>NC_089252.1:36760197-37066514 GCF_963930625.1 Muntiacus reevesi | reverse complement strand
GTCCAGGAAATTGTAGGGCAACAAGAATTGCCTTGGAAATACTGATAAGAATCACCAAAATGACAGAGTGTACAAGGAGGCACCAAAAATAATTTTTAAAATATTGCAATGATGCCCCACAAAGTGCTTTGCCATTAGTTGGTTATAATCACCCAACACAGGCTCGGAAAGCCTTGAAATAAACTACACTAGAGAAGAAGGCAGTCACAGCCACTCAGAAGGATACTCGTAAAGAGGTGAGCAGGCCGGTGAAAGAATCAGTCTGCAATAGATGTGATGGGAGGTGCCGTAGTGATGAGTGACGATTGTTTAATCCCTGAGTTGTGTCCAACTCTTTTGCGACCCCATGGACTGTAACCTGCCAGGCTCCTCTGTCCATGGGATTTCCCAGGTAAGAATAGTGTAGTGAGTTACCATTTCCTTTTCCAGGGAATATTCCCGACCCAGGGATCGAAACCTGCATCTCCTGCATCGGCAGGTGGATTCTTTACAACTGAGCCACCTGGGAAGCCCGAGTGACAATTAGCCCAGAGGAGAAAGAGCATCTCTTGAGTAGGACAGGAGAGGCGACTTTGGAATTGATCCTTAAGGTACTTGGAGTTCCTCAGATCTCAGACAAAGGAGGTGGGGATGGAGGGTGAAGAGCAGGACTCAGGAAACAGAAGCTTCTCACCAGGAACGGTTTCTAGGCCTGGCACTTGATGCTTCCAGATCGCCATCTGCCGCCGGTTCTTCCTCCGCTCTGCTAACTGTGGGAACGTTAACCTACATGACAATTTAATGGAGACCATCAGGGGTGTAAGGAAAACATCCCAAGAGATGATGCCAGTACAAGTGCCTGAGCGTCACCAAAGGACTAATGATGGCAACGTCCGACCCCAGGAGGAGCCGTGGCTGAAGCCCAAGGCGGGGCTGTAGGGAGAAGGGTGGGGATGGAGGGGGCAGTTTCTAGCTTGGAGCAGGTGATGGGGGTTGTGGGGAATCTCCTCTCTAGAGGCGGTAAAAGAAAAACAAAATGTACGGCAGTGTTCGCTCTGGGGACTGGCTTAGGATATCCTGCGAGAAATTTGGAGCTGGGTTGAATTTCTTCCAGCTTTATAATTCTAGATTTATATAAGTGGGAGCTTGCCATGTAGGGAAAGTTTAAAAATAGGAAAGCATGTTCTTCAAGTACAAGGAGAATTATCAAAACTATTTTAAAAGATAGAACTAAGAAATTCAATGGAATTTTTCATTTAAAAATTATTGTTTTATTTTTTATACCTATTTCTCAATTACCAGAAATAGGTAGGACATACAGTCTGATTAGTTTATGCCATCCTCCATACCTGACTTAAAGCCTGACAGTACTGTGTGATATACTTAATACTAATAATACTATGAATAATTTCTCCTTTGAGAATTCAAAACACCTTTTCACATTATTCCATGTATCAGAGTCTTCATATATTTTTCCTCACTACACAGTGTTGTGGAGACAGGAGATGAAGGAAATGACCCTCACTGACCTCAGGACAGATTGTTAAAGTTGCTTTTTGGAATAAATTCCTTGTAACAGCCTGTTTGTCACATGACTCAAAAAGTACAATATAAAGTTTATATGCAAACATTAGGTGCTTTGAATTTTTAAAAACTTGAATTTAAGGTGGAGGGGAGTTTCCTACAAAAAAATACAGAGGTGATCCATTTGAAGCATGACATTACCCCCCTTCTGTCTGGAGAGAGAATTATCAGATCAGGAGTGTCAGGCGAAACTGAGCCAGCTTTAGGTCTTACTGGTATTGGCTGGGATGTTCTGTTGGATTCTAAAATGTAGTGAAATTTGGCACAGTGGTAAAGAATCTGCCTACCATTGCAGCAGACACAGGTTCAATCCCTGGTCTGGGAAGATCCCCTGGAGAGACATGATAACCCACTCCAGTATTCTTGCCTGGAGAATCCTATGGACAGAGGAGCCTGGCGGGCTACTAAGTCAGACACGACTTAGGGACTAAACCACCATCCTTAGGAACAAAGACATCCTCAAACATCCAGGGAGAGACAGCTTGACTTGCTTGTGTCGAAATCATCTCTCAGCTTTCTTTAAGTCCTTTCTGAGAAAGTGAGAGTTTTCCATCCATCAGAATTAGCAGGTGGGAGTTGATGGAGGAAGGGGGTGGGTTGGAAGATGGGAATCGGGAGCAGAGGGACAAGCCAGCACAGCCTGGGTCTGTACTTGGAGTTACCTAGCAGGAATTAAAGAGGCTGCCGCAAACCCAAGACCAGGTGACAGTCACAGGTAAGAGCACGTGAACATCGGCAGGAAATATTGACCAGAGACGGCGTGAGCTTGGAAGGTTGAGGAAGTCAGGCTTCCTCCTGGACAGGCAGAATCCAGGAACTTACCAATGACTGGCTGCTCTGCGTGTAGCTGACTTGAGAACTCTGTTATTGGTACATTTGCTTGTCATTCCCCTTCCTTCTAAAAGTGACCTGGCAGGAGTGGAAGACCAGGGGGAGGCAGAAGTCCAGCTGAGGGTGCTGGGCAGTTGGGTACCCATTAATAAAGGGCTGGTGATAAGTGGATGTTGTTTAAGAACGCATGACTAATGTCTAGCTGTCATTCCCTTGCCATGCTCCATGAGATGCCCCTGCTGTGCCCAGAATGGCTTCTACAGAATTTTTTGACAGGTGCTCTGTTTTGTAAAGAATGAACACCTGACTTCAGCCCTTACAGACATGAAAAAAGAAAAACTCAAGCACCATTTATAAGGCCATGCACCATGAGAGGCGACTTGTAAGTCACCCCTCCTACACACACACAACTCAGCCCTTTGCCGACAGCTCAAGTCATCTCCCGGTGCCCACCACACCTGTCTAGGATGGCTTTTCCAGAAGCTTCCCCACCCTGTTGATTTCACTTAACCCCATCCATAAGCAGGCTTTCATTAATGTCTCGGTCATCCTCTTCTGCGGGTGCCATTTGTTTCCACAAGAACACTTGATCTGTACAACCAGGTCTGTGATGCTGGGCAGTTATTTAAGCTCTTTCTTTCACATCTTCAGGTGGAGAGTTGTAAAGGGCTCGTCTGAACCATGTCAAAATGACAGTATGTGACCAGCTCTGACCTAAAAAAAATGGCAATGTCATTTGCTGTGAGAATGACTTGAATATAACACAATTCAAATAGTGCCCAACAGGCTGTAAGCTTTCCCTTCGAGTTATGATGCTCATGGATGCGTCCTACATCACTTCAGCCATGTCCAGCTCTTTGCACCACTATGGGCTCTAGCCTGCCTGGCTCCTCCAGCCATGGGATTCTCCAGACAAAATTACTGGTGTGGGTTGCCATGTCCTCCTCCAGGCAATCTTCCTGACCCAGGAATTGAACCTGTCTCTTACGTCTTCTGCATTGGCAAGAGGGTTCTTTATCACTAGTGCCACTTGGCAAGTCCCTGTGATGCTCAGATGCTATAAATGATTTCTCTGCCCCACGACAGCAAGTCTGTGCTGCCTCCTCTTCCCCAATCCTAGGTAGACACCACTCAAGTGGTATAGGGCTTCCTCACCTAGCCCAGAGGCGAAGTCAGACCCTAGGAAGGAAAGGTGCTGCTTTTCAACTCCATGGCCCTGTTCTAGTCTCACCCACCAGGGATTTCCACACCCACCACCTGCTCCTCTAGCGCCAAGGGCTCCTGGCATCTTGCCACAGAATGTCTTCATAGAAATGCTCTGCCTCACAGGAGGGTTCCATCACTGTTAATGAAACTGTTGGTGAGCATCGGTTAAATCCATTTCACCTGTAACCTCACTAATTGTGGCTGGACAAGGTTCGCATGTCCCCCAGCTGCATAGAGCCTGAACAATGAGCTGTTTGCCCCAGTTCTCTTCCAGGGTCTTGGACCAGCTGTGTCTAGCTGGAGCTGAACTGGTTGAGACTGGATAGGACCACTGACCCTCCATCTGGGCATGTGAGAGGGTCCCGAAACTTGGTGACCTCTTGACTTCAGAGGGTGGAAAACTCCACCGTCAGACCGCGCCAAGCACCTCCCTTCTTAATGTGCACAGGCCTGTGGCTGAGCTGCACCTGCGCAGAACCAGGAGGAACCACCTGCTTCTCATTACCTTCCCAGCGATCCTCATGCTCCCCGCACCTGGGAGGTCAGCTCAGACCAGGAACACCCTGGCCCCTTTCTTCTGGGAGCTGCGTCTGAGACCTTGTTCTCTTTCTGCGTTAGGCTGCCTTGTGCACAAGTCCCCTCTCTGCTGCAGAGCTTGGGGGCTCAGTGTTCAGCCCGCTGGGCATGGGGCAAAAACGAACCTCATTCCTTAACAGTAATCCTCAACTCACCTGCAGTTGCCCTGGTAAGTGGGGTTCTGTGCGCTGGCCTAGAGGCTCTAGAACCTTTGTGTAATTTCGGTATTTGGGAACTTATGTTTTGGATTTCAAACCTTTTACAAATAAATGTAACTTGCAGGACTTGGGGGAAGGGCTGTTGAGCTACATGATTGACTGAATATGACCCAAATCTAGAACAGAGCTTAAGTTTTCCAGGAGAAGGGGGTGATTTTCCCTGACTAGGAACACTCCAAATAGTTTAAAACATACATGTGGGCCTGTTTGATGCCCCAACTGTCCTCACTCTAATTCTTTGCAGCTCATTTGTTCTAAATCTGTGCTTCCTATGTAAGCTGTCACTTCTAAATAACATCAAAACCTCTCAGAGGTCCCTCTTTAATGTCTAGACTTGTCATAAAACTTCTGCATCCTGCCTCTCAATACCAGGTCCCAGCCACGTCCTAGGTCCTTTTCACCTTTGAGTTTAATTTAGAGCATGTTTATGAAAGTGAAATATTAAAGAACCGAAGCAGACCTGTAACTTTGAAAAATTAAGACAAGTTAAAGGTAAGCCTCTCTATCCCCTGTGAACTTCTGGATAATATGCTGAAGGACAAAGGAGGGTAAGGAGGTGGTGTCTTTTTGGGGGGAGGGGGCCTTAAAAAGGGGAGGGGACACGTCTCTGGTGGCTCAGTGGACTAAGAATCTGCCTGCCAATGCAGGGGACACAGGTTCTATCCCTGGTCTAGGAAGATTCCACAACTACTGAACTGGTGCTCTAGGGCTCGTGGGTCACAACTGCTAAAGCCCCGCAGCCCTAGAGCCCATGCTCCCCTACAAGAGAAGTCATAGCAGTGAGAAGCCTGAGCACAACTAGAGAAAAATCAGTGCACAACAAAGACCCAGCGCAGCCAAAAATAAAAATTATAATTTAAAAAGGGGACGGGGGATTTTCCTGGTGGTTCAGTGGTTAGGACTCCACGCTTTCGTTGCTGAGGGCTGAGGTTCAATCCTTGATTGGGGAACTAAGATCCCACAAGTGGCGGCATATCACACCCCGCCACCACCACCAAAAAAAAAGAAAAGAATGGTACTGTTGAGGCCAACCTTCCCTAACTTTTGTGACATCCACTGTCAGTTTCCCTCCAGGCACACTCTGTTGGCTGAGCATCCTTCAGGGGTCCTACCATTGGAAAGATCAGTGATTTGCCTATTACATTAGCAAAATACATTAGGGATGAACTCCTAACAAAGAAAGCACTGGGCTGATGGGGCACATTAATTAAAGTGGAAACACTTTTTCCACACTGTTGATAAGAGATGGAAACCCACCACCCCACTTGTACTCTGGGTATGGGGTGAGTGGAAGGAAGAGAGTACCAGCAAATGTTAATTCAAATGGAATTCAACAAACGTAGTTCACAGGGTTCTATTCACAGCTGGTGCTGAGAATGAAATTATTGCTGTTGTTGGTTAGCTGCTAAGTCATGTTCAACTCTTTTGCAACACCATGGACTGTAGCCCTCCAGGCTCCTATGTCCACGGGATTTCCCAGGCAAAAGTATGGGAGTGGGTTGCCATTGCCTTCTCCAGGGGATCTTCCCAACCCAGGGATTGAACCCAGGTCTCCTGCATTGGCAGGAGGATTCTTTACCACTGAGCCACCTGGGAAGTGTGGAATGAGGAGCTGATAAATCAACTCACCCAGTTACCTTTTTTTTTTTTTTCATTTTTTCCTGTGAAAACTAGTTTCCCCCTTATCAACCTCTACATTTTGCATTGTTAGGTACTTGTGTACTTATAATTTTGATTTTTTTTTTTTACACAGAGAACATGTGTGAATTTCCAAAGTCTATCTTAAACGCAAACTTAGCATACTCTTACATATTTTAAGAGTATATAGTTTTGCATATATAAGGCAATTCAAATAGTGGTATATAATTCCTCTTCCTAACTCAGAGAAAATACCAGTACCGGATTGTAGAGCCTCCCAAGGCATCTTCTGCCTCATGGAAATTTAGCCCACTCAAATATCACATGCATTCTAAATTTAAACATCATCAGATTTGTATAACATTTCACTTTCCTGTGTATTTGTGACAATGTTGTAAGACACTGCTACATTTCAGGGGTCATTTTGCTCTACTTGCAACAGTTTTGTCAGGAGGCTTGAATTCATTTGGAGGAATGCTTCCTAGTTTGATTTCAGAAAAGTTGTCATCCAGTATTGAGCAGCCAAAGGATACAGGATATTTGGGGACCAGAAGGATGCTTAGTGAGCTGCCTCCTGACTCTGTGGGGATGCTCCTCACTGCCACCCTGAGTCTAGGTGTTCGTAAAACTCGGGAGACTCTGGGTATGATGACTTCAAGGTGTTTTTTCGTTAGCCTCAGCTGTTGAGCTGTATTTTAACTCATTATTCACTCAGGGGATTTTTGCAGAAATTAATGCCTGTGGCTGGTGAATTGTTAAGCAAGTGAATAATGAAATGTCTCTGGTCAATGTTCAGGTAACAAAAGACATCTTTTAATATGTTGTCTCTAGTCGATAATATGTTGAAAGTTAACTCCGAACTGCTACTCAAGAAGTGTGGCTTAGGCTTCACTGGTGGTCCACTGGTTAAGAATTCACCTCGCAATGCAGGATACACTGGTTCGAACCCTGGTCTGGAAGATTTCACATGCCACGGGGCAAGTAAGCCCCTACATAATAGTTACTGAGTCCAAACACCCTGGCACCCATGCTCCGTAACAAGAGAAGCCACTGCAAGAAGAAGCCCACACACTGCAACTGGAGACTAGCCCCCAATTGCTACAACTAGAGAAAGCCCATGTGCAGCAACAAAGACCCACCACAACAAATAACTTTTTTTTTTAAGTGTGATTCAACTCTGAGGAATGTCATTGCATTTTTTTTTCTTTTCCGTTGCCTTTTTTAAAAACCGCAGTGATCACAAGTCATTTCCAATCTAGGATAACTGCACACTCTTAGCAACCTAAAGAGTTTGGAAGGAAGCTCAGTGGTATAGTTACTTTTAGATGTTTTTATTAGTGTGCCTGAGATCATGGCATCTGGTCCCATCACTTTATAGCAAATAGATGAGGAAAAAGTGGAAGCAGGGACAGATTTTATTTTCTCAAGTTCCAGAATCACTGCTGACAGTGACTGCAGCCATAAAATTAAAAGACGCTTGCTCCTTGGAAGGAAAGTCATGAGAAACCTAGACTGTATTAAAAAGCAGAGACATCACTTTGCTGATGAAAGTCCTCATAGTCAAAGCTATGGTTTTTCCAGTAGTCATGTACAGATCTGAGAGTTAGACCGTAAGGAAGGCTGAGCACCAATGAATTGATGCTTTTGAATTGTGGTGTTGAAGAAGACTCTTGAGAGTCTCTTGGACAGCAAGGAGATCAAACCAGTCAATTCTAAAGGAAATCAACCCTGAATACTCACTGGAAGGACTGATGCTGAAGCTTCAATACTTTGGCCACCTGATGCGAAGAGCTGACTCATTGGAAAAGACCCTGATGCTCAGAGAGATCAAAGGCAAGAGGAGAAGGGGATGACAGAGGATGAAATGATTGGATAGCAGCACTGACTCAGTGAACATGAATTTGAGCAAACTCCAGGAGATAGTTAAGGATAGGGAAGCCTGGAGTGCTGCAGTCCATGGGGTTGCAAAGAGCTGGATATGACTTAGTGAATGAGCAACAGCAAATTAGTGTGCCCGACTTTATTCCTAACTGTTATAGCAAATCACAGTACATATTGTTTAATTTCACATTCTTACACCGTGACGGGAACTTTTAATTAAAAAAAAAAAAAAAAAGCACCAAAAAAAAAAAAAAAAGCATCTACCACAAGTAGTAGAATAGTTATATAACAAGAAAACTTACCCTGGAAACACTTGCATAGCAACTAAAGAGCAATTAGTAGTGCATCTGCTCATATAATCCTAGGACATTTTTAAAATAAAATTGTTCTTCCAGATGACTGTACCTTTTAAACAGGATTTGGTTATGTTTTATTCATATTTATGAACAATATAGCACCTTATCCCATAATGTGTGTCATTCTGGCAGTTTTAGATAGTTTAGTCAGATATTCTAAATAAAAATTAATGTCCACTTAACATCAGTAGTAATAGATACTCCGTTGAGTTCTGAAATATTTTTCTAAAACTCTCTGAAAATGTTTGTCCTGGTCTGTAATGTTTAAGATCAATAGAGTGAACACGCAGAACTCTACCATTTTTTATTATGTGCTAGATCTTAGGTATTTCCAGTGCAATTAAAGCATCTGTAGGAGCTGTCCATGGTTTTCTGTTTTATAAGTGCAGAGTAACATTTTCATACTGTCCATAGGGTTCTCCAGGCAAGAATACTGGAGTGGGTTCCATTTCCTTCTCCAGTTTTTCTCCAGGTTTTTCCAGTAGACATGTATGGACAGGAGAGTTGGACCATAAAGAAGGCTGAGCACCAAAGAATTGATGCTTTCAAACTGTGGTACTGGAGAAGCGTCCCTTGGACAACAAAGAGATCAAACCAGTCAATCCTAAAGGAAACCAACCCCAAATATTCATTGGAAGGACTGATCCTGAAACTGAAACTCCAATACTTTGACCCCCAGATACAAAGAGCAGACTCACTGGAAAAGACCCTGATGCTGGGAAAGGTTGAAGGCAAAGGAGAAGGGAGTGACAGAGGATGAGATGGTTAGATAGCATCACTGACTCAGTGAACATGAATTTGAGCAAACACCAGGAGTTAGTGAAGGACAGATCCGCCTGGCGTGGTGCAGTCCACAGGGTGGCGAAGAGTCGGACATGACTTAGCAACTGAACAACAAGGTCTCAAGACAGTAGTTTCAAATGTCTTGGTTTCAAGGACAATTTCACACTCAAAGATGAGTGAGAACTCAAAGAGAGGTGTTTTATATCAGTTATGTCTACTAATGTTTATGTTATTAGAAGTGGAGAAATGTTAAAATATCCATTTTAAAATAATAAATCCATTTTGTGTTAATAGATGAGATTTTTGTTGAAAAATGGTTTATTTTCCATAACCAAAAGGTGAAAACAGTAACATTGTCTTACATTTAAGAAAAATCTCTTTAGTGTCTAGAATAATAGAAAAGCAGATGAGTTTTAATATCTGCTTTAAATTCAGTCTGTTGTGGTGTGTTATCTTGGCTGAAGTATATGAAGAAAATTGTCTCACATGGAAGTGTAGTTGGAAAAGAAAAGAATATTTTTCACAAAATTTTGAGCATTGTTTAACACGACACTAAACTCCACAAGTGATTTATGGGGACTCTGAAGCTGTTATCAACATTCTTCTCACACTCACACATTGTTGCACATTGACTTGTATCTCACACTTAGGATTTAAATTATGATTGTAATGAGCTTCCCTGACAGCTCAGCAGGTGAAGAATTCACCGGCAATGCAGGAGACACAGGAGACATGGTTTCAATCCCTGGGTCAGGAAGATCCCCTGGAGAAGGAAATGGCAACCCACTCTAGTATTCTTGCCTGAAAAATTTCATGGACAGAGGAGCCTGGAGAACTACAGTCTATGGGGTCGCAAAGAGTTGGACACAGCTAAGCAACTGAACTCTATGATAGTAATATGATGCATCAGTCATTTGGAAAATGTTGGCTTACTGGATTACACAGATCTTTTAAGCACCAACATATTTCATTATGTAATCCCCCCAAAACCTCCTTCATTCATATAACCACTAATGTCACAATACTTAAAAATCTTTGAGGGTTAGAAAACTGAGAAGCTTACACTGGGAAAGACAAGTTTTCCATTATTCTAATTTTCACTTGAAAGGTTGACTTTTGAAATTGACAGAAATAATTTCAGTTGAAGTATTTTTCCTTGAAGTGGAAACCTCTTTTGGTCTTTGAGAAAATATCCGCCAAATCAGTAAGCCTGTTTAGCTATGGTTAGTATCTCAGTCATATCCCATAAAATAAACTGTTAGTTGGACTTGTAACCCATGGACTTTTTTTTTCACTGTGCCACATGCAGGATTTAGGTTTCCCAATAAAAGATCAAACTCTTATTTGCAAACTGTGCCCCCACTTTTCATGTACTTCCAATGTCACCATCAAAACATTCAAAGACATATTAAGAGCCAAGATTCAATAAAAGTAGTGGTTTTTATGGCTTCCTCAAGGGCATTTTTAGTGAAAATAGCATTTTTAAATTTTAGGGGGTTTTTTGTTTTGTTTTTTATTGTAGGTGCACTCTGTTGAAAACAATGGCTGATAGAATAGATTTGCCCCACTGGATTTATACTAAAGGGCCAGCTGTTTTACTCACTAAGGCTTTTTTGCACCTTCAAAGCAAATGTCAACACTGAAAATGGAAAACAACATCTCAGTGTTATTAGGAAAATAGTTTGAGCTGAAATTTCTTGGGCACCACCAGGGATTTGCAGACCACACTTTGAGTCACTGTCCTAAACAGTTACAGAGTCATAGGTCATTGGATATGTGAGGGACCCCAAATAGAATCACAGCTTTAGAAGAGATCATTCAGCAAAAGGATCTCCGTGTTGTCCCACATTTTCAAATAGTACAGTGTTCTCCAAACTATAAATATGTAATACCTCTTCCATTTTACAATACTAGAGATGAGTATTTGCAATCAGCTATTTTTCACCCAATGCATTCTACCCTATATATAAGTCAAATTTAATCCCATCACTTTTGATTCTGTTTTCAGTAGAGATGGAGGTTGGTTAGACCACTTTCCATAAGACCTGTTTGTAAAAGCATGTGAAGTGGGTTCTCCCTGCCTTCTGCATGTGTTTAATCATAATCATTACAGGTTTGCTTTGACAACCACTTTTATCCCCCTTTTGACCAACACGTCTTCCACGTGACCCTTTTTTAGGTGCACCTGTCGTTCTTTGCTCTAGCCCTGTTGTTGTTAGTTTTGCTAACCTGGACTTCCCTGATGTCTCAGATGGTAAAGTGTCTGCCTACAATGCGGGAGACCTGGGTTCAATCCCTGGGTTGGAAAGATCCCCTGGAGAAGGAAATGGGAACCCACTCCAGTATTCTTGCGTGGAAAATCCCATGGCCAGAGGAGCCTCATAGGCTACAGTCCATGGGGTCGCAAAGAGTCGGACATGACTGAGCAACTTCACTTACTTTCTTTGCTAACCTGAAAATGTGTCACACACCTTCCCCCAGCTGACTACCTCCATTCTCTGCCTTGTGAACATCTAGCTTGCAAATGCCCTTCACGTGGAAAGCTTCTGAGCAGTTGCCAGCACGTAGTCAGAGTATTTCTATTGACAGCAACGTGTGGGTATAGAATAAAGGGAAGGAGTCGGGTTGTGGGCTAGAGCAGCCTCATCTGATAGAACTTTCTGCAGTGACGGACATCTTTCACATCTGAGCTGCCCGTGGGGGTAGCCACAAACCACTTCGGGCTATTTTGTACTTGAAACATGGCTACTGTGATTGAAGAACTGCATTTTAAATTGTATTCAACTTTAAATAGCCATGTAAGTGCAGTGATACCATATTATATAAATAAAACCCTACTTTAAGTATCTCATTTTATTAGTGAATTGAATGTAATCCTTCTTAACACTGTCTGTGTGTAGACATTACTTTTGCTCACCAGATGGGTTCTTCTTTATTTCCTGGGCACCCAGGGGAGATCACTGCCCACCCCTCTTGCGGGAAGGCAGGATCATGTGACTACTTTTGGCCAAAGTGCTGTGAGCAGGTGACGAAGGTCACTTCCAGGACCAATACTTACTGCTTGTGCATGGCACACCTCATTTGTCCAGCTGTGGTGATGGGAGTGTCCCAGATGATGGAGACTCTGTGATCCTGAGCCTCGAATAACTGGAGCTGAACCCTCCACCCCACTAAACCCACATGGAATATACAACATGCATAGGAAATAAATGTTTATGTGTTAAGCCCTGGGAAATGCAGATATCCTTATTACCACAGCATAACTTAGACGTTCCAGGCTGATGAGTTCGCATCAGAATCACCTGAGCAAATTTTTAAATCACCACTCCTAGGACCCACCACAGTCTGGGGTCAGGGCCCTTGTGTTTTGGTTCAAAAGACCTCTCCAGGCGAGTCTGATGCATGCTCGTCTAATGAAGAACAAGAGCTGAAAGGTGACATCATTGTCACTTCAGATACTACAGAAATGAGGTTTAGACTGCATGCACAAGTATTCAGTCATGTCTGACTCTTTGCAACTTCATGGACTGTAGCTCATCAGGCTCCTCTGTCCTTGGAATTTTCCAGGCAAGAATACCAGAGTGGGTTTCCATTTCCTTCTCCAGTCAGGTAAATTGTGCAAGGTTGTTTGGCCACTGAGTGATGGAGATGGAACTTGAACTGCTCTTGCCCTGGACAGTGCCTCCTTTTCTCTTATCAGAGATGGGGGTGGTGGACAGAGCAGAGTGGAGTCTCCTGTCTTCTTAACTGAATCGGTTAATGCTTTTCATCTTATTAACAATACTTTTCCAAATAGCGATAAGCTCCACAGAAGCCCATTTAATCCAAAATATAGTTTCAAGAGTTTCATACACTGTGGAATAGGCTGAGAGTCTAACTTCTACTTAATACGTTTTGTTTCCATAGGCAAGTGTATTCCAAGGTTAGCTAATATATCTAAAATGGAAAAAAGTAATTTAAGATTTTATTTTTGATGTGGATCTTTTTTGGTCTTTGTTGAATATTACAGCATTGTTTCTGTTTTGTTCTTTGGTTTTTTGGCTGAGAGGCGTGTTGGATCTTAACTCCCTGACCAGAGATTGAACCCACACCCCCAGATTTGGAAGGCAAAGTCTTAACCACTGGACTGCCAAGGAAGCCCCTAAAATGAAAGTTTTTAAATAAAAAAATCTGTTTGTATTGGAGAATTGGTTACGGGTAATAAAAACAGCATCATATATTGCCCAGTTACTAAAGAATATTCTTAGTAACAACTACTCTACTCATCATATATTGTCTGACTTAAATGTCTTTTCTTTTTTAAGTGTTTATTGAATTTGTTACAACATTGCTTTTGTTTTATGTTTTTATTTTTTTGGCTGTGACACATGTGAGATCTTAGTTCCCTGATCAAGGATCGAACCTGCTTTGGAAGGTGAAATCTTAGCCACTGAACCACCAGGGATGCCCCCTGCCATAAGTGTCTTTATTTGCCTTTTAAAATGGGGAGACTTGGATGTTGGTTATTTCATTTATTCAGCAAATATCTATCACATATCTGTTATGAACTGGCACTGGGATGTGTGTTAAGTACAGAGAGGTAAACAAACACACAAAAAAATACCTGTCCTCGTGAAATTTACAGTTTAGTGGGAGATGTAAACAGAAAGCAAATACATGGTTAAATACAGAATTACAAATTGTGTCAATTTCCCCAAAATTGGTATCTAAATTTAAGGCAATTCTATTTACAACCCCAGCTTTATTTTTTTTTCCTTTGATGGAGAAGGTTTTGTAGTATCTTGATCATTTGTCTGTGGAAGAATAAAAGACCAAGGCTAGCCAAGAGGAGAAGGAGTTGGGTGAGGCTGGGGTGGTGCAGTTTACACTGGGTGTTAAGTGTGAATCCTTGGAAAGCATTGAGATAGACTTAGAACCCAAAGTGTTAGTCGCTTCAGTCATATCTGACTCTTTGTGACCCCATGGACTGTAGCCCACCAGGCTCCTCTGTCCATGGGATTTCCCACTCAGGAATACCGGGGTGCATTGCCATTCCATCCTCCATGGGATCTTCCCGACCCGGGGACCCAACCCAGGTCTCCTGTGTTGCAGGCCTATTCTTTGCCACCTGAGCCACCAGGGAAGGACAGGAAAGGGTTGATTGGTGGGGGGTTGGGGGTGGGGATAAAGAATGCCTATAAAAGGGAGGAAGCCCTCAGGCCCTGATGACACTTGACCCCTGTGGAAGGGAAGCTGACAGGGCAGACACCAGGCAGTCGTGACCGCCGCATCCCAGACAGCCTGAGGGTGGAGAGCTCGGGGTGGAGCAAAACTGCCACAGCTGTTGGCATCCCACCCTGGGTAGAAGTGACCAGGCCCTGGCGCTTCTGCCACGCCAGCTCAGTCACTGGCTGGGGGCTTCCTGGCTTCTACGCTGAGCCCCAAGCTGCTCTCCAGCTCCTCCCAGCTGACCTGCGGGGTTCTCCTGCAGGAGATATGAGTGGGCATGAGGGGCCGCCCCAGGCCACGGAGCAGCACCCAGAGTGAGTCACCTCCGTCAAAACAAGATGGTGCCAGGGTCATAACCAGGACAAAGTCCGTGGGACAGAAGGAGCAACAGACAACACTGGTGAGTGAGAATTACTTTATGAAAAACGTTTAACCCAATGGGAGGAATGGTTTGTCTTATTAACAGTACTGGTGGTGTTGTAGCCACGTGTTCCAGGAAACAAACTCACTCAGAAAGACAATGCAGATAGTGGAGTGCAGTTTATTATACCAGTGGGCCCAAGGCAAAGTCTCTTCTTAGGCAAGGACCCCGACCAGTTTTTGTGAAAACCTTATATACCATACCTGGAGAAGGAAATGGCAACCCACTCCAGTGTTCTTGCCTGGAAAATCCCATGGACAGAGGAGCCTAGTAGGCTACAGTCCATGGGGTCCCAAAGGGTTGGACACAACTGAGTGACTTCACTTTTCACTTTATATACCGTAAGTGTATAAAGTTCCCTGGAACTAGTCTGAACAAAGGAAAAGAAAGATACAATCAAAGTTAACCTGTGATTCGTATGCCTTAAGCCTAGGTAGTTAACAGTGGACAATTATCAATAGGCCTGTGTCATACTGCAATAAGCATAATAGAATTTATGATTTTATTCGGTTACACAGATAATTAGGATATTCTTTTAGACCAGTCTAAGTACGAGCCCTGGGGCTCTTCCACTGGGGGGGTGCATGGAGGGGAGGGCGGGGGTATGTGCGCTGGCGGGGGACAGGTCTGGTTTTCCAGTTGGTATGTTTCCATAGATACTGGGCATGTAGCTCAAAGTCCACAGTTCGGCCCAAGATGGAGTTCTTTTTTCGAGATGGGGCCTATTCTGTTTCCTCCTTCAGTGTAAAGAGCTACCTTTCTAGAAGATAAAAGTTGGCCTCCAACTTAGCGTAGACAAAAATTCAAGCCAAAGGTACAACAGCTGTAACTGGCATTAACAAAATCTTTAATATAAGAAATGCCACAAAACTTTAATCCAACAGCAAGGAAGACTTTATTGTGCATAGCTGGAAACCCAGAAGCTATCTTTTAAAAAAGACTGTAGAATATTTAAAATCTTTGCTGAGAAAAGAAACCATAAATGAAGTAACTAGACCACGCAAAGATCAGGAAAATCTTTTTTAATTCAGGTAAGGGATTGGCTCATGGTAAGGAACAGCTGTGAAGTAAGGTTGATGTCTATAAGCCAGGAATGAAAATCAGTTTTGTGTTTCATAGCCAAATAACACACCTACACTTTCTATACCAGTTTGGTGGCTCAGATGGTAAAGAATCTGCTTGTAGTGCAGGAGACCTGGGTTTGATCCCTGGGTCAGAAAGATGCCCTGGAGAAGGGAATGGCAACCCACTCCAGTATTCTTGTCTGAAAAATCCCAAGGACAGAGGAGCCTGGCAGACTACAGTCCATGGGGTCACAAAGAGTCGGACATACTGAGTAATTAACACTGAGCTAGCTGTAGGACCAATTCTACGGCCTGAAAGTCTTAAGCAGTGATCGAGGAGAATCACTCTCCAGTTTCTGATTTCCTTGAATGATTTACAGCTGTGGAAAAAATCTGAGCCTCACTGCAGTGAAAGCCAAACCCCCAGCACAGATGTTCCTAGCTGCAGGAATCTTCTATGTTAATGTGGGTGTTTTGCATTGTATCCCTTTAGAATATAATGGATGCCCCTGAACATCTCTTAGACTAATCCCTTAACCCTCTGGCAAAATTGTCATTTACCTTGGAACGTATAGTCATTTCCTGGATCAGGGCTGAGGTTCAATGAAAGAAGGTTAATTTCCAGGAAATGAAATACAGAAAGGGAGACTTCAAGTAGATCAGTAAAGGAACTTGTTTTCTTTTTTTTTGAGGTTTTCTTTGCTTGGCTGTTGTTCAGTTGCTTAGTCATGTCTGACTCTTCGTGACCCCATGGACTGCAGCACGCTAGACTCTCCTGTCCTTTACCATCTCCTGGAGTTTGCTCAGATTCCCTTGGCTACAGATTCCAATAATGCAATGTCTTTGAAGTGACCCATGTTTGGTAGATGCTCAGATGGCCTGGATTGATAGACTTTACAGGGTCTCAATTGCTAAGCCACTCACTGAAGATGCATAAGGAAGATTTATTGAGAGTCACTGAGACAGATACCTAAGGGTCAGAAGTTCTCTGTAGCTCATTCCCATGTATTTTCCCAAGCCTTTGATAAACACAGCAGCCCTCCCCTGGACCCCGTGGACTAGCGCATGATCCGTCTCAGGACATGGTGACACCATTATAATCTCAGTTTCTTCTGTCTTTACCTCCAAGGACAACGCATCTGTAAATTTACTATTGCGCTATATATCAAAATTACTTTGACTAGCCCTCAGTTTGCTTCTTCAGGTTTCAAGGGATACCCCTTACCTTGGTATGACAATATTTGTTGACTAATTCATGGGTTTCCTGAGTGACTTGGGAAAGAATCTGCCTGCCAAACAGGAGATATGAGTTTGATCCCTGGGTCAGGAAGATCTCCTGGAGAAGGAAATGGCAACCCACTCAAGTATTCTTGCCTGGGAAATATCACGGACCGAGGATCCATGGGGTCACAAAGAATCGGACATGACTGAGCAACTAAACAACAATAATTCAGGGTTATTCTCTATCTATATAAATTGCACATACACACAAACTCTAAGACCATCAATATGCATTTTCAATAAATTTGGAAATATTCATGGGACTAAATCATCTTAGTATCACAACCCCTCTGGACATCAGTGTATAACAGTTGTTTTCATTAGATTTTTCTCCCTCTGAAATTTGAAAGGGAAATAAATCTTATCCATTATCTGTGACGATTACAATGACAATAGGAATAGTGATTTAATTTCAATATTTATATGAATACATGACTATGCTTGTATCATTCACAAGATTTATGAATAGTACATCCTGTTGAGGCTGGAATAATGCGAGGCCTAAAGGCACAATTGCGTGTTTAATTCTAATTTCTTTCCAGGAGTTTTAATTGACTTTACAAGGAAGTGCTTTACAAGGACTTTTACAAATTGTTATAAGGCAATGTAGGAGGATGGAAAGAAAACTACCTCTGGGACTTCTAAAACCTGGGGAATATTGCATAATGCAGGGCCTCAAGGCTTTGAAGCGCTCTGCCATTTAATAGACAATTCAGTTTAGTTGGACAGATCACGTCACCTCTCTGGACCTTAAGATACCTTCTTTGGTAAGGAAGACTGAGCTGGGGACTAAGGAAGATGCTGCAAGTATAGCCCTTGCGATGTGGATAGTACGCGGTAGCTTTTCTTCTCAGTTACTTCCATCCTGGCTCCATCACTGTGTGATACTGAGCTGGTCACAGCCTGCAAAGGCATTTTCTCTTTATTTAGTTAAAAATGTTGCAGCTAAAGAGTTAAACTCTAAATTCCCCTTCAACACTGCATCTTAAATTCTTATATCTGAAATGCAATTTTTTTTTTTAATACCACGTCCATCCTAAAGGCACTCTGTAAGATTCTTTTCTGTTAAGTCTTCCATGACCAACACCCATCCCCACCATCCCCATCCACATGCCAAGAAGAGTCAATCCCGACTCTTTGCATGCCAAAGTCTCTTGTCTCTTAAGGTTAAGAAATCTTAAGGCCAGAGGTGGTTTCTTCCTCCTCTTTGTCCCAGTTGGAAAAACTCTTAACATGAAATGTCTTCTAATGTAATCATGTCATATTTTATAGATGATATACTTTTAAATACACCCTACTCAATGTCATGTTTGACTTTTATGCTATTGAAAGAAATGAGGACAGAGGTAAAAAAATGCACCTCTGGGTCTTTCTAACCTTATCCTTAAACAATGTACAAGTGACTCTTTAACAGTATTTCTCATATAGGTTTGGGCTCCACTAAATTATTTTCACTTCCTGTGCCAGATTCTTTATCTATCAATAGAGTTCCTATTCCTTTGGTGGAGGGCAGGGGTCAGACTTTGAATGTAGCTTCCACTTGACTGGAGACTTTAACATGACCTGACACTTGTCATTGACACCTGGCAATGGAAACTAAACTCTTCTCCTAACCCAAGACTAGGCAAGTCTTTGAATGGAGTGATTGTGGCATCACCTCTGGCATCAACATGGACATCAACCTAAAGAAAGTCACCTGAGAATGCTAATCTGAATATGAGAAGCGATTTGCATTTCTCCAAGGGTCCAGAAAGACATTCAGAGACTTCTGGTTTTGCTTTAATACAATTTCCCTTTGAGCTTGACTTACGCACTACAGATAAAATCTTACATAATTTGATATTTTCCTTCGGGTTGTAACCTGTAGGTGACAGTCAATATTATTGAATAAACAATTCAACCCTGGAATATTGCACGACAAGTCTTGTGACATTTTGAGCATGGGTTGTCATTTTTCTGGGGCAATTTGTTATTGAACAAATTAGATTTCCCAAGAACATGGCCATTTCTTCTTCTAAAGTGATTAGACACTTGCTGAACTCGTTTTACCTCTGCAAATCTCCGTACATTATCTTTGTTGTCCTCAAATCTCACAAGTCATTAGGTCTGGGTTTGTCTGAATGAAGAGTTCTCTAAAGTAAACTTGAAAGCTCCAAGGCCCTGGAGCAATATTTCTCCAAGAGACAGTCTGACCACCTCTGCAGATGTCCAAGGCTTTTAGTGGGTGCAATAGTTCTGGGTTCTGAGGCTCGTGTGATAAAAGGGCTCTTAGGGGGATCCTGAGTAGCACTGGCTTTAGGAGGTCACACCTTTTACATCAAGATTCTCATTGCTGTCACTCAGGAAGGACTTTTCTTAATAAAAGTCATGGGGGGGGGGGGGCGGCTACTGAGTAATTCGGTAAGTGACAGCTTTTACCCTGAAGCAGACTTATAGACAGGTAAACAGCGACTCACCCTGAGCCTGTACCACATAGGGGTGAAATTGACCAGGTGAAGAATCAGGTTGTCATCCTCTTTACATCATTAGAGTTTGATCCTACTCTAGTCTATAATCACACACAGCGATAGGGAGAAGCCCATGTGCTAGACACAGTGGGGCAGTGAAGTATACCCCATTTTGTCTACTGGGGGAAGAGTCTGGCCTTAGAGGTTGGACCCTGGCCCTCACTGATGGCTGCTTGTGGTTTTCCTACCGTCTTTAGAGTCTCATCTGCCTGAGGAGGAAACACACAAAAATATGGTGTATGTGAGCCAAGTACATAAAGATGTTTCCTGGTTCATTCAGACAGTGCAATTCCAAAAAACCCAGGTGGAGGTGATGATAACTTCAGTCATTTAATAAGGCAAGTTTTTGTCTTTGAAATAACTGATCTATAGAAATGGTCAAATTAGACCCTGTCAGATTATTCCTTAGAACACATTTAAAAATGAAGTGCTATATAAATGAAGTGGAAATCACTTTATAGCAAGAACAATTATTACAAGCTGGCCTATTAAGAACCATCTTCCATGCCTCATGTTGGTATCAATTGAGTGGATGGGAATTTAGTCGTGCCTAACTGATCATAAGGAGATATCTGCATGGAGTCATTTTCTTTCTTTGCCATCAGAATTCAAGAATTAAACTACAGTAGCAAGCAAGTGGGCAGGAGCATTTTAAAGCAACTCAGACTAGTTGAAAATGTGATTTACTTGAAGAAGTGACCAAGAAAAAGCTTAGGACTTCCCTGATGGTCCAGTAGTTAAGAATCCGAATTTCTAATGCAGTGGGCACAGGTTTGATCCCAGGTTGGGGAATTAAGATACCACATGTCACAAGATGCAGCCAGAAAAAGAAGAAAAAAAATCATTTGTACCCATTGTCAACTGGTCTGAAGCAGATATGAACAGGATAAAAGCAGAAAAAATATAATCAAATGAAAGAGTAAAAGATATGCTGTTGTTCACTTGCTAAGTCGTGTCCAACTCTTCGCAACCCCACAGACTGTAGCACGCCAGGCTTCCTTGTCCTTTACCGTCTACTAGAATTTGCTCAAATTCACGTCCATTGAGTTGGTGATGCTATCTAATCATCTCATCCTCTGCCTCCCGCTTCTTCTTTTGCCTCCAATCCTTCCCAGCCTCAGTCTTTTCCAGTCAGTTCACTCTTTGCATCAGGTGGCCAAAGTACGAGAGCTTCAGCTTCAGCATCAGTCCTTCCAATGAATATTCAGGATTGATTTCCTCTAGGATTGACTGGTTTGATCTCCTTGCAGCACAAAAGATAGGTTGATTTGGAATAATTCTAGCTTTTGAATTTTACCTTGACAGGCCCCGTTGGTGCTACAGCAGCTTTTGATATTTCTCAAAAGCAAAAATCCCCTTTATTTAGCCTTGAGTCCACAGTCAAGAGACACGCAGGCAGTAGCCATCTGGCATTCCCTTTCACATCCAGTCCATGGGACTCCCTCTGGTTTCTGGGACAGAATCCTTAGGAAACCAATTGGATGGAAAAGCGAAGAAAAGAGCTCCAGAGCCCCCAGAGGGGAAGAAAGGCCTTTGATGTCCCAGGTGGACTTGAACAAAAGACCCAGGTGTGCTGAGGAGAGGATGCTTGCTCATTGGAGCCCAGGGACAATTGGGGACTTAGTGAGACAATGAGACATGCATCCTTCACCTGCTGCAGGCACACCTTCAGTACTGGTGAAGCAGGAGCGCTGATGCCAGAAATATCAGTACTGCTCCTCTAGCAGAATTTAATTTAAATTTAAAGCAATTAAAAAAATTTTTTGTTGTTGGAGTATAATTGCTTTTCAATGTTAGGTTAGTTTCTGCTGTAGAATGAAGTGAATCAGCTCTATAAATACGTATATCTGCACCCTCATGAGCCTCTCTCACCCCTCCAATGATTCAGCAATTAAGATTCACTTGTCATGCCAGGCACTGTCATAAATCCTAGAACTCTAAAGAGGAAGACCATAGTTTTTGTGCTCCAAGAAGTCATCGCCTACTGGGGAAGGTAGACATAAAACACAACAAAGGATGGAGTGGATAAAGGATAGTGAACCATAGTTGAAATAAATAAGAATGAAGGGCAGGAGTGATCAAGGAATAGGCAGGGAAGGGATTACCAAGGAAGAGGTGCTTAAAGCTGATCTTGAAAGATGGGTAGAAAGGCTTCCAAACACCTCGAAAAAGGAAAATACACGAGACCTTGGCTTCTTTGAAAA
Source organism: Muntiacus reevesi (assembly GCF_963930625.1). Taxonomy (NCBI): domain Eukaryota; kingdom Metazoa; phylum Chordata; class Mammalia; order Artiodactyla; family Cervidae; genus Muntiacus; species Muntiacus reevesi. Next base: position 37,044,777 of record NC_089252.1, on the reverse strand, counting down.
AGTCTGCAGAGTCGTATGTTCCTGGAGCATAGGCTTCATTAGGCTTCCCTGGTGTCTCAGCGATAAGGAATCCATTTGCAATGTAGGAGACATGGGTTCAATCCCTGGGTTGGGAAATGCCCCTGAAGGTAATGGCAACCCACTCCAGTATTGTTGTGGGAAATTCCTTGGGCAGAGGAGTCTGGCGGGCCAAAGTCCATGAAGTCACAAAAGAGTCGGACATGACCTAGTGACTAAACAAACAACAAAGCTTCATTGGTCAAGGGGTGACAGAGAGGTGGGACCCAGAACTTGGAAAACCTAGGAAGTTGTACTGAACGATTTAGACTTCTCTTACACGACTCAGCCAGTAAAGAATCCGCCTACAATGCAGGAGACCCCAGTTCGATTCCTGGGTTGGGAAAATCCCCTGGAGAAGGGATAGGCTGCCCACTCCAGTATTCCTGGGCTTCCCTGGTGGCTCAGCAGGAAAGAATCCACCTGCAGTGCTGGAGACCTGGGGTTGATCCCTGGAGAAAGGATCGGGAAGATCCCCTGGAGAAGGGAAAGCTACCCACTCCAGCATTCTGGCCTGGATAATTCCATGGACAGAGGAGCCTGGTGGGTTACAGTCCATGGGGTTCTAAAGAGTCAGACATGACTGAGTGATTTTCACTTTTTTCTCTACATGCCCTGAAATGTCATGATTTAAAGAGTTGACCTCAGTGTGGTGTGTGACAGGCAAATTGGAAACAAACAAGACTAGCGTTAGAGAGGCCAGCTGGGAGGCTGTGGATAATGACCCATTTGAGCCTGCGATTGGGGGGTGGGGGGTGGGACTGAGGGATGAAGGAAGAAAGATGTCTAGGAATTCCATCACCGAATTTCAGGATGTACAGGGCTCCTGCCACCAGGAGTTCTTGTGGATGAATGTACGCATGTGGGTGCGGGGGTGCTGGGAGCCAGTGGGCAGAGCAAGAACTACAAAGGCAACTCAGGAAGCTGACCTGGCTCTCACCCGCCCCACTCCGACCACAGCTGCTTCACACCCTCGCCTCCGCTCAGACTTCAGCCCACCCACCACTTCCCTTTGGTCTCCACGCTATTTCTGCCAGGGTCATCAAAGACCTCCCAGTCACTCATTCTCTGCACATTTGACCCCACTGCAACCTCCCTCCTTGAGATGTTTGTTTCCTTAGCAACCACATCACCCACTTTTCTTGTTTCTCTTCTGTTTCCCTGGCTGCTTTTCTTACTTGTTTGTAAGTTTCCTTTTCTCTCTCTAGAGTTTATCCTCAGCCTCTTATTATTATTTTGGGCCACACCACGAGGCCCAAAGTAATAGGGTCCTAGTTTATATAGGACCCAAAATAATGCAGGGTCCTAGTTTCCCTACCAGGGATCAAACCTGTGCCCGCTGCAGTGGACGCTCAGAGTCTTAACCACTGGACCACCAGGGAAGTCCTGCCTCTATTTTCTTTTCTTCTGCTTTATTTTTTCCAGCTTTATTGAGATGTAATTGACACACATGTATGTTTAAGGGTACAGTGTGATTACATATGTATACATACTGTGAAATGATGGCCACAACAAGGTGAGTTAATGCCTCCATCACTTCACATAAGTACCACTTTTGGTGTGTAGGAGGACATTTGGAACATTTTAGATCTACTCTCTTGATAGCTTTCTAGTATGTAATATAATATTGTTAGCTATACTCTCCATGCCTTGCATTAAAGCCCCAGAACTTAATCATCTTACAACTGGAAGTTCGTATACTTTGACCAAAATCTCCCCATCTCCTCTGCCTCCTGCCCCTTGTAACCACCACTCTATACTCTCTTTCTGTGAGCTCAGCTCTTTTAGATTCCACTTATACATGAAATTGTACACTGTCTGTCTTTCTCTGGCTTAATTGCACTTAGCGTAATGCCCTCAAGTTTCATCCATGTTGTCACAGAGAGCAGGATTTCCCTTTTTTTTTTTTTTTTTTAGTCTGAATAATATTCCATTGTGTGTATACATGCCACATTTTCTTTATGCATTCATCTGTTGATGGACATGTCGGTTGTTTCCTTGTCTTGGCTGTTGTAAACAGTGCTGCAGAGCATACGGGAGAGCAGTTATCTCTCTCTCTCTCTTTTTTTTTTTTTGCAGTTATCTCTTTGATATCCTATTTTTGTTTCCTTCAGGTGTATATCCAGAAGCAAGACTGCTGTATCTCATGATGGTTCTGTTTTTTTATTTTTTTGAGAAACCTTCATACTGTTTTCCACAGTGACTGCACCAATTTACATACTCAGCAAGAGTGCACACGGTCTCCCTTTTCTTCACATCCTTACCATCACTTGTTATGTCTTGTCTTCTTTGTAATATCCATTCTAATAGGCATCAGGTGATATCTCACTGAGGTTTTGATTTATGTTTCTCTAATGATTAGTAATGTTGAGCATCTTTTTCATGTGCCTTCCGGCCATTTGGATATCTTCTTTGTAAAAATGTCTAGTCAGTTTCTCTACCCATTTTTTTTCTTTTTAGTTTATTTTTTTATTGAAGGGTAATTGCTTTAGAGAATTTTGTTGTTTTCTGTCAAACCTCAACATGAATCAAGTATATATCTGATTAAAAAACGGGCAGAGGTCTATACATATACCTCTGCCCATTTTTTAATCAGATTGTTTGGGGTTTTGCTATTGAATTGTGTGAGTTCTTTATATATTTTGGATACTAACCCTGTAACAGTTTGCAAATGTTTTCCCCATTCCATAGGTTGCCTTTTCATTTTCTTGATTGTTTCTTTTGCTGGGCAGAAATTTTTAGTTGATGTAATCCCCTTATTAATTATTGCTTTTGTCACCTCACTTTTGGTGTCATATCAAAAAATCATTGCCAAGATCCATATCAGGGAGTTTTTTCCATATGTCTTCTTGCAGAAATTTTACAACTTCAGGTCTAATATTTAAGGCTTTTATCCATTTTAAGATAATTTACGTGAGTGGTGTAAAACAGAGATCCCATTTCTTTTCTTTTTTTCCTGTGATTAATTCTCCCAGCAGAGCTTCCCAGGTGGCTCAGTGGTAAAGAACTCATCTGCCAATACATGAGATGCAAGAGACACAGGTTCCATCCCTGGGTCAGGAAGATCCCCTGGAGGAGGAAATGGCAACCCACTCCAGTATTCTTGCCTGGGATGCATGGACAGAGGAGCCTTGTGAACTACAGTCCATGGAGTCTCAAAGAATCAGACATGACTGAGCACACACACACACACAATTTTCCCAGTATACTATTTATTAAAGAGATTGTCCTTTCCCCCATTGATTACCTTGGCTAGCTTGTCAAATGTTAGTTGACCATATATGCAAGAGTTTATTTCTGGGTTTTTGATTCTATCTTATTAGTCTCAGTTCAGTTCAGCTCAGTTGCTCAGTCATGTCCGACTCATTGTGACCCCATGAATCACAGCACGCCAGGCCTCCCTGTCCATCACTAACTCCTGGAGTCTACCCAAACCCATGTCCATCGAGTCAGTGATGCCACCCAGCAATCTCATCCTCTGTCATGCCCTCCTCCTCTTGCCCCCAATCCTCCCATCATTAGGATCTTTTCTAATGAGTCAACTCTTCACATGAGGTGGCCAAAGTATTGGAGTTTCAGCTTCAACATCAGTCCTTCCAATGAGCAGATGTCAGTTTAATGCTAATACCATACCTCACTGCCCCCAATATTTATGCCCAAAATATTTCAGGTGGAAATTGGAAACATCTTGCCTATCATGAAAGTACTCCACAGAACACTCGTCAGGAAAAGCAATTCATAAGAGAAAAGAAGAAATGGAATTCATTGGTCTTACACCACACATCCTATTATGAGAAGCATCTAGCCTGACAGAGCTGACAGACAGCCTCCTGAAGATTCAGTGTAGTGCAGTGAAGAGATGGCATTCTGTGCATGAGATGGACGTTACCAAACAGAATATGCTTTGAGGCAGCACCCCATGTGTGATGCCATTTCTCCAACTGCCAGCATATGTGGGTCTGAAAATGAAAAAGCGGGTCTGGGAGTGGCTCTTCTCGATATCAAATCTAATGAGCCACTTCCAGAATTTTTGCTTCTGATTCCTACACACTTGGCTTCTGCTGATTTCGCTCACAGTCTTACCTCCCAAGGGAGGGATGCTTCCACCAGGAGACACCGTAGCAGGACGTGTTTGGTTAGAAGAACAGACTGCCGCCTGGCCATCTAAGGTTTCTGGGTCCCTGAACTAGCAGAGACCAGTTGGGGAAATTCATTCTGATCATCAAGTCAGTGAAACTTTGATTTCTGCTATGAAATGACATCAGTGAATAAAATCTGGACATGAGAAGACTTTCCTGGGGCACTTCTTCCTACTTCCCTGTCTATTTGTACAAGTTAACATGGACTTCCCTTGTATTTCAGTGGCTAAGACCCTGTGCTCCCAATGCAGGGGGCCCAGGTTTGATACCTGGTCAGGGAACTAGATCCCACATACTACAACTAAGACTGATGAGAAAAAAAGATCTTGCATGCTGCAACCAAGACCCAGAGGGACCAAATACATAAATAAAATAAATATATTTTTTAAAAGTGAACAGAAAACCCCTGCAACCTAACAAAGATAGAACTATTAAGAATTTGAACCCTTCAGAAATGAAACTTAAATTTACTTCACCAAGTCAAAATTCCCAAGTGGTTTAGGTCCTGGCCCTAAGGGCCCAGGAAACATGGAATTGTTAGAAAAAATGAAATTTAGTATCAACTATAACCTTTCCATCAGTAATAGAAACAATGATTGTAGCAGCTAGGCATATTTTTTTTCCTTGTTTACAAGAATTTGCATATTTTGAATATTTTTGCCTTCATTCTCATTTTGTATATTACTGGGAAAAAGAAATTTCATGATTATTGCCTTTGCAGTTTAGTCTTTGTATCATAGTACACTCATGTGGGGGTTGTAATGAGCTAGAAAAGCAATTAAAGACACCCAGAGGGCCTTCACTGGTGGTCCAGTGGTTAAGACTCAGCACTTCTACTGCAGCAGTATAGTTTCAGTCCCCGGTTGGGGAACTGAAATCCCACATGCTGAGTGGCCAAAAAAAAAGAGCACTCAACACCCCGAGTTGAATATGTAACTGGTGGGATTTTATACCTCTCTTCTTTGGCTATAGGTGATGTCTTACTTAGTCTGCTCAGGTTGCCATAACAAAATACCACAGCCTGGGTGGCTTAAATAAATATTTACTTTCTCACAGCTCTGAAGGCTAGAAGTCCATTGTCAAGGTGCCAGGAAATTTGGTTTCTGATGTGTGCTTCTCCTAGTTTGTAGATGGCTGCCTTTCACTTTGTCCTTTCATGATCTTTCCCCAGCACAGGCATCAGGGGATAGAGAGAGAGATCTTCCTCTTCTTATAAGGCCACCAATCCTAATGGATTAGGGCCTCACTCTTGCGACCTCAGTTCAGCTCAGTAGCTCAGTCATGTCCTACTCTTTGCAACCCCATGGACTGCAGCACACCAGGCATCCCTATCCATCACCAACCTCCAGAGCTTGCTCAGACTCATGTCCATCAAGTCACTGATGCCATTCAGCCATCTCATCCTCTGTCATCCCCTTCTCCTCCTGCCTTCAATCTTTCCCAGCATCAGAACACCCTATCTCTAAATACAGTCACACAGGGTATGAGTCTTATAACATGAGTTTCGAGGGGGACATAATTCAGTTCATAGGCAATGAGAACAATTTCATTTGTACAAGAACATCTTGTTGGGAAGAAGTTATTATTATGGGAAAGTTTAAATAAAATTAAAGCATGTATACAGACAATACTGCTAATAAACATAAATGTAAAATACTAAACCAAAAAAAATAAGTAGATCAAGTCCAAGTTATATAGAAACAATTCATCACTAACAAGTTGGATTTATTCCAAGAACATAGATTGTTTTAACACTTGAGAAGTAATAAGTACAATTCATTTATCATAATAAAGAAAAGATCATATATGGTCATAAAAAAGATAGAAGTACATTTGATAAAACAACATGAAAGCTCAATACTTTTTGTAAAGTATTAATAGACATAGCTCCCTTAATCTAATAAAGGGTACGAAAAACCCTATAGTAAGCAATATACTTCATGGTAAAACAAAGTTTTTCCTCTGAGCTGGAAACGAGACAAGGTTCCCAGTCTTACCACTTAACACAGTAATGTGTCCTAGCCACCACAGCGAGGCAATAAACAAACAAATAAGTGAAATAAACAAAGGGTATAATGATTGGAATAATAAAATAAATGTTCTTTACAAATGACATAATTATGCAAGCCAAATACAAAATAAGACACAATTAGAATTTAGCAAGATCATCAGGTGCCCAAATATGTTTCTTCCTACCTTGCAGTAAACAGTTAGAAAATATGATTTTAAATGACTTAATTCAAAATAGCATCAAATATATGAAATTTAAAAAAATAAGTCAAAAGAAAAATGTGCAAAACCATCATACCAAAAACTAAAGAAAAATTATTGAGACCAAAATAAATGGAATGACATACTAATGGATTAAAAATTCAGAAAAATTGATATAAGACATGAAATTCATATAAATGGATTAAAGTTAAGGAAGTCAATTCTCCCTAAATAGATTTATGGATTTAATAAAATCTCATTAAAAAAGGCTAGCAATTTCTTTTGTGTAAAACTCACAAGATAGTTGTAAATTTTATTTGAAAATCCAAAGGGCCAAGAATACTGAAAAAATATTGAAGGGGAAAAAAGGGGGGCTTACTCTAGTGGATAAGAAGATTTATTATAAAGCTACAGTAATTAAGGGAGTGTCATTTCTCTGCAAAGATAGCCAAATATACCAGATACAACAGAGGAATAGATCAGAGAATCTACAATCAGTGCTACACTTACATAGATGATTGATTTTTGAAAAAGGTCACACAGCTAAGCAAGGTGGGAAAAATGACCTGTTCAATAAAAGTTGTTGGGATGATTGGATATCCAAACAAACAAAATGAATCTTGACCCCGACACCACACTACACATTAATCAATTTAGTTGAATTTTAGATATAAATGTGAAAGGAAAATATAATACACATTTTTAGTATGACATAAGGAAAGCCTTCTTCAACAGGGTACCATAAAACTCATACAGGAAAAGTTCAGTTCAGTTGCTCAGTCGTGTCCGACTCTTTGTGACCCCATGGACTGCAGCCCACAAGGTTCCTCTGTCCATGGGATTCTCCAGGCAAGAATACTGGAGTAGGCTGCCATGCCTTTCTCCAGGGGATCTTTCCAAACCAGGGATCAAACATGGGTCTCTTGCATCTCTTCCATTGATCGGGTGATTCTTTACCAACACCACCACCTGTAAACAGGAAAATGTAAATTAAAATAATACATTGTACATTACACACATATACATCAGAAGAGCTAATTTTTCTTTTAATTGGAGAAAAGAAACAAGAGAAAATGTGAGAATGTGGAGTAACTAGAACTCAACTACTGTAAGTAGTATAAAATGGTGGAACTTTGAAAATCTGTGTAGTAGTTTTTATTAAGTTTGGAAATTCACATTCACTATGTCACTAGTTTAAGCAACACTGTATTTGTGTCTTGATTCTGTTGTTCAACACTGAGTCTGTGAGATTCATTTATGTAATTACTGTGTACTGTTCCATCATCATCTGTCTTGAGTTTCTGAGGTTGCTTTGTTCTCAGTTGACTATTGATTACCCACATCAATTCTCCAACATGTGGGGAGCAGAGTAATAATCACTCCTCCTCAGCCCCAAGCAGAAAACTGACTACCTTCCGCCTCCTACCATCCTCTTTTGAGCATTATCTGAAGCATAAGGGCATCTTCCCCTTTGAAACTGAGCTAAAGACTCAAAGAACAGAAAGTGAAGTACAAATAAAGTTCAGGTATTGGGTTGACCAGAAAGTTTGTTTTCCCATATGATGTCACAGGAAAAACCCTAAAAGAACTTTTTGGCCAACCAGATACTTTAGAGGCCAGGCATATGAAATTAGGGTAAATCGAATTGTTTAAGAGAAAATCATGGAAGCAGATGATTGAACTTAAAAGACATTGAAAACTTTTGCTGTATTCCAGGTACTGGGCTAGACCAACCTACCCTGGGACATCAAGAAAGACTTTTGGTGGAGAACACACCAGAACGGAGTCTTAAGCCTGTGTAGACGCAAGTCAGCTGACGTGGGGAGCAGAAGGGCAGTGAGAGAATTCAGCAGATGGAGAAGCATGTGCAGAGGCCCTGGGTGAGTACCAGCTTGAGACATTTTGAAGACCACAGGTACTCATTTGGACAAAAATCGAGAGTACAACAACAGTGGCTGGATCAGTGCGGTATGTTAAAGGTGGATTTCAGAAGGCCTTGAGGGCCACAGGACAGAGCTGGGCTGTATCCTCTCAGTTCTCTGGAACCTCTAAAATTTTCAGTGCAATGTTATGGTTGGTGGTGATGACAAACTCAGATCTGCCTGATAATGAGGGTGATATTGCAGAGGTCGAACTGATACAATTCACTGATCAACTACAATGAAAGTGAGAGAAATGGTGAATTTAAGGGTGGGGCTGAGGTTTCTGATGTTGGTGATAAAGCAACTGCTCCTCCCTCACATTGAGGAGGTTGTAGAGGGTTTAAGAAGCTGGAGGACTAGTTCAGTTTTGGGAAAATGAGAGCTAGAAAGTTGCAAATTAATCTAACCAGGGAAGAAGAGCTTGAGACACTACATGGGAGAGATTAACATTTAAGGGAAAGAGAGATCATAAAAGACAACAGAAAGGACATTTCAGTGTAAGTGCTATTTTAGGCCTGAGGGCTAGAACATGTCCACCAGCTTCAGCAATAAGGCAGTGATGGTGTGGGGTGGCTGGGGCAGAAGCCAGGTACAAGTGAGTGAAACATGTACACTATCTTATGTAATATAGACAGCCAGTGGGAATTTGCTATATGATTCATGGAACTCAAATCAGCGCTCCCTGACAACCTAGAGAGGTGGGATTGGTGGGAGGAAGGTTGAAGAGGGAGGGGATTTATGTATACCTATGGCTGATTCATATTGATGTATGGCAGAAACCAACACAGTACTGTAAAGCAATTATCCTTCAATTAAAAATAGATAATTTTTTTAAAAAGTGAGTGAAAGAAGGAATTGGAATAAGAAAGTGGACATGATGGTTACAGACCACCCTTTCAAAGAGCTTAACTGAAGAAAGGAAATGGCCATCAGGACAGACAAGGGAGGTTTTTTTTTTTAATATTAGATTATATAAGCATTTTATGCTGAGAAAATCCTCAGTAAAATGGAAGTTACACCCCCTGGAAATGGTAGTTAGTGGAGGTAATCAGTGGAACATCGTCTAGGGAGAGACCCTTCTTCTACTGCGACAGGAAGACGAGAGCCTTGCAGCAGCAGCGAGTCTGCGGAGCAGGGGCCCAGGGTTTCTCGAGTCTCCCGAAGCCAAGGGAGAACATTTGCTGTGTGAGGTGGAGGCTGCAGGCTGTAGGTTGGGGGTGGCACCGACCTTCTTAGTAGCGACACTTTCTCCCATGCCTCTTACCAGCCTGGGGGCAGTGATGCAAAGATTAGGAAGATTTGGGCTGATGGAAGATGAGGGCTTTGCCAGGGTAGATTTGTGGGGAGAGGTGGACAAGGGAAGTGAAGGTTTGGAGTAAAGGTAATTATTGCTAAATTAAGTTTCTTTGGAGCTTCATAGGATAGGACGCTTAGTCTTGTTCAGGTCCATCATTCTATAAAGGGAGAGGCTGAAGAATTTTCCAGAATCAGAGCTCGTTGCTGGTAGAGTGGTGTCCAAAACTTAGAACCTTTGACCCTGTGTCTTTTCTACTGCGCCCATTGAGGGGTTTTCTGCCCTGAACACTTGCCCACTGGCACTAACTTGCAGGGTGGATCATTAGAACAGGTCATCAGGCATCTGGAGAAGGCAGGTTTGCTTCACCTCTGACCTTGCTTTTGAGCATCACTGAGTCACAGGTTGCTCCATGCAGACATGGGCTGCTTGGGTTTACATGTTCACAGGTGGAAACCTTTTCTCTTTCTGCTGGTTTCCAGCAGACACCAGGAAGCACAGGGTTAGTACCATAGGGAGGGAAACTGGGAAAGAGACAAGGCCATCCTGTGTGTCTGCATCTCTATTCCCACCCTGGAAGTAGGCTCATCTGCACCATTGTCCTAGATTCCACATATACGCATTAACATACAGTATTTGGTTTTCTGACCTTTTTTCATTCTATGTGATGGACTCTAGATCTATCCACATCTCTACAAAGGACCCAGTTTCATTCCTTTGCATTGCCATCTATACACTACCATGTGTAAAGCAGACAGCTAGTGGGAACGTGCTATAAAGCACTGGAAGCTCAGCTCAGTACTCTGTGATGCCCTAGAGGGGTGAGGTGGGGGAAAGGTGGGAGGGAGGTTCAAGAGGGAGAGGATTTATGTACACATATGGCTGATCCACTTCATTGTACAGCAGAAACTAACACAGAATTAAAAAACAATATAATAAAATCTCGAGGGAAAAAAGAGACAAAGCCAGTGATTATAGAATGCCCCCACAGTGGAGAACTTTTCTTAACTTTCCTCCAGTCACCTCGTCATCTTTTCTGATGCCAATTCTTTTCATTGTACTTTGAACATTTCCCCTTTGATTTTACTGTCTATTTTATTACAAGAAGAAACAGTCATTACTGGGATGTTGGCTTTTGTGAAACAGCAAGGGATGGGCTCCTTGCTGACACTGTCCCAGAGATTTCAATCACCAGCCTCTTGATCGGAGGCACTGACAATGTGTCATTGAACCTCTGATCCAGTCATTTTCAGAGTTGAATGTCATGTCTCTTTCTCAATGGTTATCAGACTAATTCTGAAAAAAGAAAAGGGCCCACTACCAATTAGAATTATTCTTCAATAGGGCAGATATATATATTTCAAATACTTAAGTTTAGTTAAAATTATATAAGTGATCTCAGATCATTATTAAAATTCATTTGCATTGCAACAAAGGAAAGGTATCCTTGAAGTTGTTAATTCACTCAGTCATGTCTGACTCTTTGCGACCCCGTGGACTGTACAGCCAACCAGCCTCCCCTGTCCATGGAATGATTTCCCAGGCAAGAATACTGGAGTGGGTTGCCATTCCCTTCTCCAGGGGATCTTCCTGATCCAGGAATTGAACTTGGGTCTCCTGTATTGCAGGCAGATTCTTTACCATCTGAGCCATCAGGGAAGCCCACCCTTGAAGTTACAGATCCCCAAATAATATGAGCTAAGAATTCTACACAGACCTTTAAAAATAAGACCATGACTATAGGAACAGGGCTGAACACACTATTTCAAAACTTACACTGGATTAACATTTTATTTTGTTGGACATCATGACTCAGGCTTAGAGTTACCACATTCAGCAAATAACAACACAGGGTGCTCAGTTAAATTTGAATTTCAGATAAGCAACAGATAATTTTTAGTATAAATATGATGCACACTTACATATCTAAGGCAAGTCTCCGCCTCTCTGAGCCTCAGTTTTATTTATCTATAAAACAGAGGCAAGGATAAGGTAATCTAAGGCTTCCTTTACCTTTGACATTCATGATTAAAATTGGAAGGAACATTCTTATGTCACTTTCCCATTTACCCAGATATGTCCAGATCTCTGGGGCCAGCTGCTCAGAAGGTCACAATAGGTAACCCCAGAGTGAAAGTGTTAGTTGCTCAGTCGTTAGTCTGACTCTTTGTGACTCCATGAACTATAGCCGGCCAAATCCTCTGTTAGTGGGATTTTCCAGGTGAGAAAACTGGAGTGGGTAGCCATTCCCTTCTCCAGGGCGTCTTCCCGACCCAGGGATCGAATCTGGATCTCCTGCATTGCAGGTTGACTTTTTAACCGTCTGAGCCACCTGGGAAGCCCCAGCCCCTAAATCTGATTGAAATAGCACTGGTGACACGGACCGGAAGGGGCTAGCTCCCCCTTCTGGACACCTGCCATCATGAAACAGTTCCGCAGTTCCAGGGACTCAGTCTCAGATCAATTTGAAATTACACGGATTCCAAGTTTACTTGAAGCCCATCTTTCCCCACACCTACCAGAGACACATTAGAACTTAAGAATGCCCATCCTAACTTTTGGATGCTTCTTTACCTGGAAACACAGGTTCCAGGAAGCCAGGCACATAATAGGAACTCAGTAAATGTTTATTTAATAAATGAGGGAATGGTAGGATAACCAGGTACACGAGGTTCACACACCCTTCCATGTGTGTCTGTGGCTCTGGATTGAAAGTATCTCTGTATTGTTCACCATCTTCTAAATGTAAGTCTTAAACTTGCAGACAGGCTTCCCTGGTAGCTTAGTGGTAAAGAATCCACCTACAGTGCAGGAGACACGGGTTGGATCAGGAAGATAGATCCCCTGGACAAGTAAATGGCAACCCACTCCAGGATTCTTGCTTGGGAAATCCTATGGACAGAGGAGCCTGGTGGGCTACAGTCCATGGGGTCTCAAAAAGTTCCACATGACTTAGTGACTAAATAACAATAACATAAATTACCAAGCGTTTTGCTTCAGTAGGAGACTCTGGGTACGTTAATAGATGCTTCATCATGTGGATACAGGTAAATATTATACTTAGAGGATGTGTATTGAATTCGTCTTAGCCCTGTTTTCCCCTTAGTCTCTTGGCCTTCACTGCAATGCACTGTAATTATGAAACAAGCACATAATCTAAATGTACACCCAAGGCAGAATGTGGTCATATCAAAGGAAAGGCGTTTACATGTGTGGATTACCTTCACTGTGGCAGGCACTGTGCATATAAGGAATTATCATTAAAAATGGTCTAGCAGCGAATGGATGAGAAAGCCGTGGTACATATACACCATGGAATATTACTCAGCCATTAAAAAGAATTCATTTGAATCAGTTCTAATGAGATGAATGAAACTGGAGCCCATTATACAGAGTGAAGTGAGCCAGAAAGATAAAGACCAATACCGTATACTAACACATATATGTGGAATTTAGAAAGATGGTAACGATAACCCTATATGCAAAACAGAAAAAGAGACACAGATGTACAGAACAGAATTTTGGGTTCTGTGGGAGAAGGCGAGGGTGGGATGTTTCTAGAGAACAGCATCGAAACATGTATATTATCAAGGGTGAAACAGATCACCAGCCCAGGTTGGATGCAGGAGACAAGTGCTTGGGCCTGGTGCACTGGGAAGACCCAGAGGGATCGGGTAGAGAGGGAGGTGGGAGGGGGGATCAGGATGGGGAATACATGTAAGTCCATGGCTGATTCATGTCAATGTAAGACAAAAACCACTACAATATTGTAAAGTAATTAGCCTCCAACTAATAAAAATAAATGGGGAAAAAAATAAATAAAGTACTGAAAACAAACAAACAAAAATGTTCCAGCAGTTTGGTGAGGTGATTTAAAAATTATTTATTAGTTTATGGCTGTGCTGGGTCTTCACTGCTGTGTGGTCTTTTCTCTAGTTGGGGCGAGTGGGAGCTACTTTCTGGTTGCGGTGCATGGGCTTCTCATTGCAGTGGCTTCTCTTGTTGCGGAGCACAGGCTCTAGGGTGCATGGGCTTCAGTAGCTGCAGCTCCGAGGCGCTAGAGCAAGGTCAGGAGTTGTGCACAGGTTTTGTTGCTCCATGGCATGTGGGATCCTCCCAGACCAGGGATCAAACCTGTGTCTACTGCATCAGCAGGCGAACTCTTACCACTGAGCCACGGGGGAAGCCCTCTCTTTTGCTTGGAAGAGATTTTTTTTTTTTTTTTTCATGCCTTTAGGTCACACAAATAGTAACAGAATTCAACTTCAAACCTAGGTTGATAAATTCTAAAGCCCATACTGTTTTCATTGTCTGAAAGAAAATGCAACATTAGGCAAAAGGGTATGTTTGTCTAATGGAACTGGTGAAAGGAGCGGAAGAAAGGACAGGAACTACAGACATCAAATGAAAATTAGAGGATTGTGGTATTTTAACAGAACGAAACAAAAGGTTACATTTGCTTGTCCATCCCAGCAACCGAGGTCCTTTTGTCAATTGTCAGACACATTGCCTCTACTTCCTAACTTCATTTGTTTTATTTGGTTTGTTGAAGGGAGTACAGAGAAGGGGGCATGGTCAGGGAGTCAGGATTCTAGCACCCTCAGAGCCACTTGGTACCTTTATCATCCTGGTACCTGGATCATCCTGGACTTCATCCTGGATGAAGTCATTAGCTTCCCAGCCATAACCTTCCCAGTTATTCCATTTCTAAAATATCAGCTCTACCAACCCATTACCCTCCCAATAGCATGCTGTACATACAGGGGACCCACGAGAAATATACATGTGAATGTTAATTTCATAGCACTGTACAAAAATTGTAGTGACCATCTCAACTAAAGGCTACGGAGATGAATATTTGTTTTTATAAGACCAGCAAGTATGGCAGGAAAAAAAAAAAGACTTGGGATGCATGACACATTCTAAAGATCATTTGGATTCCAGGTCAGTCTGGCTGCTGTGGTGACTATAATGATTCTGGGTATACTCGATTACTGTCCTTTCTACTCGGCAGGGGAATAAATCTTTTTATGATTCTCAATTGCATTTAACACCTTGACAATAAAAATGAGAAATTTCGCATGAAGCGTTGATTTACTCATGATTAGAGCTATAGCAGTTCAGACCAAGTTACTGAATTTGACGGCTGAAGAAATATAAGCATCCAACAGTGGGTTGTTCCAAGTGAAAACAACTGTGCTGCTTTCAGAAACATTTGGCGAGAGATTTGTGTGGGGACAAAATAATAGCAAAGGCCAAAAATGAACAAATGACAAGCTGGTTATCAATGGATGCTCTGTGGAGTCATAGAAGCTGAAAGAGAGATTTCTGGCTGTGATTTCAGGGTCATAATTCCTTCTTGGGACTGCATGCAAATTAAGGAAGAGTTGGCATGATGTGACCATATCAAGGAATTTATGAGTCAGCATAAATAAATAAAAATGCTGACTAGGAGACTAAGTAATTGCCTCTATTTCCTGTCTAACTGCCTATTCTTAAAGTTCTATGAGAATCATAAATAATGAAATCTGAACAGTATGAACACATGCCCACAAGCTGGAAGTTCAAAATAAAGTCAGCATTCTGCATGAAGATTTTTAAAGATAAGTTATCAAATATAACCCATTCCATGGACTGTTATCTACTAAAGAAGATGTCATAAGCTCCCTCTTGTCAGCAGATAAAAATGAAAGAATTATTTTTAGCTTAAATCTCAGGCACTAAAATATTTTCAGCTTCCGGAGACCGCCAGGATGTTGTAAGGTACATTCGGAAATTTTTGTCTTTGGAGGATAGATTATCTGGGACCAGAAAAGAATGTGTCCCCTCTTGAATTTCACACATTCTGAAACTTACTTCCCCTAAAATACAGATATGTATTTCCCTTTGAAATATGGGAAACAAACTTTGGCAAACAGACTTCTTTTAAGGGATATTAGAAATGAAGTGACACTTACATTGTCTAAGCCACTATTACTCAACTTACTATGGTCATAGTCATGATGACTCTCTCTTCTAAAACATTACCAGGATCCTACCTAGTATTTAATCATGAACTTATTAATCTATTCAGGGTGACTATTTCTGTAGCTCCAATTTGCTACATCTTTTTCTTTTTCCTTCAGCAGCTAATTCCTTCGTGCTGGTATGGTGAGAACATTTCTCTCTACCATCTCAAATTTCTGTCCCCACTTCCCTACCATGAACAAATGACAATCTCTCTGAGAGCAGGATTATGTCTATCTTGCTCATAGCTCTGTCCTCAACCCCTTATGTATAGCAGGTGCTCAGTGTGTGTTTCTGCAGAGAATGACTGAATTGAAACCTCTTTTCTTTTTTCTAATTGAAGTGTAGTTGATTTACAATGTTGTATTAGTTTCTAGTACACAATAAAGTAATTCATTTATATATATTATATATTCTTTTTCACATTTTTACTATAACTTATAAGATAATGAATATAGGTCCCTGTGCTATACAGTAGGTCCTTGTTATTTATATTTTATATATAGTAGTCTGTACCTGCTAATCCCAAATTCCCAATTTAACCTCCCCCACTCTGCTTCAGCTTTCCCCTTTGGAAAACATCAGTTCAGTTGCTCAGTTGTGTCCGACTCTGCGACCCCATGGACTGCAGCATGCCAGGCTTCCCTGTTCATCACCAGCTCCTGGAGCTTGCTCAAATTCATGTCCATCAAGTTGGTGATGCCATCCAACCATCCCATCCTCTGTCTCCCCCTTCTCCTTCCACCTTCAATCTTTCCCAGCATCAGGGTCTTTTCCAATGAGTCAGTTCTTTGCATCAAGTGGCCAAAGTATTGGAGCTTCAGCTTCAGCATCAGTCCTTCATGAATGAATATTCAGGACAGATTTCCTTTGAAAAACATGTTTTTTTTCTATGTCTGTGAGTCTGTTTTGTAAATAAGTTTGTTTGTATCATATTTTAGATTCCACATGAGTGATATCATACAATATTTGTCTTTCTCTGTCTGACTTACTTCACTTAGTATGATCATCTCTAGGTCCATGAACGCTGCTGCAAATGACATTATTTCATTCTTTTTAAGGCTGAGTAATATTCCATTGTCTATATATACCACATCTTCTTTATATAATCTTCTGTTGCTGAACATTCAGGTTGTTTCCGTATGTCGGCTATTGTAAATAGGGCTGCAATGAACATTGGGTGCATGTATCTTTTCAGATTAGAGTTTTCTCTAGATATATGCCCAGGAGTGGGACTTTTCTAGAGTTAACGTATGATCCAGGAGCCTCTTTTCAATGCACTGTGAAGGCAAAAGTAGAGGGGACCATTGTAAGGAGAAATTCAGCAACTGTCCCAATGGTCTGAAGAGAGCAAAATTATTTCAGCTTAACTTGGGAGAATCTCTTCCATGTTGTCAACATCCAGCAACCTGAGGCTCCTGTGAAAGCTTGAGACAAAAACAACAGTTTAAAGCTTTCTATTCATGAGAGAGAAAATGAAACTCAGAGGCAAGAAAATCAGCTTTTGAGTTAGGGCAGACTGGTATAGTGGTTAAGAGATCCTGGAATGAGGTGATCTGGGTTCAGATCCTTGGCTGGCCATTTGTTAGGTGGATGATGTTTGACAAATTCTTTAATTTCGATGTGCTCCAGTTTGATCACTTGTAAATGGGGATGCCTACCTCTTGGAGTGTTGTAAGGATTCATGAATGAATACACATGAAGTGTTTGGAAGACTTCCTGACTCATGACGACTACTGTACAGGCATTCACTGTTTACATTATTATTATTTACCCTCAAGAAGCCAGCAAGCAGGTCTGCAGGACCAGGTGACCAGAGATTGTTTCTAGGCTGTACCAGTGACTAGCTCCAAGTGCTGGTGCTAACATCTCTAGTTTTTTGTCTTTTCATCTGTAAAACGAGGTAGTAGGCCACATGGAAGGACTTCTGGTTTTCAAATCCTGTAACAATTTCTCCCCTTCTAAAATGGAAATGCACAGGGGCCATAACAATGATCAATGAGTGTGTACGTATCACACACATGCAAAGTGAATGTATCAGTACAGGGTGTATTCAGTACTCTATTCATTATGAAAACATTTGAATATTAATTTCCAAGTCTGATAAGTCCTACTTGCTCCTCAAGTTTAAAACTGAGTGAGCACAAAAGGAAATGGAGGATGAGATGTTGGATGGCATCAGTGACTCAATGGCATGAGTTTGAGTAAACTCTAGGAGATAGTGAAGGACAGGGAAGGCTGGCATGCTGCAGTCCATGGGGTAGCAGAGTTGGACATGAGTGAACAACAATAAAAGGAAATAAGGCAACTATAAAATCTTGTGGATAAAATGGATTGCCTGCTGACCAGCAGTTCCTTCTTTCTCCTCCCCTCTCTTTGTTCATTTCTTTCTTCTCAAACTTTTCCTCCTGTTCTCACTCCAGCATCATGGGTTCCTATACCTGGAAGCATCTGTCTCATTCTTGATGGCCCCATAATTGAATACATGGCTGTTCTTTTTTGGAAATTGGATTGTTCATTTATTTCTTTTTATTCTAAAGTAAAATATGATCTATTTGTCTTCAGTGGATAACTGTAGCCGAGAATGGAGATATTTAGTAGACTGGTAAAATCTATCATAAATCTAAAAATGCATGCAGGACACATGGCTTATGGGAAAAGCATAAAATTAATCTTCTGTGGTCCATGTATTATGCGGGCTTCCCTGCCCACTCATCACTTGAGTGAAATTAGAGGCCAACGTTTAGAAAACTGGAATACATATATATTTATTTATTTAGAAAATAGTGTGTATGTTCACTCAGTTGTGTCCAACTCTTTGCCACGCCATGGACAATAGCCCACCAGGCTCTTTTGTCCATGGGATTTCCCAGGCAAGAATACTGGAGTGGGAAGTCATTCCCTTCTCCAGGGGCTCTTCCCAACCCAGGGATCAAACTTGGGTCTCCTACATTGCAGGCAGATTCTTCACCATCTGAGCCACAAGGGAAGCCCCTAAATACAGTATAGATTTTTCCAAAAAGGTCTGTTTAGAAAGATAAACAGTTTCCCTCCAAAGCTGAGGACACAGTAGGAGAAACCAATGACATAATCTGTCAGATCACTTCCTTTTCCTATTACAGAATTGGCTCAAATATTAACTCTGAAAAGATTTACGTGTCTTGATGAATTTCTTAGGACTCTTGTTGAATTGTTCCTCTTTTAACTGGTGATTGAGACTCTGACTTTTATTGATATCAGATAAGAGAAGCATGGGAAAATATATTAGCTTATTCCCTAAGCATAAAGATAGTCATGGAATATTTAGGGTCATCTGTTACATTTATTATTTTACAGTTTGAATATTGTAGCAGCTAATAGATTAACTGGCTGAAATTCATGCTCAACCTATTCATCCCAAAGAATTTAGAATCAAAGTGGTATCTAGTTATACAGACAAATCTGTGTGAGTCGTCAACTAGATTAAGAGGAGCAAATGAACTTTCTACTTACTCCACTTGACCTTATCTGCTGTCTCATTTGTAAAGCATGGAAGCTGAGGAATAGCTCATATCTGGAAAGAACTATGAGCCGATCATGAAAGATGGATGAGGTCTGTAGAGATATTAACGTGATGGAGTGAAGAATTCCACTGAGATGTCCTTATCCATTTAGTGTCAACCCCGTCCTGCAGAGCAAATGTTCCCTACTTTGTCATGCCAGAAGTTAAGCACTGGAGCCTGAAGAAGGAAGCCAACAGCAGACTCTGTTCCAGGAACTGTGTTAATATCTTAAAAGAATCATCTTATGTAAATTTCTCGACACTCTTAATGTCCCTGATTGGCCCCTTCCTCTTTGCTGATTTTCATGGGTGGCTGTACCTTCTGATTACCTGGAGAGCTGTTGTAACTCCAGATCACTCAGTCTACACCCCAACACAATTAATCAGAAACTCTGAGGGTGAGACCACAGGGGAAGTATCTTTAAAGTCCCCCAGGTGATGACTGTGAGCAGCCAAGATTGACAAGGACTGCTCTCAGGCATCTGCTGGACTCTGGTCCTCACCAGAGGATGTGGCTCCCTGTACCCCTCTGGACAGTGACTGCTCCTGCCTAGAGCTGAGAGGTGCCCACCTTCTCTTCCCAAACCTTTCCCCCTCGCTTCTCCATAGAAGCCCATAGCTGTGACTATCTGATCATCTAACCATCCAACCTACTACCCCTCTTTGTTGCCATCATGATCTACGCACCACTGTCACTTCCCCTTAGAAGATTTTAACCCCAGGAATCTGAAGCCTTGCTAGAGTCCGCCTGGAAGAATATGGCCATCATTAAATTAGAGTGTTTTGCCATTTCCTCTTCAACAAACATTAAAGAAATGGTGGCAAATTGTTAACAACTGGTAAATTTGCATGCTAAGTCAGTTCAGTCGTATCCGACTCTTTGCAAAACCATGGACTGTAGTCTTCCAGGCTCCTTTGTCCATGGGATTCTCCAGGCAAGAATATTGGAGTGACTTGCCATATTCTCCTCCTGGGGATCTTCCAACCCAGGAGTCAAGCCCACATCTCTTATGTCTCCTGCATTGCCAGGCAGGTTCTTTACCACTAGTGCCACCCAGGAAGCTCCCCTGTAAATCTGGATAAGGGTAAAATAAACATCCGTGCAGAGGGAAATGGCGACCCACTCCATTATTCTTGCCTGGATGATTCCATGGACAGAGGAACCTGGCAAGCTACAGTCCATGAGATCCCACGAGTTGGACATCACTGAGCGACTAACACACACAAAATAAATATAGAAATTCTTCTTACTGTATTCTTTCAAAATAAGAAGCTACCCAAGAAAAGATAACTCAATTTCCATATAATTTGAAACAAAATAACATTTATCACACTTGGATTACTAAATAACATGAGTTAAAAAGGAAGTCATAAAGAAACCTAAGAAATACATAGAACTGTATATAAGTAAAACTACACAGACAAATATGTTAAAAAGGGAAAAGCAGTCCTGATGAGGAAATGTAGACAGAGCTCTTTGAAATAAATGCATCAGAAAACAAGCAACCTGATTTATGTCAATGTATGGCAAAAACCACTACAATATTGAAAAGTAATTAGCCTCCAACTAATAAAAATAAATGGGAAAAAAAAAAAAAGAAAACAGAAAGAAAAAAAACAAGCAACCTTATCAGCAAGTCAATTTTTTTTCATTCTGGTTCTCCTACTGCTTGGCTCTTGATGCAGGGGCAGCCATGCAGGTGCCCCCAATTTCTGGTTGAAGGATAGAGAAAGGAGCCCCAGCAAGGCAGAAGTTACCAGGCAGCCACAGAAAGAAAGAAGTCCAGGAGAGCAATGCCATAAAGCTGTTTATAAATCCTAGGTTCACCTTCGAGCTGCACGTGGAAGGATGTGATCCTGAACTAATGATTGCCGCCCAGGTCCTACGCTGGCCAATGCATGAGAAGACTTGTGACAAATCCGAATAGCATCCAAATATACCAAGCAAGGGGGCTTCCCTGGTGGCTCAGATGGTAAAGGATCTGCCTGCAATGTGGGTAGACCCAGAGTCTGTCCCTGGGTCCGGAAGATCCCCTGGAGTATGAAATGGCAACCCACTCCTGTATTCTTGCCTAGAAGATTCCATGGACAGATGAGTCTGGCAGGCCACAGTCCAAGGGGTCTCAAAGAGTCAGACTGACTGAGCACACATTACCCAGCAAGCACCCTCTGAACGTGTGTTAAAAACTGACCAGAGCTTAACCTAGCTGATTGTCTGCTAAAATTTAAAGAAAAAGAAATCAACATTTTCCCATAGGATTTCACATGGCCCAGAGTCTTGTAACAGCATTTAAAATGCCTAAGACACAATCCAAAATTACTGTGTATGAAAAGACCCAGGAAATCTCAATTCACTTCTAAAAAGACAGTCAACAGAAAGTAACAGTGAGATGACAGAGTTGCTGGAATGAAGTAACAAAGACTTAGAGGCAGCTTTATTAAAATTCTCCAACAAACAATTAGCAACACTCTTAAATACAAAACTATTAAGTCTCAGAAAAGAAAGAGAAGACTAAAAGAAAAAAACGTAAATTTTAGACTGAAATAAACAGATGAAAAATCTCACTGAGTGGGCTAACTAGCAGATTGGAGATGAAAAAGGGGCAAATCAGTTAACTTGATAGAGCAATAGAAATTATTCAATCTGAACAAGAGGGAAACAAATGTTTTTTAAAATTAGAAGTCTTATAATCCTAAGAGAAAAAAATTTTTTAATCCAATACCTATGTCATTAGAATCTCAGAAGAGGAGAAAGAATGTGATGCTGGAAAAAAAAAATGTGAATAAATAATGGCCAAAAAGTTCTCCCAGTTACAGAAATTTATAAACTTACAGATTCAAGAAGCTCAGTAAATCCCAAATCAGATAATCTTAATAAAATGCATCCCCAGAAATATCATAATTAAAATGCTGAAAACTAAAGGAAAAAATCTTGAAGGTAACCAGAGAAAAAGAATTACCTACACAGAAAAACTTTTTGTTTTGAAATAATAATATATATGCAGAAGTTATCAAAAATATAAAGTGTTCCTATAAACCCTTCACCCAGCTTCCTCTAATGTCAACCCAAGAGAACCAGGAGAGCATCCTCTGGATGACCAGCTTCAAGAGGAGGAAGACAAACGCTGTCTCGGTGGGAAGGTCTACCCAGGGTAGACCAGATTCCCCACCAAGTTCAAGCCTACAGGGGAAGGATCCTTTCATTCAGCCAACTCCATCTTCTTTTTAACATCAAAAACATTTTTTATTGGGGTACAGCCAATTAACAATGTTGTGGTAGTTTCAGGTGAACCTTGAAGGGACTCAGCCATACATATACAAGAACCCATTCTCCCCCAAACTCCCCTCCCATCCAGGCTGCCACATAACATTGAGCAGAGTTCCATGTGCTATACAATAGGTCCTTGTTGGTTATCCATTTGGAATATCGCAGCATGGACATGACCTTCCCAAAGTCCCTAACTATCCCTTCCCCCAGCAACCATAAGTTTGTTTTCTAAGTCTGTGAGTCTCTTTCTGTTTTGTAAGTAAGTTCATTTGTATCATTTCTTTTTAGATTCCACATATAAGGGATGTCATATGATATTTCTCCTTCTCCATCTGACTTACTTTACTCAGTATGACATTCTCTAGATCCATCCATGTTGCTGTAAATGGCATTGTTTCATTCTTTTTAAAGGCTGAGTAATACTCCATTGTATACATGTAGCACATCTTCTTTATCCATTCCTCTGTTGATGGACATTTAGGTTGCTTCTGTGTCTTGGTTATTGTAAACAGTGCTTCAGTGAACACTGGGGTGCATGTGTCTTTTTGAGCCATGATTTTCTCTGGATATATGCCCAGGAGTGAGACTGCAGGGTCATATGGTGGCAGCCAGTCCATCTTTGTGCAACACTTTTTCCCCATGGGCAAAGCAAAGCTTGCTCTCATGCTCCTTACCTTGGAAGATGTTCGGAACTTTTTTGATTCACCCCTCCCACCTGAATGGTTGCTGTTAGCTTAGGTTCTCTCTTCAGAGGTCAGGTATGACAGAGAAGTTCCAAGGGGCAGTTCCTGAGGATACCCTGTTCTTCTCTTCTTCTCGAAAATGAGAATAAACTCCCCAGAAATTCACTCCACCAAGGGAATTCCCTGGCCCAGCATAGCCAAAATGGGCAACAAGAAAAGTCCATAGCAAGGGCTCAATTAAATCTTGTATCTACAAAGCTGGAAAACAAGAGTGAAGTATCTTGTAAGCAGAACCATCTTCCAATAAGCATATTTCTGAAGATACAGACCTATATAGCAAGGTGCCTTTCCCCTCTTTCTACTGAAGAAAACTTTTTTGTCCCTTACTTTTATTGCTGTTAATTAAGAGATTATACAGTGGTTCAAGTGGAAGCCTGATATAATTAGAATTCTTAGAATAATGTTTTATAACAGTAGATTGTTTAAATGTGAATCTTATCAATTAATTACTTCCATTTTATTCTATTTCTAGGTAGTATAATTCAGGTATTTTTGTTCTTAACAAGACCACTGAAATCATCCAGAAACACAGCAATAATAATTTTTGATCTTTCTTCTAAAATGAGTTTGAGCTTTTTCTCTTTTGGTTTCATTGCTATCATTTAAGTGTTTATACAGTAACTCCAGTGAAAACCTCATAGGAACATAATTCTTAGGATAATGTTCTATAAATGTGTATTCTGTAAATGTGAATTTCATCAGTAATTAGCTTTATTTTTATTTGATTTCCAGATAGTGTATAGTATTTCCACTGTTGCTATTAATAACAAATTTCTTCTCTTGATCCAGAAATAGATCAGTGTTTTGTATCTCTGCTAATTCAGAATTTTCACTCATTTCATTTCAAAGCTGTTAAGTCCTCATATAGTCATTCAGATAGAAGTTTGATCAGAATCTTTTCTTAGGATAGTGTGATGAATGTATTTCATTCGAAAGTAAAATTTCATGAGGGAATTATTAACTTTTATTTCTAGATAAAGAAAGATAGGATTTCAGTTGCTGGTGTCAGAAAATCATTTCCCATAACCTGAACTATGAGAAAAGTTTTACATGAGCAGTCACACCAGTGGAGGTATTTGAAATTCAAAGTCTACATCTGCTTTCCATAGCCTGCATTTACCCTAGTTATACGATTAACATATTTACCCAAGTAAATGTTAGTTTACCCTCTGATGGCGCTCAATGTGCATAGTATAAAATCCACAGCCCTCACTGTGGACGGCAAAGCCCCGGCTGTACTGAACTCTGCTCTTCCACTGACCTGTCTCATACCCACTGAGCTTTGGTCACTCTGTCCTCCCCTAGAGCCTCAACCCACCAAGTCTCTTCCATCTTTTCCTTCATGCTATTCCCTGTCAGCCTGAAATGCTAGCCTTCAACCCCAAAGATGCCTGTCTCCCTCACTCTTCTGGTCTCAAATATCCATCTTCGAAGAAGCTTTCACTGAGTTCGCAACCAGACTTGAGTCCTCTGTTTCATGACATCCTGAGCTTTGTACCTTTTTAATAGTAGCATTATCAGCATGTGCAGTTGTAAAATTACTCATGTGATCATGTTTGAATGTGTGTTTCCATACCTCCGCATCATCCGGGATTAGGTCTGCTTCCGATTCATGTACCGTGTGCAGTGTTTTCCAAGCAGCAAGGGGAGAGTGCTCCTGGTACTTGGCGGGACACTTTTCCTTGTGCAGGTTTTACGTTTGGCTGCAATGACCAAGCATAAAACACAGCCTTCCGGCGCCTAAGGAAGCAAGCGTTTCTTTCTCACTCATGAGTTTGTGGATGAGCTGTCGCCTGCCTGAGCTTGGCAGGGCTTGGGTTTCAGGTCAGCTTCCTTCTCTGCGGCCTGCTTGTCATTTGAGGGCCCAGGCAGAAGAAACAGTGGCAACCTGGGCCCAGTCCTCACAGAAGACCACACAAACCTAGGCGGGAGAGGGGAACACAAGCCGCTTCTCAAAGCCTCTGCTCAGAACACATGGCGCCCACTTTTCTGCACATCTTCCACTGATCAGAGGGCCCAAGGTCAGTGTGACAGAGAACCAACTCCATCTAACATCACCCATGTCCCTTGGGGGCTGTTCCAAAGCCATTCTAGGCCCTGGCGCCCCAGACTTCTGCCTTACAATTACTTTTTTAGATTTTTATTTATATTCGGATATACTGGGTCTTCGTTGTGGTGTCCAGGCTTCTCACTGTGGTGGCGTCTCTTGGTGCAGAGCCCAGGATCCAGAATGCAGGCTTTGTATGGGTTCAGAATGTATGGGTTCAGTGGTTGCAGCTCCCAGGCGCTAGACACAGGTTCAGTAGTTGTGGCACAGTGCTTAGATGCCTTCCCAGCCCAGAGATCAAACCCATGTCCCCTGCATTGGCAGGCAGATTCTTAACTAAAGCACCAGGGAGGTCCTGGCCTTACAAGCAGGTTCCAGTTAGGAGGCAGCCATGAGCACCCTAGGGGGAGGAGCAGTGTGTTCCCAGCATAGTTGTTGGCTTGAGAGTCCCACAGAGTGACAGCATTCGGAGCAGGAGAGGCAGAAGACTTCCTTCAAGGGCCTCAGATCTGTGAGTTTCAGAAAGGTCCTGAGCCCACACCAACCCCACAGCATGTCCTTGTAACTCCCTACAGTACTGCCTGAGTCATCACCTACCTGTCAGCCCGTATTTATGGAGGGCCTAAGGGATGCTGGGAGGCGCCGAGGTAAGGTTGCCGTGTTAAGGCGAGGTGCCAGGTGTGGGTCAGGCACTTCCTTTGTAGCTTCCCCTCCTCCCTCCTCCAGCCCACAGAATTTCCTCTTTCGTTTACACTCATCCCATGATTCCCATGCAGTAAGGGCTAATCGGTCAGAGCCCAGGCGATGAGCACAAAAAAGCAAATGAAAAAGCAGAATGATTAATGCAAAATCAAGATGTCAGGGATCTGTCACTTGAGAACTGCATTCTGCTGCTCAAGAACTCTTCTGAGCCATTTTAATTGGATCAGATTAGTCAAATCCTGAAAGACTTTACCTAGCCATATGCCAAGAGACAGTCTTTACATAATAGATAGGTAATCAATATATGCAGAATGAGTGTATAAAGCTATGCAATTAAGTGGTATGGAGGGAGTGGTTACATCAGATGAACCCTAACTAAGAGAGCTATGCCCACACACTGCTAAATGAAATGACAGCTTTATTGCTTGATAACATAATCCTATGATATACTGCTTTTGTTATCCCCCTATAAAACCACAGACAGGATTGAAATGTAACCTTAAAAGCTATGGGAAATCCCAAGGACAGAGGAGCCTGGTGGGCTACAGTCTGGGGTTGCAAAGGAGTCAGACACCACTTAGTGACTAAAGAAACACATAACCTGGCCCAGCGTGGCATCAGAGGGGATGTGGGCCGCCTAGGGATCTAGTGTGGACCTGACCCCTGGTGGTTCTGGTTCTGTTCTTGCCATTGAAACCCACTATCCAGACAGACTTGGCAGGTCACTTAACACCATAGCGCTAGTATTTGAGCTAATCACCTAACTGAGCATTACTCCATTTAATCCTCACAATTTCCTGCTCCTATCAGAGAACAAGAAGTGAGGTTTAGGGAAGCTAGATCATATACCCAATATTTGAGCTGAGTATGTCTGACTTTAGAACTGGTCTATTCTACCTCGCTTCATTCAACAGACCCACTAACCCTCAGGCTTTTGTGAACATCAAAAAGGATGTGTATAAAAAGCACCTTTGGAAACGTTAAAACCGACATCAATTAGTACAACAAATCACCTCAGGACGAACAGAATTTCTTTGGAATTAAACACAATCATAATATAATTTCTTCAAGGTGTATGATGGTCCCGTTACAAGCATTAATTTTTGTAATTATCGCACAAGCCCACAAGGATGGTCCTGCTCTAATTTTTAGATGTGAATTACGAATGTTTTGGCGAAACACTGTTAAAACAAGTGTGATAAAGCTGCACAAGCGACACGAGGGAGCCGCGGCAGCGTCCAGCTTCCTGTGCATAGATGAGCAGAAAACGGGGGAGCGGGAGGGACTCCCCAGCACCGTCACCGCGAGGGAGGGGAGGCAATGATGCTCCCACAGCACAGGAGTCGTTACTCTGCTCAACAGGGATGTAGAAACGGCGCTGAGTTATCAGAGTTCTCCGAGCGAGCTGCAAAAGAAGCCTCACCCAGGGGCTCCACCGCCAGGGATGGGCTATTCGGCCTCCAGCCCCGAGACGTTTCCTTGCGAGTTTCCGGGGAGATGCGGGAGCGTGGGCGCGTCCCTGACTGGCTCCCGAGCTTTGGGTGTGTGTATGTATGAGATCCCTTTCCTCTCTGGGACTGGGATCGCCCCTTACAGTCCAAATGAAAAGATACCACCTTTGCATCTCTTCTGCAAACCCTCACTGAGCGCCTATAACTCGCCCATAGACAAAATGCGGCGGCGATACCCGCTAAGACCCAACGCCCGCGAGCGCGCGTCTCGCTGTCTCCGGCGAGCGCGGAAGGCAGGGTGCCCGGAACGCCCGTCCGGGACTCGCGGGCGAGCCCCGCAGCCGCGGCGCCCGCCCTGCGCGCGCCCGAGGGCGGCACTGCCCACGCACATGCACACGCACGGGAGCGCCGGGCTCCCGCGTCCCCGGTGCCGCGCCGGCGCCGGGCGCGGGCGGGAGCTCGGGAGTCCGAGCGGGAGGCGGGAGCGGCAGGAGGGGCGGGTGCCCGCGAGTGGCGCTCGTGCATTCGCTCCTCCGCTCCTAAGCCCCGCCCCGGGCCCGCCCACCCCCTTCTCCCGCGCGCGGGCTCCGCGCGCCCCAACCCGCGCGCGTGCGCGCGCGTGCGCAGGTCAGGGCCCTCCGGGGGCGGCCCCGTAGACTCCAACGAAAGCGTCGCAAGGTCCCGGATTAACCCTTTCCCCGCTCGCCCATTTAGAGGCCCGGTCGGGTTCCGTGCCTGCGCAAGCCGGCGGCGCGCCTTCCCCCTGGCCCGCACCGCGCATGCACGGGAAGGGGGGGGTGCCGGTGGGGGTGTTCGCGGCCGGCTAGACATTCTGTGCCCGTGCAGGAGGAGGGCTGCTACCATCAGGGACGTGCACGATTTCCCCCCCACCCCGCCCCCTCCCCAAACTCCAAAAAAAAAAAAAAAATCCAAAACACACTGCCACCCACCGTGCCCCCGCGCCCCGCGTCCATCCCGTCCCCGGCCTGCGTGCAGCGAGCGCGGGGAGCCCACGGCGAGTGTCTGTGGCTGTGCCAGGCTGCAGGTAAGCGCGGGCCGGGGGTGCGGAAGGGGCCCGGGCCGGCCGCGAGGCGGGCGCGGGGGCGGCGGGCGCGGCGGGGCTGCCCGGAAGAAGCGCGTTCTCGCCGCGCTCGGGGGCACCCGTCAGCTCCAGGAGGTGCGGGCGGCCCCGGTGGCGCGGCTCGAGCGGGGCCGGGCGTGGGGCCGGGGCGCTCCGGGGGCCGCGCAGGCCGGCGAGCGGGCTCGGGCAGCGGCCAGGCGGCGACAGTGGCGGCCCCGCGCGCGCGCTCGCCGAGCCTCGGCGGCGGAGTTTATGGCCGCCCCCGCTCGCACCGCCGCAGTGCACCGCGATGGGGGTGGGGACGGCCCGGAGCCCGGCGCCGAGCGCGGCCCGCCGGGCGCCGCCCCTCCGCGCCGCGGGCCCCGCCGCGCCGCCCCCCAGCAGCCCGCGGAGGAGGGGGCCGGGACCCCCGCGCTCGCACTCCCGGGAGCGCCCGCGGAGCTCGGGAAGCCGGCCGCGCGCCGCCCCCGCCCCCGGCCGCGGGAGGGCGG
Organism: Muntiacus reevesi; assembly: GCF_963930625.1. Classification (NCBI taxonomy): domain Eukaryota; kingdom Metazoa; phylum Chordata; class Mammalia; order Artiodactyla; family Cervidae; genus Muntiacus; species Muntiacus reevesi. The sequence continues at coordinate 37,015,824 of NC_089252.1, read as the reverse complement.
GGGAGGGCCCGGCGCGAGCCGGCCAGGGAGTGCGCGGGGCGCGAGCTCCGGGCTCGCGGGCGGAGCGGGGCGCGGCGCGGCGCGGCGCGGGGCTGCGGAGCCCGGCCGCACGCCCGCTCCCGATCTCCGCCGCCGGGGCCGCCGTGGGTCCTCCCTCTCGCGCTAGGAGCCGCGGCCCTAGCCCGCGCCGAAGAGCCCGATTCTAAAAGGGAAAACGGCTGGTGCTCCGCCCGGCTTCCCGGGCCGGAGCTTTTGTTCGGGAAGGAATGCTAGCCGCTGGATCCCGTTCCCCACCTCCCGGGCCGAGCGGGATCGGAGAGGTTCTGGAGGCGGCCCGGGTCCTGCGCTCGGTTCCCTGCTCTCTCCCTATCCAGAAGCGGCGAGCTCTCGACCGGGAAGTGGTGCCGCCGCCATTGTCGCGGCGGCCCCGGGGTCGGGGAGGCGGCCGGCTGGTCGCCGCGGCTTCTGTAGGTTCGCCTTAGCGGGGCCCCCCGCGCCGGCGCTTTGGAGAAACGACATGCAGGGGCAGCTTCGTCCAGGAGGTGTGGTTGGGGCGGCATCTTGCCCTCCACCTGTAGGGATATTGGCAACGGGGATCTTCCCTTTTGACTCACCTGAACTTAGCAATGGGAACATCTCAACAGAGGGGGGAAATGGAGATCTGGAGAGAGAGTGGGGCCAAATAACACATAGGCTTAAAAAAAAAATCCAAGTACGTTGCCATGGGTACTGTACGCCTCTCCTGTGCCAGGTCCATGCACCTTTATCCCACAAGCTCCAGAGAGACGGCTACAGGCTGGGGTGCACCCGTAGAAATTATTCTGCCCAGTCCTCGTATTTGGCAAATAAGAAAACAGCCTGCCACTTTAGGCAGCTTAATGATGTTTTTGCTTTTCTGTAGACGGTTTTCAGGACTCTGGTTCTGCCACACTCAAGTTTGTGTGATCACGGTTCAGTAGAGAAGGCTTGATGTTTTTCAGGATGTTGGTCTGCAAAATGGAGTTTAAACTGGAAATAATTTAGAATCCTTTGAGCTTCCCTGTAGGGATAGAGGCAGACACACCTGGAGTTCTTTAATGCAAGCTTCAAGACCAGAGTGATTTAAGTAACTATACTACATCATACAGAAGAGTGGATAGAAGTAAACAGCTACTGTTCTCTCTCCCCCACTGTTAACTGTTGAGTATATGTACTTTTCTTAACTTTGTCTATATATATCGATGGAAAAAATATATAGTCTATGTTTATATAAGCCAAGCAGAAAAAAATGTGGAAGGCTGTGAATCCAGCAGGAAATAGTAGGGGAACGAGGTACTTACCAGCTTTTACTCTATCTGTGCAGCAATCAAAATCCTTGCAAATACAGATGGAGGCTTTGTGGGGGGAATCCCTTAGTGGTTCCCCAGCCCCTCGTTCCCATTCCCGTCTCACACCCCCTCCAGGCTGCTAGTGCTCCAGCCCTTACCTTTTCTCCTTCATATCTGTTCAGAGCTGAACCCGACGCTGCCAGCCACCCTCCTCTTTGTTCCCAACCTGAAAATGGGTACAGGTGCCAGTGACAGGACAAAAAAGGAAAGTTTCTTTTTAAAAATCAATTTTTGAAAACATTCTTGTTTACAACTGGGGATAGGGAAAGAGCCAACTTTACTCTTGTATGTCCTTTTCTCTTGTAGGACTGGCGTGCCCCTGATCAGAGTTATTCTGATCCGAAGATTTTGGTGTTTAAAGCATTAAGATAATAGCCTGAGTTGTTCATGGTAACTATGACTTTGCATATTAAGTCTTTAGAATATTATTGGTGTCAGCTTTAAAATGTCTCTCAGTTATGTATTAGCATTCTCTAGGGGACTAGGTATTTTCCTCATACTTATGCTTGGTCGAATAAAAGAAAAGCAAGGTTTTTGAAAAGAAACACACAGGATACATTATTTTAAAAAAGATCACTTCTTTAACACGTGGCAGATGTCTTCCCTGCCAGTTCTACATATCATTTGCTCATAAAACCCCCGCCGCACTTGTCACATGCATCCAGTTCTGATGACACTTTGATCCAGATGACAGATAGACTGGCATCCAAGGGGGAATGAAGCTGCTTGTCACTGTCTTCCCAAATGTCATCTGATTCTCTGAGAGTCGTATTAAACTTTGCCCCTTGTTCAGAAGTAGCTCAACACTGGTGTGAAAAAACTAGAGGACAACACTGAATGGAGTGTTCTGGAAATGACTTCCCTCTCTGGGTCTGCAGGAGTGATCTGTCTCTTCCGTCAAGGAAACAGAACCTTGAGAGCTGCTAGTTATTTTACTGAATCTTCCTCGGCATGAAATTAGACATAGCAGACGGCACTGGCGGATGCTTGCCAGAGATGGATTCTTAAACCTTGAAGCTGAGTTGTTATTACCTCTAGTTATCAGGAAGCACTGGTTTTGGAGCTAGAGTGCCTGGATTTGCTAGAGCTAGAGCCCTGATGGTCCACTAGATAGCTAGAATATTGGGCAGGTTCCTCAAGTCATCCGTAAAGTAGGGTAATAACAATGCCTATCTCTGAAGGTCCTGTGATCACTGCCTTTGTGAAGACATGAAAAGTGCATAGCACAATGCCAGGCACGTATTGCACGCTCAGTAGGAGTTGTTGTTATTATGAGTAAGCATACGCTGAGTACAGTAAAGATAGTAGAAGGAACAGTGTGGAAATCTCTAAATTTGGATCTGTTTTTTCTCCTCCTGTTCTTGAACCCCTCCTGACAGTGACTTTTCTGAAATTGTTAGGAACCAGAAAGTGGTCAGAAAATGAAAATCTCCCTGAAATTCTTATAAAAGTACTGTTCATAATTACCAAAATTCTTTTTCTTTGTAAACATTTTCTTGTAGGAGTTTTTCATCAGTATGTCTGAAACCATTAAATATAATGACGATGATCATAAAACTCTGTTTCTGAAAACACTCAACGAGCAACGCTTGGAAGGAGAATTTTGCGACATCGCGATTGTGGTCGAGGATGTGAAGTTCAGAGCGCACAGGTGTGTCCTCGCTGCCTGCAGCACCTACTTTAAAAAGCTTTTCAAGAAACTTGAGGTAGATAGTTCCTCAGTAATAGAAATAGATTTCCTCCGTTCCGATATATTTGAAGAGGTCCTGAATTACATGTACACGGCAAAGATCTCCGTGAAAAAAGAAGATGTTAACTTAATGATGTCATCCGGTCAGATTCTCGGCATCCGATTCCTGGATAAACTCTGCTCTCAGAAGCGGGACGTGTCCAGCCCGGACGAAAACAACGGCCAGTCGAAAAGCAAGTACTGCCTGAAGATCAACCGCCCCATTGGGGATGCTGCCGACCCCCAGGATGACGACGTGGAGGAAATCGGAGACCAGGACGACAGCCCCTCGGATGACACGGTAGAAGGCACCCCCCCGAGTCAGGAGGACGGCAAATCGCCCACCACGACGCTCAGGGTGCAGGAGGCCATCCTGAAAGAACTGGGCAGCGAGGAGGTGCGGAAGGTGAATTGCTACGGCCAGGAGGTGGAGTCCATGGAGACGCCCGAGTCCAAGGACCTGGGGTCCCAGACCCCGCAGGCCTTAACGTTTAACGACGGCATGAGCGAAGTGAAGGATGAGCAGACCCCGGGCTGGACCACGGCGGCCAGCGACATGAAGTTCGAGTACCTGTTGTACGGGCACCATCGGGAGCAGATCGCCTGCCAGGCGTGCGGGAAGACGTTCTCGGACGAGGGTCGGCTCAGGAAGCACGAGAAGCTGCACACGGCCGACCGGCCCTTCGTGTGCGAGATGTGCACCAAGGGCTTCACCACGCAGGCGCATCTGAAGGAGCACCTGAAGATCCACACGGGCTACAAGCCCTACAGCTGCGAGGTGTGCGGCAAGTCGTTCATCCGCGCCCCGGACTTGAAGAAGCACGAGCGGGTGCACAGCAACGAGCGGCCCTTCGCCTGCCACATGTGCGACAAGGCCTTCAAGCACAAGTCCCACCTCAAGGACCACGAGCGCCGTCACCGCGGCGAGAAGCCCTTCGTGTGCGGCTCCTGCACCAAGGCCTTCGCCAAGGCGTCCGACCTGAAGCGGCACGAGAACAACATGCACAGCGAACGCAAGCAGGTCACCCCCAGCGCCATGCAGAGCGAGACCGAGCAGCTGCAGGCGGCGGCCATGGCCGCGGAGGCCGAGCAGCAGCTGGAGACCATCGCCTGCAGCTAGAGGCGGTGGGGCCGGGATGCTCAGCACCCTTTATCCGCATCCCGCATCCCGACCCATGAACGCCAGCCTCCGCGTTTCGGTGAAAACTCACCGAGAACTTGTACTCGCTGGACATAAGGCAGTGCCTGGTTGGGTGTTTCGAAAACTTTGCAAGGAAATAACCGTTCCTTGGTTCTGACCAAACTGTTTCACTGTCCCGTCTGGTGTCTTGTATTAATGTTGCCAGTGAGCACCCGGCCCCCACCGCCCCCCACCTTTTTTTTTTTATGATTTCTGATTTTAATTTGAGAACTCCTGGGCCCAGTTCAGAAGTGAGAGACTTCTGTCCCTTTTTAAAAGCCCCCCTCTCCGCCTGCTGCGCCAGGGAGTGCACCGCACAGAGTGATAATTGAGTGGACTGATTTCCTGACCATCACCATTCTGTGTGACTTACGGGTCACGGTGACATTTTTAAGAACTTTAGTAAAAGTACTTCGTGTAGACGCAGGAAATACGGGTGGGTGGTTGACCAAGAACCCTGCGTGCACAGATAGGAAAACAAGTTCTGGAAATGCAAAATGGTGTCAGATTTATATATTTGGTTTGTTAATTTTCTATCACTGTTTTTCATGGTTTTTGTGGACAAATAATGGTTGCTTTGCTGAAGTGTTTCTTCATCCTTTTTGATTGCCTGTACCTGCCCCTAAAGATGTCACATGACCAGAAGGCATGTGGGTGGTTTGAGGGCTGAGTTTTTTTTACTCTTATTTGGGGTATTGCTACTCTGCAGCTGATGGGGTTTGTGGGCTGGATCAGTGGTGACAGGATTAGAAAAGGGAGTGTAGGAACCTGGCTCTCAGAGACAAGGTTTGCACATTTGCAACAAGTCCAAGATTTCCTAGATCAAAATAATTCCTGATTTTGAAATTGGATTTTTGTTTAGGATCAAAATTAGGACAAGAACAGGTATACTTCTTTGGGTACGTTTGTGTAACTTAAAGAGTGTCATCAAGCTTTTGAGCTCTCGGTAGCACGTGATTATCCATAAAGAAGTTGCAGTGTCCTTCCTGAAATCATTATGTTTAAAATCTTTTACCTATGTAAATAGTACAGAAGCATTGGTCTTACATATCTCAAGTACAAATAGACAGCTGCACTTTTTTTTGCACATTGGATTAATGATATCTCCCATCAGCAACAAACATCAGTCTGTTTTCAACCAGTATTAAAGATTGTCAGACCAAATGTTTATGTTCTTGAAGTATATTTCATCACGGGTTCCAGTTTTAAGTGGAAGATGATTGCCTTTTCATAGCCGTAAACTGAATTATAAGTGCTGTTCCAATTCTGGTGTACGAAATTTCTTTTTAAACATTTCTTTAGGAATACATTGAAATACCAACAATAGTTTGAATTATGTTCTGTAATAAAGAATTAGTTCTTTTAGAATGTACGATTTTCAAAGAAATGTCGATTTTTAAAATTTATTTTTGGTTGCTAGGATTTTTTTTTTCTTAAGACACATTAAAGTAATTTCATTTCCTAGCTCGTTGCATTAACACCTATAATTATTATTGTGAGAGAAAGTTTATTTTTTGTATATGTTATTCCCATAATTGTAGGATGAAGATGTTTCCTTTTTAAGAATCTTATTTATTGGTAAATGTTTTAGTTTAAAACTAATTTAATTTCTTTTCTTAAATGTTGTTTATTTTCTCCTGAAAGCAATCCTGTCGCTGTGTTTATATGCTCTTCATAGAAGGGGAACTGATTGCCGTTCCTAGACTGTTTTAACCAAAGCAAAGGAAAAGTAATTTAACATCTCGTGGATGGCTACTTCAGCAAATCATACCTGGGGCCTTTGTTTTTGTATATAAAAGAAAATATACTTCTGTCATTCCTGTTTTCGTTTTTTCCTAGCAGCCTGTCACACACCCAGGTTTCTACCCAATTGCATTTTCTATACTATCTTCATCTTGGTTATACAGAGTTGCAAGTTCCCCATGTGGCATTAACCTTCACTGAAACCACATAATCACAATGGTATCCCCAAAAGAAAGGTTTTTCAGCACTTTATTTGCATCGTGTAAATATGTGTCATTGGTCCTATTTTGCATGAGAAATATATTTGTGTTGTAATTTCCACCGCCGGTGCTGGGTTCATCTGTGTTTAGGGTGCATGTTTTTGTTGTGTTCTGGGCAGCGAGGTTGTGACATGGCAGCTCTCCTGCCTCCTGGTCCTGAAGCTTGCCTCTCCCACCTCGCTGGCTATAGTGTCCCGGGGATGATGAAACCCTCATGTTCAGCACTTCTGGGGTGCCTCCCTTCACAGCGAGTTACTTCTGAAACATGGTTACACCGAATCTGCCTTGTGAGAAGGAAGGAAGTGCCAGTGTCAACAGTACTACTTTGTTTTTCCACGGATTAGAATGAAAATATAATATTTTTTAAAGATATATTTTAATCCTTTGAAGTGCTCATGCTTGCTTTGCTACCCCACCAGGCTCCTCTATCCATGGGATTTCCCAGGCAAGAATACTGGGTGGGTTGCCATTGCCTCCTCCAGGGGATCTTCCCGACCCAGGGATCGAACATGCATCTCCTTTGCCTTCTGCATTGCAGGTGGACTATTTACCAGCTAAGGCATCAAGGAAGCCCTTTGAAGTTCTAACAATATCATGAAAGGATCACTTTTTATTTATTTTTAAAGCCCACAAAGCATCCTAGTGTCTGCCCGGTTCTAGCCTGGCAACTCAGAATTGGAGCCGCATTCAGGGTACATGCCTGGTGGTTTTGCTGATGGCCCCAGCATTGGGTGGGTATGCTGCTGCCTTATAGCAGTATCAGGCGTCATTTAATTTTAAAAAATGCTGTTTCTCGTTTTGGTTGCCCTCTGAGGTTTGGTGCCTTTTAGCAAGGTGTAAAATGGGACTGTTTGGCTAGACTGAGAGCTTGGGACACCATTGATCTGAGATGGTCCCTACTGATAGGTGTGCAGAATATAAAATGAAGATAGCAACTTCCCATGCACATTGTTGGGGCGACGCATGTTATAATAGGATTATGTCTATGGGGAACTCCCATGGAACTGATGCCAGGGATATGAGTCAAGATGGGGTTCTTGGCTTCCTGTGGCTGGTGGAATTCACTGTGCATCACACAAGAAATGTGTTACCACTTCTCTTTGAGTCCTGTGATCAGGGTTGCCAGTCTGAAAGCGGGCTGTTTTGTGTTCACTTGTAGCTTACTGACACTCAAACAGTCCTGCTGGGCAGTAAATACGGTAAGACTTGCCATGCTGATGTGACGGCTTCCTTCTTTCATTTCGGGGCATGATTGTAAGTATCAGTTCCTGAGTCCACCTTTCACTTGTGGAGCAGGTGCAGGGTTCTCTGTCCACTGCTAGAACTACTTTTTCATTATATGAAAACCACCTACTTTTTTTTTTCTATTTGTTCAAAGAGAATGTCTACAAACATTGGTGGTAGCTTGATGGTAGCTTTTATGCCAACTTGCATGGCTTCAGTAATGATTGAGGAAGGGAATTTTAGGCAGTCTAAAATGCAGGTAATCTGTCTTCTCTTAACTTGATCACAAATTTAGAATTGTTAGAAATCACAGAGGTCACTATCAAGTCAGGCTGATAGTAAAAGATTCCTCCTATTCTGTTGCGGTGGTTGGTGTTTATGATGAGAGAGTGATTCCGGTTGGTGTAGTTTCCAACTTCATGGATTATGTTGTGTAAGGTTATCTGTAACTTAGTCATTGTGTGTGTATGCTCAGTCAAGCCAACTCCATGGGCTGTAGCTCGCCAGACTTCTGAGCCCATGGGATTCTCCAGGCAAGAATACTGGAGTAGGTTGCTGTGCCCTCCTCCGGGGAATCTTCCCGACCCAGGGCTTGAACCTGTGTCTCCTGCGTCAGGTCAGTTCTTTACGCTGAGCCACTGGGGAAGCCCAACTTGGTCTTTGTGTGCTGTGCTGAGTTGCTCAGTTGTGTCCGACTCTTTGCAACCCCGTGGACTGTGGCCCTCTAGGCTCCTTTATCCATGGGATTCTCCAGGCAAGAATATGAGAGTGGATTGCCATTCCCTCCTCCAGGAACTTGAGTCTTTGGGAACCTGGAATTTTCCCAAGTAGTGGTGATACTGGTGATTAGTTCCCCCGGCAGATGTAAAAAGCCTTTTGTGTAAGTGGAAATGAACTAGTTTAACAGAACTTCTGGTCTTGAATTCTGAGTTAGGAGTTAAGGAAAAAGGGAGAACAACTCTCAGGTTCCTCTCTGCCTTTCACCTTGAGCATTTGCCTGCCTCTCTCTCTCATTCAGCTCCCTACCCCCACCAAATGTACGGGAAACAAGACATCCAACTGCAGGCAGAGTGACTGCTGAAAACCATTCCAGGGACAGACGAGGGCCTAAATGTATTCCCTCCTTCCTTCTAATCCTCCATTGAAACCTGTGAGCACTCGAAGTAAGTGGTAGGGATTCCCTTTCCCCTTGGTGAACACCCATTCCTTTCCTGGGACCTCTCACTGCTCCTTGTGCCTTTCTGTATCCATTTTTTGCCTACCTCCTTGAACCTTCTGCCTATTGGAACTGTTCAGAATTGGTTTAACCTTGGTTGACAAAGCTTTAGGTACATGAAGATAAGTGTGTGTGGGTAGTTGTGTCCGACTCTTTGTGACCCATGCGAGGCTCCTCTGTCCATGGGATTCTCCAGGCAAGAATACTGGAGAGGGTAGTCATTCCCTTCTCCAGGGCATCTTCCTGACCCGGGGATCAAACCCAGGTCTCCTGTATTGCAGGCAGATTCTTTACCACCTGAGCCACCAGGGAAGCCCATGGAGAAAATAGCATGTCCTTAACTCACTGTGTATTAAGCATTGTGTGAGGCCAAGGGCTGAACCCTGAGATACAAAGGAAGATTTGGACCCTGGCTAGTAGGGTAGTCATTTCCCAGTCTTGTCTTCAGCAGTCTTTTAAAAAGCGAAGATAAAAAACCCGAAGATGGTGTTTGCCTCTGATTCCTTCAAGGTCACCATACTGATCTTATCTCTGGGCCCCTCCTTGTGATTTATCTGGATTACAACAGATTTCATCAGTTGTGACTCCATGATCTCTTCCAGAGATGCTCCCCGTTACCTTTCTTCACATAAATCTTTTCAGTATAGCAAGGAGGGATGGTGGGTTCACGGGAAGAATTTTCAAGTCAGACTTGAATTGGATCCCGATTCTACTTTTCAATTAATGTATACGTTTAGGCTTCCCTGACGGCTCAGCGGTAAAGAATCCACTTGCAATCCAAGAGACTTAGGAGATGAGGGTTTGATAGCTGGGTCAGGAAGATCCTGTGGAGGAGGAAATAGCAACACACTCCAGTATTTTTGCCTGGAGAATCGCATGGACAGAGGAGCCTGGTGGGCTCTCAAAGAGTTGGCATGATTTAGTGACTGAGCACATCACATCACATACATTTAGGCAAATTCTTAGCTGCCCTGAGCCTTAATTTCATTATTTCTAAAACAGTGATTGGGATTTCTTCTTCATGGTCTGCTGCAAAAATTAGTGATAACCAGTACATACCTACTGCTTTTGAGATGCACCAAAAGTGTTCCCTGCTTCTTAAGGGGCGTTCTCAATAGAGAAGCAGAAACAAGATTGAATTTCTCTTGTCTGACATCTGTCAATCATTGGCCATAAGCTGTAGAACTAGATCTCACTTAGTCTTCTTACCAGGTGATATCTGTAGAAGATGTGTTTATTGTAGCATTTCTGTAATCTTCAACCAGTTCATAGCCTTGTCCTCACAAATTCCTGTATTCCTCTAAGAGTTGTCTTTGGTTCTGTAGTCTCCCATCCTTTAAGTGGTTCATGCGAGTGTGATTAAGTGTAAACACTGGTCTCCGGATGGCTCCCTGCTATTCGGAATTATCTGTGATGGCAGAGTCAGAATTGCAGTTTTGACAGCTGGCTTTTGAGTTTCCTCTCAGAAATCATGCATTTGGGGAGATATGTTTACATGTACTTTTCAAATACTGTGTGTATTTGGCCTACACCTGACCTTTGCCTCTCTAGTTTACATGAATTCCAGGATGACTTGTTGCATTCTCACAAAAGGGACTTACACTACTGCTCAGGAATTCAGGTCTTTTTTTAGTTCCAGAATACCATTTTACTGAATCACTTTGCTCTTTTTTTTTGGAGGATATTTCCATCAATCTTACATAAAACTACTTTCTGTAGATTAAGATTAAAGTGTATTGGTCAACAAATGCTTCCTGGATGTCTTGCGTGTGCCAGGCCTTGGGCCGGACACTGGGGAGGTAACAGTGAACAGGACTGACACCTGTCCTATTCTTATGGGGCTTATGTTCCAGGATGGAGTTAAACAATGACTTCCCCAAGTTTTACTAAATTTTACAAGCAATCATAGATGTGAAAAATCCTTTAAAAACTCTGTTCTCACGTGTATTTCAGAGCAGTTCATGGAATATACTTTAGGATATAAGTAAACATTTTGAATGCATAGTCTTGAAGTTTGGTTGTACCAAAAGAAATATTCTCAGATGATGTTTGAATGAATATTGAGGAAATATATTTGTTCAATGTGACCATTTTCATAGAATGGTTCTCAACTTATCTCACTGATACTGGATTTTGGAATTAGGCGTGTAAAAGGAGACTATGGTTTATTTCTTAAAAATAATGAATGCTGTTTTCAAGAGCACTTAGGTACTTCCCTGGTGGGTCAGTGGTTGAGATTGGGCATGCAGGGGGCCCAGGTTCCATCCCTGGGACCTAGATCCCACAGGTCACAACTAAGACCCAGCACGGTCAAGCATTTTCTTTTTTAAAGGGTACTGATGAATCAGCCATGGATTTACATGTATGACAAAAACCACTACAATATTGTAAAGTAATTAGCCTCCAACTAATGAAAATAAATGAAATAAATAAATAAAAATAAAAGGGTTCTGATGTAGAGAAAGTAAGGAGAGTAAAAGCATGATAACTTGGGCTTCCTACAGCATTGAACAAGGATAGTAATATCTGGGAAGAAGGGACTTCTATGAGCAATACAGAATATCCAATGGAGATTCAGCAGGTCTTCCTTTAGAGTGCAGAGGTCAGGGCAGGGTAGCAAGCAAGCTGAAGGAAACAAGAAGGGAAATCTCATCTGTTGCTTTTAGGTCACCATGAGGTGCGCTGCCATTTCGATGGAGCTCTGTGCAAAGCATCCGGTGCTGTTCCACTTACTTGGAATGTGGTTAGTTTTTGGTTTCAATCAGAGGGCAGAAGTCTTTTATAGATGATTCCTATAAGTGATTCTTACAGATCATGGCTGTTTCTTTTCCTTTTTTTTTTGTTTTCACTTGTCGCTTTGAACTTCTGTCACTGGATAGTCAAGAGGATCAGGAATTAAAGCATAAAAACTAGCACATGTGGGATGTTTACCAGTTATCAGGCACTATACAGACAATCTCTTTGTATGATTTGCGACGACTCGTGGGTATGCATTATTATGGATTAAGATGTCAAGATTCAAAGAAGTTAAAAATGCTGCCAACGTCAAATTGTCTTCAGAAGAGGGACCAGGCCACCTGCCTCCAGGGCCTGCGCGCGTAGTCACTGTGTTATATGCCCTCAAACAGGCAGAGGGGCGACTCTGACCCTGCCCACGTTCTTACCACCTTCAGGCCATTGTTAGGGGAGCAACTGGAGGACAGAGGGGGCATTTATGTAAACTGCTGCCTCTAAGTTTGTATAATAAATTAGTACCAGTATTTTAACTTCTGTGGATGTTTCCCATGCAAGGGACCTAAATACTAACCAACATTGTTTTGTCTCTTTTCCGGTCTGGAGGCTGCCCCCAAATAATGTGGAAAACTGCAGACAGAATGTCATGGATGATTGCAAAATAACAAAGCTAGCCGTCTGCTTTCTTTACACGTCCCGTTATGCACTGAGCCAGGAAAATCCCACCAGACCAGAGACCATCGACTTTGGCAGCAGGATTAACTCTTTAGGTATAAAAATAGTTACCTATATCAGGAGTTCTCCCTTCTCTCCCTTCACTCCCTTCTCTCTGAAAGATGCTAGAAAACGCGAATTCAGGTTCTATCTCTACCGTTTTCAAGCTGTCACCACTTTGGGCTGGTTGCATAATCTCTTAATTTCTTCAGCCAAAATGCAAACAGTGATTCCTTGCTCAGCTGACTCCACTCTTGCTTAATATTTCAAAGATAAATTCACTTTTTGCATAATTTAACAGACAGGAAGTTTAGTTTTAACATGTTTTGTAAGATCAAATAAAATTGGTTTAAAATGTTACCGGCCTCAAACTGGATGACCCATACAGAAGGTTAGAAGGATAAGAGGAAATTAATTACACTTCATTCTTGTACATTTAATTAAGTGAAAGGCATGTGTATGAGGACTGGCTTTTTCTAAATCTTAGAATATTGTAGCTGCTTTTCTGTAATCTCCCAGCAAGCTTTCAGCCAGTATGAAGCAGAAAGTATTAACCAGATTGGAAGGCTACTGGATCAATTGGTCTGATAAGCATAGATAAGATTATATTTGATAGTCTGTAATAAAATGTGGCATTGAGAACTGAGGAATGGAATCGTAGGGATGAATTAATTTTAGGTCCTGTGTAACTAATCATTATTTCCCTAAACTCACTTCTTTGAATTATGAGACCGTAAAAGTCTCCTTGATTTTTTTTTCCATGTAGATTTAGTGAACATCCATCTCATATAGATACAAAATTAAATAAATATAAAAATTTATTTTTCCTTGTGATGAGAACATGCAGGATTTACTCTCCTAAAAACTTTCATGTTTAACATACTCCAGTGTAAATTAGCATGTTGGGTATCACATCCCTAGTATTTATTTATCATATAACTGGAAGTTTGTACATTTTGACCACCTTCATCTAATTTCCCTCCCCCGGCCCTGTATCTCTGATAACCACAAACCTAATCTCTTTTCCTATGACTTTGTTTCTGAGGTATAATTGACCTACACTGTGTGAGTTCCTGGTTCGTGACATAGTGATTCAGTATTTTCATCCATTACAAAATGATCATCATGGAAAGTCTAGTTACCATCTGTCATCATACAAAGATACTAGGTGATTATCGGCTCTGCTCCCCACACTGAACATTTCACACCTGTGACTCATTTATTTTGTAACTGGAAGTTTGTACCTCCTTATTTCCCTTACCTATTTCTCTTTCCCCACCTCCCCTTGTCAACTACCTGTTTGTTCTCTTTATGACTGTTTCTGTTTTGTTATGCTTCTTCATTTGCTTTGTTTTTTAGATTCCACATATAAGTGAAATCAGGCATTTTACCAGGCATGAGATGATATCTCCTTGTGGTTTTAATTTGCATTTCTCTAATCAGTGAAAGTCACTCAGTCGTGTCTGACTCTGCGACCCCATGGACTATACAGTCCATGGAATTCTCCAGGCCAGAACACTGGAGTGGGTAGCCTTTTCCTTCTCCAGGGAATCTTCCCAACCCAGGGATTGAACCCAGGTCTCCCACATTGCAGGCAGATTCTTTACCAGCTGAGCCACAAGGGAAGCCCCAAAATACTGGAGTGGGTAGCCTATCCCTTCTCCAGCAGATCTTCCCAACCCAGGAACCGAACTGGGGTCTCCTGCATTGCAGGCAAATTCTTTACCAACTGAGCTAAGAGGAAGCAATGAACTGAGCACCTTTTTTATGTGTTTGTTGGCCATTTATATATTTTTGGGAAAATGTCTATTCAGGTCCTTTGACTATGTTTAATTGGACTATTTTGGGTTTTCTTAGGGTTTAAAATTTTTTAACTGAAGTATTGTTGATTTACAATGTTGTGTCAGTCTCTGCCATACAGCAACGTAAATGAGTATTCAGGACTGATTTCCTTTAGGATGAACTGGCTTGATGTCCTTGCCGTCCAGGGGACTCTGAAGAGTCTTCCTAAGCAATACAGTTGGAAAGCATCCATTTTCCAGCATTCAGCCTTCTTTATGGTCCAACTCCATACTTACTGCACTTTATTACAAGCCAGGTCCTGTAGGAGGAGCCTGGATACAGTGAGAGTCCTCACAATTGGGTGAGGGAGGAAAGATCCGGAAGCAATTGTAGTCTCATGCAAGGGGAGTGTGGGCGTGGGGCACTGGTGGTGTCCCACAGGGAAAGAGCACCCAGTTCATACTTGGGGTGAAGGGAGGTTCTTGGAGAGAAGGATTTCTGCATACTAGCTACATCACGTGTGGTCTCCATATTGATTTCTGGTAGGCATCTTGGATATGACAAGTACAAAATCGTCTTCCTGACTTGACCCTCAGATCTCCCCACTCGATCTTTCCTGTCTTACTGAATGGCAACCCCATCCTCCCACCTGTTGAGGCTATAAAACCTCTTCTTTCTTTTGCATCCTACATGTTAGACACCAGAACCCCCGACTGGCTTAGCCTTCACAATGAAGCCAGCATCTGACCACACTAGTTCTAAGTTCTCTCTTGCCAGGAAATTACAGTGATTTCCTCCTAGGCCCCCTGTTTCTGCCCTTGCCCCATTTCATTACAGTCCAGGCTCAACTAAACAGCCAGAAGGATCCTTTTAAAGCTGAAACTTTAACATCCTTTCTACCACATGCCTAAGGTCCTTTAGGTTACTACCCACATGTCACCTCATCTGTGAAGTCTTCTTGACCCCTATATTCAGACAGTATCCCCCACCTCCCACCTCCACCTAGGCATTCATTGTCCATTGTACTTATTAGCAGGTGACATGCTATGTCTTACTATTGTAAATTTACTATTTTGTTTGTTTTCTCTTTCCCCCACTGGAATACAAACTCCATTATAATTGGAATTCAGTCTGTTTTATCCCTCACAGTATATTCCCTAGATAATCTGAGAATGGTGTAAATTTCTCTTGACATTTTTGTGTGTGCCTTCCAGGCGTTTTTCTCTATTTTTATGGTTGTCCTTAGTTGCTCAGTCATGTCTGACTGTTCATGACTTCATGGACTGTAGCCCACCAGGATCATACGTCCATGAGATTTTTCACTCAAGAATACTGGAGTGGGTTGCCATTTCCTCCTCCAGGGAATTTTCCTGACCCAGAAATCGAACCTATGTCTCCTGCATTGCAGGTGGATTCTTTAGCCATTGGGGAAGTTTCTTTTAAGCTACCTTCTTTTTTTTTTTCAGTTTTATTTATTTATTTTCTTTACAATATTGTATTGGTTTTGCCATACATTGACTTGAATCCGCCATGGGTGTACATGTGTTCCCCATCCTGAACCCCGCTCCCACCCTCTCCCCATTCCATCCCTCTGGGTCATCCCAGTGCACCAGCCCCGAGCACCCTGTATCATGCATTGGAATAGAAGCTACCTTCTATTATATATTTATAAATATATTTAAATAGACATAGGATCATGTTATATACCCTGTTTTTACCATTCTTCTTTCATTGAACAGCATTTTTCAGTAACAATACTGTTCTTGCACAGTATAATTTTGTTTTTGTGTAGTATTCCAGTATTTGAAATAGTTTATTTATTCAAGCTTTTACTTTTATGATTTCTTTTTTAACACTATGTTTAACTTTTTCATGTGTCCAGAGCTCAGCATCCTGACCAAATATTTGTTCACATCTGAGCACAGGGATACATCCCTCAGATTCGTCTTAGGAGGTAGACTTGTTCGGTTGCTGTGTCATGTCTGACTCTGCGACCCCATGGACTGCAGCAAGGCAGGCTCCCCTGTCCTTCACTGCCTCTCAGAGTTCGCTCAGATTCATGTCCATTGTGTTGGTAATACTCTCTAACCGTCTTATCCTCTACTGCCCCCTTCTTTTGCCCACAATCTTTCCCAGCATCAGGGTCTTTTCCAATTAGTAGACTCTTTGCATCAGGCCCCTGGAGAAGGCAATGGCAACCCACTTCAGTCCTCTTGCCTGGAAAATCCCAAGGACTGAGGATCCCGGTAGGCTACAGTCCATGGGGTCGCAAAGAGTCAGACACGACTGAGCGACTTCACTTTCACTTTCACTTTGCATCAGGTATACAAAGTTTTGCAGCTTCAGCTTCAGCATCAGTCCTTCCAGTGAATATTCAGGGTTGATTTCCTTTAGGATTGACTGGTTTAATCAAGGTAAAAATCACTCGTTGGGTCAAGATATATAGACAATTATAAAGTCTTGTCACCAGCTGCCAGTTTGCATCTCAGAAAGGTGGTATTATTTATATTTCTACCAGTTTCATACAATTTCTTTTAACACTTACACTAGCAGGTGTAGGGGGTATAGAAATAACTTCAGTTTTTCAAGATAAAATTGAAGAAACCAGTAATTATTTGATCCTTTGAAGATAAGAATCTTCTTTTTTCGGTCTATTGCATGCTCTGTATGGTATCATATTCAGTCTAATTTTGTGAAAGTCACTTAAATAGGGTGGAATAACATTTTCAGTGGTTTCCTGGAGAGTACTTTTATCTTCTAAAAGACTCTCATTTAGAAGGTTCCTATAAAAAAAATATTTTTACTTAGGAATGAAATATTTCATTAATATATTACCCATAACAATTCACACCCATACTACTACTGCATGTTTTCTATAAGAAATTCTAAATGTTATCTTTATTTTTATAATAATAAAAAATTAATGCCCAGTATTTTGTGGAAGGCACCCTGATAAACAAGACATGACTGCCAGTTGCTTGCATGTTCTACTTTTTGTATTTGGACACCAGAAAATTCTACTAGTATTATCATGGAATAATAAGGATGAAGGTAGATTTAGTGCTTAAGAGTTGCAATCTTGCAAATGGCACTGAGCAAATAAAAGATTGGTCACTTAATCAAAAATTTTGGTAAAGTAACATGTACCTTAAACATTTATAGGTAAACAACTTAAATGTACATTTTTTTACTTCCATATGATAGAAGTTCAAGACATTTCTTGTGGATTAGATGATTAGGTTGTCATAATCTTAATAATTCCTAACCATAATACTACTGTTTTCTTTAAAATAGATCTTAAGCCCATTGTTGGTTTTGAAATTTGGTTTATATTTAATTTGTGATTTTAATAGTTGTGTGAGAGCTCCATATATTTAACTCATATAAGGACTTATAGTTGCCTTAATTTGTATATGCTTACGTGACATTCTAATAATTGAAGCCAGCCTCAGGGATAGATGAGAATCTTTTTTTTTTTTATTTTAAAAGGTATGTGTACAATATTCCAATATGAGAATCACTATTATAATAGCTATTATAATCACTAGTATAATAGGGACTTCCCTGGTGGCTCAGATGGTAAAGTATCTGCCTACAATACAGGAGACCCAGGTTTGATTCCTGGGTTGGGAAGATCCCCTGGGAAGGAAATAGCAACCCACTCCAGTACTGTTGCCTTGAAAATCCCATGGATGGAGGAACCTGGTAGGCTACAGTCCATGGGGTCACAAAGAGTCGGACATGGACTGAGTGACTTCACTTTCACTTTCATTATAATAGCTAAGAAAGTATTATCACGAACTGGTACAAAGAGATACACACGTGTCTTTACTGATCCACCCTAACTCTCCATCTCCAGCTCTTGTTTCTCAAATTAACTCCCAGTCGGGCATTAAACACACAGGGGAAGCTCTAAGCTGTGAATATTGGTGAGAAAAGTAGATACGAAGATGAATAAAACTTGGTCTCTGGTCTCTAGACATAAATCTGGAGGCAGAGAAAAGAGACATAATGTAATCCCTCAGTCACAGATACTATTTAACAAGGCAAGAAGTTCAGTGCCATGGAAAAAAAGTAGAGGTGGCTACTTGGGAACCTGAGAGCATGAATGCTGCTGGTACTTCATTTTTTGCTCGGTGAGTTTCAGCATTAAAAACTGTAACGTGAAACTTCAAGAATACTTCGTCCTGAACTTGCTGAAACCACTATAATGGTGACAGATTGTTCAAATCTCAGTTAATATTTGCTGTTATTATTGCATAAACAAACCATATTGTTTGCAATTACACTGTCTTCTAGGCTCACATAAGTCTGTTAAAAGGCTGTGTGTGTGTGTGTGTGTGTGTGTGTGTGTGTGTGTGTGTTTAATCCCTGTAAGTATGAAAGCTATACGTTTGTGGGACTGAAGCTAATTCATGATTTCAAAATGGCATTGGCAGTTTACTAAACATAAAGACTTGACTCTCATAGATTTTTGCATGTCCAGATGTTCATGTGTTAAGTTTTCTAGAGTACCAAACATTTGTTCTATTCAAGGGAATTATGCATATATAGGAAGTTTTGACAAAGTCTACACTATTAACCCCTCCCAGGGAGGAATCTGGCAAGTACTCATGTTTCTACCCAAACCTGGTTGTTTGACCGCAGGACAGGCCCTAGAGTTTTGGGAACCAGGCTGGGTAGTCAGATAAACTGAACAACCAGATCTGGTCTTAAGGGTCGATCCACAGAGACGGGTAGTCAGAGATCTGGTACCCGAGCTGTCTAGGGGCTCAGGATGGAAGATCTCAATCTTGAGTGGGTCAGAGCCAGGCAGACAGACCAGGTTCTAGAAGGAGTCCTGCAGGGGATTCAGTTTCAGAGTTTGGGGAGATAGAAGCAGAGACTGAGTTCTGCCTATTAAGGTCTCCGTGGAAGTAGAAAATAAGGCAGAATCTGACCATGAATCCTTCACAATGGTCAGATGAGTTTAATGACTTTGTCAGGGGAGGAGAGAGACCCACAGATTATGATCTTTCTCTGTTCTTTAAGGCATGACTTACTGTCTGAAATCACACTAATTTTTTTCTCCCTTCATTCCCCTTCTCTACCCTCCCTTCTTCCCACTCCTTCCCCTTCCCCCACTTTCTTCTTCTTCCTCTTTTCCTTCTTTGTCTCTCTCCCTCCCTGCCTCCCTTTCTTTCTTCTGTATTACTTTACTGGGGCTGCCATAGCAAAGTACCACAGACTGGGTGGCTTAAAGTTTTCTCAAAGTTCAGGGAGCATCAGTCAAGGTTTCAGTAGGGCCATGCTCCCTCTGGGGTTTCCGGGTTTCTTTCACAACTTCTGCCTTGGCATCCTTGACTTCCCCTGCATGGCTCCGTATCTGTCTCCGTGGCCACTCGCCTATCTGCCTTGCATGCTTCTATGGCTCTCTGCATCCTCTCCTCTTATACAGACACCAGCCTTGTTATATTTAGGACTCATCCTAATCCAACATGCTCTCAATTTAACTTAACCAATTAAATCTGCAAAGGTCCTATTTCTATATAAGGTCACGTTTTAAGTTCTTGGGTGGACAAAAAAGTTGGGGGGAGACATTATTCAATCAGACACCTTTCTGTTTATCCATCCCCTCCACCCTGTTTTGCTTTTTTTCCCTTTTTTTTTTAGAACTTTAATCAGTTACAAGATAAGCAATGAGCTGGTTATGTCCTTCCTTGTTTTTGATGACTTTTTACAAATCACTACTTGTTATGTTTTTCTCAGCATTCATGAATTATAAGATCATCAATAACTCAAAGATGCATTATTTATTTTAAACATGCTCATTAGTCAACCTTCATATATTTTCTTGGGCTTTTTACTTGTCTTCTTTAATTATCCTGCTCTTTTGGAGCCTGCTTGAACATCAAATGTCAGTCAATGCATTTTTCATAACTTGTAATGGATTCTTGGGGTTTTATTTTTAATAAGCCTTTCAGACATGGAAAATATCTCTATCAACCTATTTGTCTCTCATTTTCAAAACAGCAGGAGATCCTGTATGGCTTTAGTTTTTGATGCAGATATTTACACTCTCCTGACAAAGGGGTGATGCCAAACAATAGAGGCCAGTGAGAAAAATGGAAAGTGTGAATAATACTATTTTATTAAAGTGGCATCATTTTTGCATCAAGAAGAAGAAAGTTGACTGGAAGTGCTTCTTACTAACATCCACATTGTTGCAGGCCAAAAATAGTCTTCCAAGTCTGGTCAGGTAAATCAAATAACTATTGAGGAAATTAAACAAAAAAAGTAACCATGACCTGTGTAGACAGTGGGCTGGAGGGGCATAAGAAGGAATGTAGTTGGGAGTCTGTTGTCATAGTGACAAACTGCAGAGGCACAGTAAGAACCAGAGGACCAGCTCTGCCTGAGCAAACGGTGGGGCTACGAGTGTCCCCAGACGTCTCCACAAGGAAAGAGATGTCAGCAGACTAGTGAGCTTTGCCCAATCACTTTATTCCCTCCTTTGTTCTTGGAGAGAAACAAAGGGGATGCAGAACAATGGAAATAGGATCTGCAATATTCCTGACCGGGGAGAGAGGAAGAAACACCCGCCACATCCAGTTACCTGTCTAGTCTGCGGTTTCCATCTCCAAAGTAAAGTGTTAGTGGCTCAGTGGTGTCCAACATGGACACAACTGAGCAACTTCACTTTCTTTCTTTCTTTCTTTCTTTTCCTTACCTTCACCTGGCAGAGAGAGGAAGCAGGCTCTCCAGTCTTTTCTTATAAGGCCTCTAATCCCATTTATGTGGGCCCCACCATCGGGACCTAATTACTCCCAAGCATGTCGGGGGCTTAGGATTTCTCTTTTTTTCCTTTTGAACTGTTCATTTTGTATCGGGGTACAGCCAGTTAACCATGCTGCCAGAGTTTCAGTGAACAGGGAGCAACCTTGTGTGCATATGCGTGTATCCATTCTCCCCCGAACTCCCCTCCCATCCAGGCTGCCACCTAACACTGAGCAGAGTCCTCTGTGTGGTACAGTAGGTCCTTGTTGGTGATCCATTTTAAATAGAGCAGCATGGACATGACCATCCCCAGCTCCCTAACTATCCCTTCTGGGGGTTGGGACTTAACATGTGCATTTTGGAGGGACACACACATTCAGTCCATGGCTGGGCTTGCGGCACCCCTTCGTGCCATCACAGGCATGCTCCTCCTGCCTCCTCCCTGCTGCAGTCCAGCATGATGCTGGTCAGTTTCTTTCTCTTCTGGAGAATCAGGATTGTCTTGTTAGTACTGTGTCCACAGCACTAGCCGAGTAAGTAATAGATGGTTGGCTGGTGACTAATACTGTAAGCAGTGCAGTTACAGGGACCCTTGCTGCCTCTTTCCTGAACTGACTAATGGTTTGGAAAATGTAGATTCATCAATTTTGTAGATTCATCAATTCATCAACTTTGATATAAAGTAGGGAGAATGACAGACTTAGAACTGGAAAATTCAAAGATTTAAAATGCCTCAGGCTGGGGCTTCCCTGGTGGCTCAGTGGTAAAGAATCTGCCTGCCAATGAAGGAGAATATGGATTTGATCCCTGATCTTAGACAATACCACATGCTGCAGAGCAGCTAAGCCTGTACGCTACAACTATTAACCCTGTGACATTACTTTGCCAACAAAGGTCCATCTAGTCAAGGCTATGGTTTTTCCAGTAGTCAAGTATGGATGTGAGAGCTGAGCGCCAGAGAATTGATGCTTTTGAACTGCGGTGTTGGAGAAGACTCTTGACTCTTGAGAGTCTCTTGGACTGCAAGGAGATCCAACTGGTCCATCCTAAAGGAAATTGGTCCTGATTATTCACTGGAAGGACTGATGCTGAAGCTGAAACTCCAATACTTTGGCCACCTGATGTGAAGAACTGACTCATTTGAAAAGACCCTCATGCTGGGAAAGATTCAAGGTGGGAGGAGAAGGGGATGAGATGGCTGGATGGCATCACCGACTCAATGGACGTGAGTTTGAGTAAACTCTGGGAGTTGGTGATGGACAGGGAGGCCTGGCGTGCTGCAGTCCATGGGGTCGCAAAGAGTCGGACATGACTGAGCGACTGAATTGACTGAAGCCTGGAAGCCACAACTACCACAGCCCAGAGGCCCTAGAGCTGGTGCTCTGCACAAGAGAAGCCACCACAGTGAGAAGCCTGTGCATCAAAACTAGAGAAGGAGCCCCTGCTCTCCGCAACTGGAGAAAGTCCATGAGCAGCAGCAAAAATCCAGCCCAGCCAAAAATCAAATAAAATACCACAGGCTGAGACCAACAAGGTAAAGTTCCAGAGAGAGATTTTAAATTGAACAGGTCGGTTCATGTTGTGCAGTGGTTCTCAAAGTGTGGCCCTGACTGATGTTAGGAAAAGAGAATCAAAACAAAATCTCTTGTCAATCTAGAAAACCTCTTCAGAAAGACAGACGAGAAAGAAAATGGTTTTGTTTTGAATAAGCATTAAACCAGAAAGTGATATGAATCACAGAAAAGCCACTAAACAGATAGCAGTGACATCAAGAAATCGCACTCATTTAGGTAGCCAGGAAAATGAAACCCATTACCTCCATGTTTTCAAGATAAAGGGTAAACTGATGCTCAAGTGAGAGGACTAACTACCTTCATATGAAGGAAAAATTAATTTCTTCTACCTTTACGACAGAAGGCATTTGGGGACAGGTACCTGCTGAAATTGGGCTTCCCAGGTGGCACTAGGGGTAAAGAATTGACACTTTTGAACTGTGGTGTTGGAGAAGACTCTTGAGAGTCCCTTGGACTGCAAGAAGATCCAACCAGTCCATCCCAAAGAAAATCAGTCCTGAATATTCATTGGAAGGACTGATGTTGAAGCGGAAACTCCAATACGTTGGCCACCTGATGCGAAGAACTGACTCATCTGAAAAGACCCTGATGCTGGGAAAGATTGAAGGCGGAAGGAGAAGGGGATGACAGAGGATGAGATGGTTGGATGGCATCACCGACTCGATGGGTATGAGTTTGAGTAAACTCCAGGAGTTGGTGATGGACAGGGAGGCCTGTTGTGCTGCAGTCCATGGATTGCAAAGAGTCAGACACAACTGAGCAACTGAACTGAACTGAAGGGGTAAAGAACTCACCTGCCAATGCAGAAGACCTGAGATACAGGTTTGATCTATGGATTGGGAAGATGCCCTGGAGGAGGGCATGGCAACCCACTCCAGCATTTTTGCCCGGAGAATCCCATGGACACAGGAGCCTCATGGGCTAGCCTCATGGGCTAGAGACACACAGACACACAGACACACAGACACACACACACACACACACACAGAAATTGCCCTCTGCCCTCCCCAACTCCTGGCTAGAATTAGGCTTCTAGACTCCCAGAAAACTGGGAGGGAGGGGAGCTATTATTGCTTTCTTGACGGTTACATTCCATGTGCTGGCTCCCGGGCCCCTTTCAAAGAGAAAATCCCTGTGTTGTAAACTGGGCAAGGGGCTTACTCAGTCTTTACAAAGACCTACATACATTTCAAAAGACAGAGAAAGGGGCCACAAGGGCAAGTTTTCTAAAGTTAATGATCTTTTTCTTTGCACCACGGAGCATTTGATATTCTTGTTACTTCTAATTTCTTTTACCCTCACACCAATAGCATCACCTAGGAACTAGAAGTCAGAAATGCAAATTCTCGGATCCCACCCCAGAACCACTCAGAAACTCTGGAGATAGGGCCAGGCAGCATGTGCTGTCTAAAAAGTCCCTCAGGAGGGGCTGATGTTCCCAAAGCTTGAAAATCACTGCAGACAACTGTTGACAGCAGGCCACTTGACAAGGATCTAGGAAAGATGAAGGATTTCACTGAACTTGAATAGTTATCTGTAGTTTGCCTCACATAGGTAGTCACTGCTCTGCTGGTCCATGACCTTCAATTAGTTGGCAGGAAATGAAGATGTCTGAAATAAACCTATTAGATGAGACTTAGCTTAGGCAAGCCGGTCCAATTGTAACAACCTGCGTGACACAGACTTAAAAGCGGCATTATGCAAAATGATGCTCATCTGCTCTAGGTGCATTCTCTAGTTGAATAGATGAACAGTTGCCTGATTTTCTGGAAAATTACAAAATGCCCAATAAAGCCATATAAACCAAACTCAAAAGAAAACAACACACTTGTGCACCGCCCCCCACCCCGACATGAACCCTTAAGTTCACCTGACTTTTAAAAGTTATTTATTTATGGCTGCACTGGGTCTTCATTGCTGCCTGCTGGCTTTCTCTGGTTGCAGCGAGCAGGGGCTACTTTCGGGTCGCAGTGCATGGGCTTCTCATCGCAGTGGCTTCTTGTCGCAGAGCATGAGCTCTAGGGCGAGCCAGCTCAGTAGCTGTGACACACGGGCTTAGCTGCTCCGCATCGCGTGAGATCTTCTCAGACCAAGGATCAAACCCGAGTCTCCTGCATTGGCCCGTGGGTTCTTTACAACTGAGCCACCAGGGAAGCCCAATTTTACTATTTTTTAAAATTTACTTTATTGTGGTTGACTTACAGTAATTGTAGTGTACAATTGTACAGTTTGTGTTAATTTGTTCAGTATAGCAAAGTGACCATTTTCATATAATTTTCCATTGTGGTTTATCACAAGATACTGAATCCATTAATAGTTCCTTGTGCTGTACAGTAGGACCTTGTTGTTTATCCATTCCCTATACACCAGTTTGCATCTACTAATCCGGAACTCCCAATCCTTCCCTCCCCAACTCACCCCCCCCACACACCTTGGCAACAAGTCTGTCCCCCTTGTCTGAATCTTTTGTAGATATGTTCATTTGTGTTGTATTTTAATTGCCATAACCTGTCTTTAATCAAATCGTGCAAAAATATAAACAGAGGTTTTTACTACAGTCCTTATGTATGTAAACTGTTCACCAAGGTGGCAAGAGATGAGTTTTTCATAACACAAACTATCTTAACTAGGAATTTAAGCTATTTCAGTGAGACTGTACTGACCACCGGAATGACAAAATTCATGGACATTTAAGGGAAGGTAGTACAGACTTTGATCCCTAAAGGATTTCAAGAACTCCTTTCTTTAAAAGGAGGGCTCTGATCTTTCTTTTTCTTCCCCTTATTTGGCTCCGTAAGAGAAATCTGAACTAAACTGTAATGATCAAGCTATGCCTTTAATAACAGAAGAAAAACTGAGGCCAAAGCTATCAAGTAATTTACATAAAGAGGGAGCCTAGTCATCTAACAAAGGAGAATCAACTGGCTACAGCTTAAAGAATACACGCCCTCCCCACCTCCCATTCTTTTTGCAGTTAGTTGCACCCATCTTGAAAAAATACCATCTTTGCTCATTCAGGTGCAAACATAAAAATTACTCAAGTTGACTCTTCTGCCTCCTTATAAGATGAACATGTTTTTAACACGTACTTAATTTTTTAAATTTACTTTTAATTGGAGAATGATTGTTTTACAGTATTGTGTTGGCTTCCAGTCATATTAACATGTATTTCAAAACCATGAGGTGAAAAGTTTAAAAAGGCCATAAAACAAGAATCCAATATGCCATTCTTTACACACGACATCAGAACATGCACTTAGAATTTTTTTCTCACAACTGTGTTCCTGTGGAGATACACTTGGTCTTACTCATCTGCATCTCCTGTAACCCCAAGTACGTAAGATACATATTTACATTTTAAAAGGAAGTACTTTTCAAATGTATTGTCCCGCGCCTGGACTTCTCCAACTAAAAGGCACAATCTCTGAAACTGTTGTGGTTTCAGAACAGAAACAAAGTATGTGGAAAACAGATTCCTAGGGTACAAGGGCCAATATTTGGCCGCCAGGCACGCGAACCCTGGCATTCGTTTCAGAGTTTCAGCTCTCCATCGGTGTCCCCGGGGGTGTGACAAGCTCCGACACTTCCTAGGTGGCCCAGATCGTCCTGGGCGGTCTGCAGCAGCCTTCGCAGACTCGAAAGGTCTCGGGAAAAGCCCCGGGGCAGGCGGGCGGGCATGCCTGGGACAGCAGGTCTGCCTTCTTGCACAGCAGCCGCCGAACCTGCTCCATGAGCGCGCCTTTATCCCTGCGCAGCGCGTGGTTCAGGCCCAGGACGTCCTGCATCAGGACCGCCAACGCCTCCATCACCGCCCGCCCAGTTCCCCCCGCGCCGCCGCCGGAAGTGCGTGTCGCTCGGGGGCGGGTCACGGCGGCGGCGCGTCTGGCCTCCGCGGTCCAGGCCGGGCCAAGACCCGAGCAAGGGCCCGTGGGCAGGGTCTCCAGCATTATTGGCCGCAGAAGCGGCGAGCCGAAGAGTCCTGGCGCCGGAGGGCGGCGGGGAAGGGAGGAAACCTAGGGTAGATTGCCGGCCGAGACGCGAGACCGGACGCCGCGCTCGGCGGAGGAATCTGACTCCGTGGCAGCGTGCAGCGACTTCCGGGGGGCTCCCTCCGCGGGCAGGTGCTTAAAGGGGAAGCCGCGCTTCCGTGGGAGGCTGCGGGTTCGCCGGCCCCTGCCGAGGTACCACGCAGTCTTCCAAGTATTTTGAAGTTCCACATTCTTGGATGTTAACATGTTACGCCCAAGACCTCACAGCCAGGAGGAGGCAGTTCTAATAAATCCGCCCCCCTCCACCCCTGCTTGCATAATAGGTCGTCCCTTGGGGCTTCCAACCTGCCAGGAGGCTTCCAGCCTCCCAGGTGCCAGAGGCCTTAGCCTATCGCATCCTAGCTTCCCGGCTCTATGAAGCCCTTGCTGGTTCTTTGGTAGGTTTGTGTTTTTGTTTTCCTGAGGACGCAAGTAACTCAAGAGTTGACACACTTTGGCTATAAAGTCGGGTGGGTCGTTGGCGGAAGCTTCCCGAGTGCTAGGTGTTTGAAGATGAGCTTGAACTTCAGGTGGTGCAGGGTCTGTAGATTGGAAGGGACCATGTCGAGATTAACGCCGTCTCTGTATGAATGAAAGGAACACGTTCCATCTGGTTCAGTTTAGCCAGTTTTCTGTTCCTTCTTGAGTCAGTTTTGGTGATTTGTGTGTTTCTAGGACATTTTTCAATTTTGTTTAATTTATTGGTGAACAATTATTCATGGCATTCTTTTTATGTAAAGTTGGTTGTAAAGTGTCATTTTCGTTTCTGATTTTAGTTATTTACATCTTTTTTTCCCTCAGTCTAGCTAAAGTTTGTCAATTTGGTTGATTTTTTTCCCCCTGAGAACAAGACATTTGATTTCATGGAATCTATTGTTTTTCTGTTATCTATTTCACTTATTTCTGTTTTAATCTTTATTATTTACTTTCTTCAACTAGTTTTGGGTTTAATTTGCTCTTCTTTATCAAGTTTCTTAAAGTCTATGGATCTAATTGGGTCCCTTCAAAATTCATATATTGAAGTTCTAATTCTCAGTGTGACTGTATTTGAAAATAAGGCATTTAGGGAGGCACTTAAGGTTAAGAGAGGTCAGAAGGGTGGTTTTGTTTTTCTGAAGAACCCTGACTAATACATTCTTCTTTTAGTCATTTATAATTCTTCTTTAATCAAGGGTACATTCGTGGATATATTCTATAGGAAAATATCTTTCAAGTGTATTTCCTACCAAAATAAAACTACTTTTTACAAACAAGAACCAGGCCCATGAATTTGTGTGTGTGTGTGTGTGTGTGTGTGTGTGTATGTGGTTCTATGCAGTCTCAAGATGTATTAAAAGGTTTGAAAATATATCGAATGATGGTCACACCTACTTTTGCACAGGGTTCTCTGTGTGTGTGGTGTCCAGTTTTTTGCAGCCCCATGAACTGTGGCCCACCAGACTCCTCTTTCCATGGAGTTTTCTAGGCAAGAACACTGGAGTGAGTTGCCATTGTGTACGCCAGGGGATGTTCCCAACCCAGGGGTCGAACCCGCATCACTTAAATCCCCTGCATTGGCAGGAGGATTCTTTACCACTAGCACCACCTGGTGAGATGTAAAGTTGAAAGCTCAGGCAGAATTCTCTGGGAAAACTTCAGTGTTTGCGCTTAAGGCCTTCAACTGATTGAGTGGGGCCCACCCAAGTCATGGAGAGTAACTGCTAACTTCAAGGTCAATAATTCTAAATGTCAGTCACATCCCCCCCCCCCCCCAAAAAAAAAAAAAACCACCTTCAGAGCAACATGTAGACCAATATTTGACCAAGTAATTAGTCACCATCGTCTTGCCAGGTTGACACATAAAATCAGCTACATGTACATTTAGTCATTTTAGAATAAACGTTGAAGACATTCCAAGAAGTGGCCCAGGCAAACGTGGGCATTTGTAGGAGAACTCATCTCAAAGTTGTTTTTATTTGACTCATAAATCTTTTAGAAAAGAAGTGATATCAGGAATATTTCAAAACAGTTAACTTCCTTTAGGCAAGTAAATGTAGAACCATGTCCCTGTCTGGGTGGGGTTACTCAGAATATATTTCAAACTGCTAAAAGAAGTTATAACGAAGGACAGTGTGACCAGCAAATAAATGGTTGTTTTTATTTCCCAGCATGTACCTTCATCACTTGTTCACTGTCTTTGGGCCATCGTTTACAGTGACTCAAAGTGTGAGTCAGGAAGTGAGCTGTCCCCTGATGGCACATTAAAAAGACTTGTGATACTCATATAAACTATACAGGCTTGATGAATGGATCACATATGGAATTGAAATAGCATTTTAAATGGTTATATTTCTCTTGCAGATATCCTCAGGAGACAGTCTTCCTGCCTCCTGGAATGAATGCGCTTTGCTTTGATGTGGGCGCCATACTAAGGTAACAGTCTGTCTTGATCATTTGTCAGTGCGTCTGGAGCCCAATGCTATAGGCACCAATCTTTACAGATTTGTAGGGGCATCAGATGAGTAATGCATGCATGTGCATGCATTTTGGAAGCAGTCAAAAATTAGAATGTTGAATGATACACGTAAGACAGTGTCTTTACCAAAGAGATTGTAAATGTCAGAGGATTTATCAGAGGCCATTTTTTGGTTGCAGAGCTGGATACAGTGTTTAGATGAATTTTGGCATTTTGGGTGGGAAGGATGATTTATTTAATTGAATTTTCGGAGCTTTCAGTGTGGGAAACAAAGCATTAAAGAATTCTTTGAACTCTAGATTTTAATAGCGGAGGCAATAATATGGCTTCTGTGACTCTCAGTTTAACGTGGTTAAGTGGTCCTTTAAAGGACAGAATTCTAAGACCAACTATTTGGGTTTATTGTAAAAAACACCAATCATGAAAAATTTTGAGAAAATGTTCTCTTACCTTCTGACCCCTCTTTTTAACGCATTCATTGAAATGCTGATACTCTCCTTCCTGGGTCTTTGTCTTTTCCTCCTCTGCACCCTCTCCGTTTGTTATTAAAATCAGGACGAGACTACACTCCTCTGTATTCCAAAACTTCCAGATCTTTGCCTCCAGCTCTCTTCTCACCTCTGGACCACTATTCTCAACTGCGTCCCGGTGTCAAAAGGATCAAATGAAATCTAAGTTGAAATCCTTATCTCTGCATCAGCTTCTGTTGCAGAATCTCTAACTGGGCTAATTGCATCACTGTTGTGTTAGTTGACCCTAGCTGCTGGGTAAATTCCAAAATTTTAGTTGCTTACCCAAATAGATGTTTATTTCTTATGCATGCAAAGTCCAGTCAGTGCAGAGAAGGTGTGAGCCTTGTTTCTGGGGGCCCAGGCTCAGAGCAGCTCTTCTTGTGTGCGCTGATGTCCAGCTGATGGGGGAGAGAACAGAGGATGGATCGGAAGTGGTGCTCATCCTTGGCACTCATTCCTTTGACCCCAAATCAGTCACCTTGTCATGCCTGACTGCAGGGGAGACTGGGTTAGGTCATCTGCTCAGTGAGGGCTTACCTGATCACTACTATTTAAAATTTCCAACTTCTTCCCAACACTCACTCCCTATTCCCTTCTCCCACTTATTTTTTCTCCACAGCAACCATTCATCCTGGTGAAAAATACCTGTTTCTATACGTTTGTGCTTTTGTTCCTCCCTCCCCAACGAGAATGTAAGTGTAATGAGGAGAGGAGCCTTGTCAGCTTGGTTCCCTGTAAAAGTCTCAAGTGTTTGTTAAAAGTGACAATTAATGAATCCAAGTGCATATAGTGAGTAGGCAAGTCGGTCTATAAGTCTGGAGCTTAGAGGAGAGGTTTTCACTGGGGCAATGCATTTGGGACTCATTGGCATGGAGATAGGGTGACCATGTATCCAAGTTGGCCCTGAACAGTCTGGGCACAATTGCTAGTATTACCCCACCTTTACTCTTAAAAATGCTCTGTTTTGAATGATCAATTGTAGAGTTCTAAAAATTCATGATAAATAAAACCATAGAACTGGATGGGGTTCCCTAGAGGAAACCTGTAAAGTAAAAACAGAAGAGGATCCAGGAGGAGCTTAGGTCCCTTAGGAACTTAGGTTCCCTAACTTTTAAAGCCTCGGAGAGGAGGGAGGAGTCAGAGAAGGAAGGAAAATCACAGAATCACAAAGTCAAGAAAAAAGAGTGGTTCCAAAAGGAAAGTGAGAGATTGATCAAGTCAAAGTCTCCTGAGAGCTGGAGTTAAGATGAGGACTGAGATACACCCATGAGATACTTGGAAGTCAGGGAAGACCTTGGCAATAGACCTCATGGTAGAGTGATTAGGGCAGAAGCCAGATTGATGTAATGGAGAGAGGAGAGATAAGGAAATGAAGACAGCAAGTTATAGAAAATCCAATTAGTTTGATTGTGAATATAAGAGAACAGGCAAAAATTCTGGATCACCCATTTAGCAGATTAAGTGTGTGCTCAAGGCAAAGCTCATAGCAAAACAGATATGCAAGAATTTAGTACTTGACAATTTGAAACAATGAACTAAAGGAGTCATTGCCAACAGCTCATAGTTCTGTTGGGCCTTCTGTTCGTTGTTTTAATGTTGACTTTACACGTGGGAAAGGGTACCTGAGTACTCAGTCCACTGAGCAATCTGGTCTGACCCTGAATGTGGTCACAGTGAAGGTGGGAGTGGCCTTGAGAGAGAACGTTTTCTGTTTTTGTTGGAAGAGATTTGAGCTGAAATGTTGCTGGGCAGGATCCAGGTGAGAGGGACCAGCAGAGCACACAGGAGAGGGCAGAGAGGAAGGATGGTGGCCTTTCACCTGGGCAGGTGGGAGGACAATGGGAAGAGTGGCCGGAGGTGGGTCGAAGGGTATGGACCGGCTGTAACTGGAGGAGGATCTGGGCTCATGTACAGCTGGGTTTGTCCAGGTAGACATGAGAGGAGACGGCGCTGTGGCCTGAGGTCTTAAGTGTCCCTGAGACCACCTGTGTGTGCAGGAGGTGTCTGTCTGTGGTTTAGAGCAGGTAGAAGGGTGAGAAAATCACCGACCAAGGAAACAACGTCAAGGGTGCTTTTGAGGTTGGTGATCATGAATCATCGGCCGACATGTCTTCAGTTACCCAGGTGATTACAGGAAATCACAGGCTTTTTCTTTGATGGACCAAAACCACCGAGAGAGAAGTATTTAAGAGGGACATTATCTTCCACTTGTTTTTTTTGCTGTGCCATGAGTCAGCATAAACATGTGGGGAAAGTAGGGATGGTTAGGAGAAAAACATTCTGGAAAACATTCACTCTGTTTTGTTTTGTTTCTTCTGCAGGATTGAGTGGGATTGATACTGAGGTTTTCCTGAGATGCAGGTCTCTCTGGCTTGGGTGGGAGTCAGGGGGCCTGGGTCATGGTCCTGGTTCTGTTGGAACCACGTGAGCCTCTCTCTCTGAGTTTTGGGTTTCTCACAGAAAAGCTGTGAACAGATGATCTTATTTTCCTTCCACTTCTAGAATCTGTGAGTCTATGATGTTTTGTCTCCATCTCAGCTGCCTCCAGCTGGCAGGCAGGCGTGAAAGTCTCAGGCTTCATTGTGGAGTTGGAAGAGTTCTTACAGATCACCTGAGCCCGGATTTGTGCTCCTAGACACTGGCTTTGGAAGGGTTCTGATAAACTTCTTGCTGGATGTCTTTTTGAACCCATTAGCAGATGAGGCCAAGGAGTCAGGCAGGGATAGATTAAAACATTGTTTTATTAGTGGTCAGTCTGATACTGGAAAATGTAGATTAGAGGAGCAGGCCAACTGGCTCTGTGATACTGAGTTCCCAAATGAGGTCACTGCACCCACCACAGTCACAGGGGTGCGGAACACTGCAGGTCTTCCCGCATCGTCCCTGAGGGTGCGATCACACGGGGAACAGAGGAAGACACAGACTTTCTGCAGGCTCCCAGCTCCTCAGAGGCCAAGGGAGGAAGCAGGATCAGTCAGCAGGTATCAGGTTCTCTCCTTGACTTACCTCTCAAAACAGTTACTTCTTGTCGGGAGAAATAAGGGTGCAGCAGAAAGGGAGGGAGGGGCTTCCCTGGTGGCTCAGTGGTAAAGAACCCTCCTTCAAGCAGGAGACACAGGAGATGCAGGTTTGATCCCTGGGTCAGGAAGATCCTCCGGAGGAGGAAATGGCAACTCACTTCAGTATTCTTGGCTAGGAAATCCAATGGATAGAGGAGCCTGGTGGACTACAGTCCATGGGGTCACAAAGAGTTGGACATGACCGAGTGTGCAGGCATGGACACAGAGAGGGAGAGAAGGAAGGCGGGAGACAGATAGAGAAAGAGCAGGATTTATGGGAATGGACACCATCCTTTTCAGGGTTTATGAGAAGTATAAGTGTGAACTCCAAGTGTCTGCATCGCAGGGCAGTTTCGGTCATATAACACACACATTATGTATGTATATGCCTATGTGTGGGATACATACAGATTAAGTGGGCAACAACATTATTTTGTTCAGATGTAAATATATGTGAAGATACTGGCAGTGTGCATATCTTCCCTCTGTGTTGAAGTGGCTATTCATTTAAAATCTCAAATATCAGACCAGGATCAAATGAATGCTTTTCCATGGACAGAGGCTCAGATGTCTGTGGGTATTTGCCCATTAAACTTTACCTTTACACATTTTTTTTTTTTTCCTTTTTGGCCACACTGCATGGCACGTGGAATTTCCCTGACTAGGGATTGAACTCTTGCCCCCTGCAGTAGAAGCATGGAGTCTTAACCACAGGACCACAGGGAAGTCCTGCACTTATTTTTTTGGCCTGTGAGTCTCTAATTTTAACTTATATAAAACTTATTTTGAGAAAAACCTCATTTCTGTAAAGTTGGAGGTAATCTGTCCATTGTTTGAATTCTTTGGTTTTTCTTTACATTTTTACTTGGCATTTAATCCTATTCTGGCTTGCAATATTATCGTTTATATGTTGGTCTTTCTCCTTTATTAGAACAGAGCCTTCTTCCTTTTTTTTTCCCCCCTTTTTTGGACCATGCCATGCAGCATGTGGGATCTTAGTCCCCAACTAGGGATCGAACCTGCGCCCCCTGCATTTGAAGCATGGAGTCTTGACCACTGGACTGCCAGGGAAGTCCCTAGAACAGAGCCTTCTTGATGGCAGGGATCCGATCTTATTTTTATACCTTCCACAGTGACTAACCCTCTGCTTTTGTGTTTCATAGGTGTTAAGCAAGTATGTGTCAGATGAATACTTGGTGAACAATCTTCAAAAAATATCGT
The DNA here is from genome assembly GCF_963930625.1 of Muntiacus reevesi. Classification (NCBI taxonomy): domain Eukaryota; kingdom Metazoa; phylum Chordata; class Mammalia; order Artiodactyla; family Cervidae; genus Muntiacus; species Muntiacus reevesi. Next base: position 36,982,271 of record NC_089252.1, on the reverse strand, counting down.
AATTGAAGTATAGTTGACTTCCAGTGTTTGAGGTATGCAGCTTAATTAATAACCTTATTTTCCCATGCCATTTGAAAGGGCGGATCAACTCAGCCCATGGGCCACAACTGCTGAGCCTGAGCTCAGAGCCTGCATTCTGTTACAAGGGCAGCCACCGCAGCGACGGCCGCGCTCTGCCACCAGGGAGTAGCCTCCACTCGCAGCAGCTAGAGCAAGCTCGAGCAGAAAGCAGTGAAGATTCAGCGCAGCCAAAAATAGCCAATTAAAAAAAAAAAGTAGCCGGGAAATTAAGAAATACTTAGAAAGTAAAGTCAGGCATGTAAAGGATCACTTGACTTCCAGTGTAGATGAAAGATGCTGCCTCTATTTGAGAGAGTGAGAGCACAGGAGGATATTTATTTGGGATAAGGATGATGGATCAAGTTTCAAATAAAGTGAGTCTAAGATCTCCTACCTCAGCCCACCTGTTACCTCTTTCAAGACAGTTCTGAGCTTTGGAATTGGAACAAGGATGGTTGCTGCAGTATAGTAATTAAAGACAAAAAAAGATTTTCCAACGGTTTGTTTTTTAAGCTATCTGCAAATCTCCTCGAATCAGATCCACCCCTATCGCATCTTCGTCTGTGTGGTCTGTCCCCACATAGACGGCAGGGGCCATCTGAAACCTCTACTATAGTTTGTCATCAACAAACTATACCCTTGGTTTGAAAATGGCCCCTGACCCCGTCCAAGAAGGAGGAGCTTGTGTTGGCCCACATTCCAGTGTCCTGGCCTTTGGGAGGGTCCATTGGTCACGGTCCTCCTAGTACACCGGAACACTGAGGCCCAGCTACTGCCTCCTGTGTTTGTGAAAAGAGAAAACGTCATGCTCTGCAGTTAGTTGTTCTTAGTTGAGTTTTTTTTTTTAAATCCTTCTTACTTGAGTTTAAATTCTGGCTCTACCATTTACTGGCTGTGTGACCTTTGCAAACCTACTTACCCTCTCTATGCCTCATTTGCCTTGCTTTTAGAATGAGAGCAATAACAGCATCCATCTCAGGATTAAATGAGACACATTCAGGCAAAGAATTTAGCCTAGAACTTGGCATAGTCATTCACCTGTGTTTCTCAAATGGTTGAGGTAGAACTGAGACCATGCTGAGCAGTGTGAGCTTTGGGACAATTAAACAGGCACAGTTCTGGCCCTATGGTGATACCATTGTAACACTATCCAGGCCATCAAATAACTGTGACATACCAAACTGGGGAAGGGGAGATAACGAAAATGAATCTAGGATCCCAGTAGCAAATAAACGGTGTGTATGTTTGTGTGTGTGTGTGAGATAGTAGTTGGTGGTTACACATACCAAGATTAGTTAGACAGGAAAAACCTCTCCAGGAATGATACCTAAACTTGGACTTGGATGAGAAGGAGACGGGTGTGTGTGGGATGGAAGAAAGAGCATCTCAGGTGGCCAAAACCTCCGTGTGCATGTCCTAAACAAGCACTGAAAAAAAGCATCTAGTGTGGGTGGTAGAGAGTCACAGACCTCAGATGGGGAGCAAAGGTTGTTTGCGTGTTTGTTTGTTTTTTTAAATAACTGCTGCTGCTGCTGCTAAGTCACTGCGGTCGTGTCCGACTCTGTGCGACCCCATAGATGGCAGCCCACCAGGCTCCCCCGTCCCTGGGATTCTCCAGGCAAGAACACTGGAGTGGGTTGCCATTTCCTTCTCCATTAAATAACTGAGAGCCAATCTTTTTATCATTGTCTGATAGCAGAAAACTTAATCTAGTTACTTCTAGGCAGGCTCAGTCAAAATGATTATTCAGAAATTTCTGAGTAAAGTTCTGGATTTTTAAATAGCTAACACAGGATCTCCACTGTGGACGTTGCTTCTGAGGCTGTGTCGAAACTCAGGGGGCGGGGGTGGGGATGGGGTGTCCAGTCTGCAGGTGCCTGCTCTGCCTTTGGCGTAGCTTCCCTGATGGCTCAGTAGGTAAAGAACCGTCCTTCAATGCAGGAGACACAGGAGATGCAGGTTTGATCCCTGGTTTCTGGAGATCCCCTGGAGAAGGAAATGGCAGCCCACTCCAGTATTCTCCCATGGACAGAGGAGTCTGGCTGGCTCAAGTCCAAAGGGCTGGAAAGAATCTGACATGACTGAGCGACTGAGCAAGCAGGCTCTGCCTAGGCAGTTACTGAGACATGACTTTGTCTGTCCTTTGCTTCTGAGACTTGATCCCTGGTCCAGTGTCTTAGATGCCCGTGTCTCTGCATGGCCTCCGGTCCCTCTGGAGCCTTATTCTGACCTGAAGACCCATCTTGAGATGGAGCCTGAGACCTGTCCCTATGTGTCCAAGCCCTTCTGTGTGTGTGAGTGTTCTCTAGGGCCGGAAGGGGCCTAGAAGGTGACCCTGAAGCTCACCTGCCTGACCGTTCACTTCGCCATCTGTACATTATCCCTCTAGCCTCAGCCTGGAAATTTTCAAGAGGCTGGAGAACTTTTTGAGCTATGAACCCTTGGAAGTCAGATGAAGATCTTGGGATTTTTCCAAGTTCATCTGGGTTCTCAAGTCATTTCCCCTTGAGGCGTGCTGGCTGAAAAAAAATGCACAACATGAGAGTTAAGTTTTATTTGGGGTAATATGAAGACTGCAGCCTGGACGACAACCTCAGATAGCTCTGAGAAACTGCTCCAGAGGGGCAGGGGGGAAGGTCAGTATAGATGTGATTTTGGTAAAGAGGGGAATACATGCAATCAAGCACGTATTTTGCCAAAAAGTTTCTCATGACGTCTCATGAAGCCTTTGCTAGTTACGAGGAATAGTCATCACCATGAAGGATTTTAGTGCTTTTATAGATACGAGGAGGTACAAGAATTGGGTTCATAAAATCGGCTCCTGAGAACATCTGAAGACCTGTCCTGCCAGTTTTTCCCCTGAGCGCAGAGTGCCTCATTTCTGTTCTCCACCCTCAATTCCTTCAAGGAGTGTTGAGGGTCAGCGGCTGAGGCAGCACATGATTTAATCCTTGTAGAGGCAGATGGCAAGCATAGCAAATGCCAGTTTGCAGTTGACAGGCCCCACCTCTCCACGGACTGACCAGGACTGGGAGCAGGCCGAGACACAGTCCCTTTTTTTGGAGACCTTGCTAAATCTATAGTTTCTTATCTATCCTTGTTAAAAAAAAAACCAACAACAAAAACCTTGCCTCCAAGCCCCAAAGGAGATTTCAAGCAAAATAAATGCAAAATATTTCCTTTGGGGTTTGAATGAGTTTTCAAACAAAATAAAACAAATGCAAAACTGGCTATGCTTTTTTCCTGCTTTTCATTCCAACTCTATTTATATTACAAACTTAACCTTGAGGCTGGGACTCAAAACCTTTCCCCTCTGCTCTGGCAATTGATTGAAAGCCTCAGCTTTCAAGACTTTTAGCCCCTGTTCTGCATTTCAAGCACTTATTTTAACATTCAGATGCTAGGAAAGGGATTGTTTATTTTCTGAACTCAGGTCAGTCTCTCTCTGAAGCAGTAAGATCTAGCCTAAGGTCTACTGTTGTTACTTAAAGTGGTGTAAAAATCAATTACCACGAAAGAAAGTGAAAGTGTTAGTCATTCAGTTGTGTCCCACTCTTTGGGGCCCGGTGGACTGTAGCCTGCCAGGCTCCTCTGTCCATGGAATTCTCCAGGCAAGAATACTGGAGTGGGCTGCCATTCCCTTCTCCAGGGGATCTTCCCCACCCAGGGATTGAACCCCGGAGCAGGCACATTCTTTACTGTCTGAGCCACCAAGGAAGTACTTCAGGTGAATTCTTTACCTCATGAGCCACCCCGGAGAAGCCTGTTACCATGCTAGTTATGCATTATTGGCTTATTCAAAGACGTTGTAACTGTTTTCTCCTTAGATTTATCTGGCAGCTTCTCAGTAGTTCTAACTATCCATGCCCCTGCCCAACATCCACTGATGGAAGCCAACCTGTGAGGCCTATTACCTCCTCATCTTTGTCCACCAGCCTTCCAGAGTAACCTCTGCGTCCCTCACTTGAGTCTCTGGGTTCTTCCACTTCCTCCCTGGGGATTGTTCTGCAGTCACTTAAGCAGGTGCTCTTGAGACCTTGCTGTCCTTCAGGTCTCCACCTTAAACCAAGAAATCCTGCCTTCAGTTCTGGCAGCTTTCTTACTTTGCTCTTGGGAAGCTCGTCTTTCAACCTCACAGCTCCTAATCCAGAGTGACCTCTTATTCTCCTCCTTAGAGGGTTCCCCCTGGCTTAATTTCTTTACCACTTGGATCCCATTGGCTAGTGCATTCTTAGCTGGACTTTCAAACCATAGTGAGGTTTCATTACACACCCTGCAGAAGGCGGAAAAGTACAAGGACAGACAGTGCAAGGTGTTGATGAGATATAAGACGAGGAGCAACTAGAACTCTGGTGGGAATGGAAAGTGTTAACAGCCACCCTGGAAAACAGTTTGATCATTTTTTTTAACATTAAGCTGATACTTACCCTAAGACCCGTGCATTCTATTCCTAGGTGATTATCATACAGAACAGAGTGACTGGGCACATGCTCCACACCCAGACTTATGCAGAACATTGACAATAGCTTTATTCATCATAGCCAGAAGCTAAAACATCCTTGAAGCCCATCAACACTATTGAGCTGTCACTATTGTGGCAAGTAGAGGTACAACATTGGTAAATTTCAACAATGTAAGGAGCAAGGGAAACCAGACACCACAGAGTATACACTACAGAATTCCATTGATATGAAATTCTAGAGAAAACTGGAAAAGCTATAGTGACAGAAAGCAGATCAGGGACTTGGGGACACGCAGAGGTGGATTGGGGTTAACTGAAAAGGGACATGGGCTTGACCAGATGGGGCCTGCCTCAGCATCAACAAGAGGCAAGTCAGCTGATGGGCAGGATGAAGGGTGTGTTTCTAAATATTCAAAAAGAGGTGCTAGAAGTAATTTCTTTTTAAATGTTAATACATCAACATCTTGCTACTCAAAATGTAGCCCACGGACCAGCAGCACCTACAGCGTGGACATCACTAGGGAGCTTGTTAGAAATGCAGAATCTCAGGCCCACCTGCAGTCTCCTGAGTTATCATCTGCATTTTGACAAAATCTCCATGGGATTCACATGCACAGTCAGGTTGGAGAATTACAGATTAGGAGAATATCTAACATATTTAGTTTGCATCCTCATAGCTCAGTTAGTAAAGAATCCACCTGCAATGCAGGAGACCCCGGTTCAATCCCTTGGTTGGGAAGATCCCCTGGAGAAGGGAAAGGCTATTCACTCTAGTATTCTGGCCTGGAGAATTCCATGGACTGTATAGTCCACGGGGTCGCAAAGAGTCAGAAACGACTGAGCGACTTTCACTTTCACTTTCAGGGTGTCCTCCACTCCCAGTAATTTCCTGGAATGTGTTTAATACTTGAGGTGGACTGATTACCAAGCCTTTTTTTCTTTTCCTACACTCCATTATTTTTTCCTGGAGACAGAAATGGCAACCCACTCCAGTATTCTTGCCTGTAAAATCCCATGGACAGAGGAGCCTGGCAGGCTACAGTCCTGGGGTTGTTGGACACGACTTCGTGACTAAACCACCAGTCCTCTTAATAAATCCATTAATCCATTATCACATTTAATCTTCACAAATCTCCCTGCAATGTAGGAGACCCAGGTTCGATTCCTGGGTCGGAAAGATCTCCTGGAGAAGGAAATGGCAATCCACTCCAGTATTCTTGCCTGGAAAATCCCCTGGACAGAGGAGCCTGGCGGGCTACAGTCCATGGGGTCCCAAGAGTCGGACAGGACTTATCGACTTCACCACCACCACCAATCTTCACAACAAACATTCAAGATACTGTAATCCTTCTATTGCAGATAATACAGTTAAGTCACTTATCTGAGGTCACACAGCTAGTAAACAGTGAAGATGTTCTATTTGAGGCGGACTGATTCCCAAGCCTTTTTAATTTTCCTACACTCCATTGCTTTTTCTTGAACTTTATAAAGAGTAAATTGTTTATGCACTAAGGGAATAAACTCATTAAAATTTAAGCTTATAAAAGAGAGACCTTTTGAGCATATTAAAAGAAAGGTCTTTCAGTTGTTTAACGAGTATTTCAAATAGTGTCTTGCACTTCTGTCGGTAATAAAGCAGAGAAAGTGAAGCATCATTGGTTTCCCATTTCTGGTATAACCCAGGAGGTGGGAAGACTGCATCCTGGATATACACACCCTTCATCCTGCCCATCAGCTGACTTGCGTCTTGTTGCTGCTGAGGCAAGCCCCATCTGTTCAAGGCTGCGTTGAGCCAGGTGCTAAGAGCAGTACTGATTGTTTTCTGCTCAGACTGCCCATATGCCTCCATGCAAACTGTAGTCCAAGAGCTGTAAAACTATTTGCATTTGCAATCTATCAGATGGCTTTGAACAAAACTAGTGCCAGTAAGGCCATTTGAATGCTTACTATTTGCCAAAAGAGTGTAGAGCTTATGGCCACCAACCAAATTAGTAAGAAATCTGGTGTTTTTAGAAAAGCTACATTTTCCAGGGAGAGACGCAAGTGAAGAAACCCCAGTGAAACACTGGTGATGACCTGGATCACCCTTCGTTCTTGGAAAACTCCACTCAGCTGCAAAAACAGAGGCTAAAACTCAGAGCCACTGACGTTCGCTTTGAGTATAGAGGATCCTTACGTCACCCTAGCTCAGGGGTTGTAACCCAGATGGATTTGTTTCAAGCTGGGTAGTATCTAGTGTGGGCTGTCCACATCACACAAGCATTTCTTGGCAGAAGGAGAAACTGTTTTAAAATAACAGTGTATTAGAAGCTCAGAGTGAGCATGGGGGCCACATCTGGGTAACTTCATACTATGTAGCCTGGGTGTACACCCGGCTGGGCGTTCATTTGGATAAAGGCAGAGAAAGCACTGATGTTTCTTGATTGGTCTCAGGGCTGTTCTCACACCTGGAGGGAACTCTGTTGGCCCCACCTTCCACGGGGTGTGTGTGTGTGTTGGTGGAGGAGACCTGCCTCTCTGAGGCCTCTTTCCTCTGCTTTGGACAGCCCTGCTGTCTCTCACAGGATGACCTTGAGGGTGTCCAAGCTCAGAGCTTTCAGAGCAGCCTGGGAGCAGGGGGCCTGATGTGGTGCCCTCCTCCCACGCTCCATCCTCAACTTGTTCTTCCCTCCAGCATCCTTTCTGATGTTAGGTTGGGACTTGGGGGCGGGAGCGGAGTCATGACTCCAAGGACCCCTTAACCGAATAGTGGGGTCCCACCCCTCTGCTGAGCCACCCAACTCGGAGAACTCGAGTCAGCCTCTAGAGTAAAGCTTTTTGGGTTTATGTGTGTGTGTGTGTGTGTGTGTGTGTGTGTGTGTGTGTGTGTGTTTAAAGGGCAAACTCATCCTAAATGTCCCCAACTCGGAGAACTCGAGTCAGCCTCTAGAGTAAAGCTTTTTGGGTTTGTGTGTGTGTGTGTGTGTGTGTGTGTGTGTGTGTGTGTGTGTGTGTGTGTGTTTAAAGGGCAAACTCATCCTAAATGTGTGTGTGTGTGTGTGTGTGTGTGTGTGTGTTTAAAGGGCAAACTCATCCTAAATGTGTGTGTGTGTGTGTGTGTGTTTAAAGGGCAAACTCATCCTAAATGTCCCCAACTCGGAGAACTCGGGTCAGCCTCTAGAGTAAAGCTTTTTGAGTTTATATATATATATGTGTGTGTGTGTGTGTATTTTTTTTTAAAGGGCAAACTCATCCTAAATGTCAGTTCAACATCCACGGGGGGGCGAGAGACAGCAGTTAATTAGAAGCAATTAGCTGCCCCCTGCCGGGAAGCCGGGCATTTACCTTTTCCCTCTTCCTCATCCGTCGGTCCCTCTCGGTGGAAGCGGTGCCGCTCCCCAGGCAGCGGGTGCGCCGCGCTGGCGCGGGCATGAGAGCTGGACCGAGCTGCAGCCTCCGCTCCTCGCGTCGCGGCGCCGGGCAGAGCGGTGCATTGTGGAGGCGGAGCGCGCGGGGCCGGGACCGCGCGGCCGGAGCTGTCCGAGGTGCTGAGCGCCCGACCCGCGCCCAGCGCGCCCTGCACCGGCCCCCAAGCCGTGGCCTGCCCCCCACCTTCCGCCTGCCCGTCTGTCTCTCCTTACCTTGGGGCGCGGCGGCTGGAGGAAATCATGGTGTTCGCTCCAGGTACACCGGCACCTTGCTTTTCCACCAGGTGTCCGAAGGGGAGTAAGGGAGAGAAGAGAGGCGATAGGGAGAAAAGGCCTTTACCTTACGGGGCACCTGTGCGTTTTGGAGTTACTGTCTGTGAGCGGGCCGTGGCGGGGGGAGAGGGGGGTGCGGGAGAGAGAGTGTCCCTCTCCCACCAGACCCGTCCCATCTGTCCTCTGAGAACCTCAGGCTCGGTCCTGCCCCATCACTGCTTTCCGCCTGCCCCTCCGTGTCCCGTCGGACTCCGGCATCTTGAGAACGGGGACCTTGACCAGTAGCACGCGCGCCCATCTGAGCGGGAGGGCGGAGGGGTGGGGCACGGAGTAGTGGGCTTTGGGCTACTTCGGTGGGAGCCTCCTTCAGGGCCGCTTCCCCCTCCATAGAAGTGGCAGAGGGACCAGGGTCCTCCTGAAGGGGAGAAGTGTGTGCCGCCCGGGGAGTGGGACAGAGGGCGGAGGAGGGACGCGCACTCCTTAAAGAATTGGACCTGGTACCGAGGCTGCCACTGCGGCGCCGCCGGCGGTTGCAGTGTGTTTTTGGAGCTGGCGGTGAAGGACTTCTGTGCTTTTGCTGCTGTCTGTCGCTACAAGTTGGCCAAGAGTCAGGTTTGCCTGCGGTTGACCGGCGGGCCGGTGTATTTGAGTCACCGCCCCCGGCCTCCCTCCCTCCCCACGAAGGACTTGGGCGCGTGTTTCGGCTGAGGTCAGTCGAGTTAGGGAGTGGCAGGGAAGCTTGACCATTGTTAATGCAGGAAGCTCTGTCTCCGGGACCGACCTTCCGTCTTTCCCCCCCACCCCCTCTCTTAAATGACAGGCTCTGATAGTAATATCATTGAAGACCGCTGGGGGTGGGGGGCGGGGGAGGAGAAAGGAAAAGAGAGAGAGGCCTGAAAGTCTTTAACTTTGCTGTGATTCTTCTTTAACTTGAAAGGTTGGTTTGCATTCGCTGTGGCCATGGACCTCAGCTAGCTAGGGAGGAAAGGTGAAATGCATTTTTTTTTTTTTTAAAGGTAAGAGTTGAGCCTGGCCTTCAAAAAATTCAAATAAAAACAGGAAAAAAAGGAAACCTCACCCTGCGCGCTCCCCCCCATCTCCCTGCAACCAGCCGAGGAGGCAGGAGTGAGTGTCTGTCAGTTCGGACACCCAGGACAGGCAGCGGCTCCGAGAAAAGCCCCAGAGCCTTTCTGCTGTCTGTCCCGAATAACTCAAGGTGCGGGGGTCAGGTTCTGTTCAGCGAAGGACATTCAACCAACCCAGGGTCTGGAAAGTTGGGAAACAGCTGCTCCTTGTTGTGATTATAAGCTACCTAACGCTTTATAAGTGGGGGTGCAGCTCAGTAGTAGAGTGCATGCTCTATGGCGCTTCCCCCATGGCTCAGTAGGTAAAGAATCTGCTTGCGGTGCAGGAGACACAGGAGATGCCAGTTCCATTCCTGGGTGGGGAAGATCCCCTGGAGGGGGCAATCGCTACCCACTTCTTTATTCTTGTCTGGAAAAATCATGTAGACAGAGGAGCCTGGCGGGCTACATGACTGAGTGACTAACACTTTATAAAGCATTTTCAGGTGTTTATCTCATTTGATCTTCAAATTACCCTCTGAGGTAAGCAGTGTCATCTCTAGCTTACCTCCTCCTGGGATGGTGGTGGTTCCAGATAATCTTGTCAGCCTCAGCTGGAGTTTTCTGACTTCCTCCCCGTCCCCACCCCTCCCCCATATCTCAGAGCCTATCTTCCTGACAAAATGCTATACCATTTTCAGGGGTAGCTGCCTTTTGGTCCAAGGTCAGACATAGCAAAAAGGAAGTGTTCTTACACTTCTAAGGTGGGGGATGGACTGGTGTTGTTGAGTTAGGATTGTTGGGTGATGTTAACTTTGTTGTTTAGTCACTATGTCATGTCTGACTCTTTTGCAACCCCATGGACTGTAGCCTGCCAGGCGCCTCTATGCAGGGGATTCCCCAGGCAAGAATAGTGGAGTGGGTTGCCAATTTCCTTCTCCAGGGGATCTTCCCAAAACAGGGATTGAACAGGGGTTCTCCTAAGGCGTGATTGTGGGTGAAAGGTTGTGAAATGAGCGGTGGGGCATTTCTGGAGTGGACTGACTTGGCTTAAGCAGCCCACTATGTAGATAGGGCTTTATTTTTCCATTTCTCCCCAAGTTTTGTATTAGTGCCATCTCTTTATAATAACCCTTAGAGATGGCATAAATTGACCTGAATAGGATATGTACGGAAACCCATAGGGAAACACTTTTTGGGTCATTTCTGCAATTTTGAATTTTTCTTGAAAAGTCATAACGATTTTGGGGGCAATAAGGACAGGGTGCTAAAAATATTTTGTCAATTATCTGCTCGTCTACTGATCACTGTGACATTATTCTGAAAGAAAATCAGGACAATGAATTATTTTTTTTAACCCTGCTGAATTTTCAGCATCACAGTCTCATTTCTAGGACTAGTGCTCTTCTAAACCTCTTTAATCTGGGGCTCCAGATGTTTTGTACTAAGTCAAGGGAAACACTCCCCCACCGCTTTCTCCAAGCCAGCCTGACACTCATGACAGGAGGGAACAGAAGCAAGTGCTATGATTATACCAAAATTAATTTTAAAACTTAGATAATTCAAGATGGGCTTGAATGGGCTGTTCACTGGGTCAGTGGGCACTATGTCCTTCAAAACCCATGGTAGCTTTTCTGGATTTTAGCAAAGGGAGACAAGAAGCCTGAGGTCTAGTTCTGACCTTGCCTGCACACACTGGCCTGTCTTTGAATTGTCCTGCTACTTCTCTGCTTACCTTAAAGGCAAGGTGAAAAGTGACAGAGATTCATGAAGCCAATTTAAGTCCAGGAGTACAGTGGAATGAAGTTTACATAACTCTAGTTATGATTCACTCTTACCATATTTTTGCATTCTCTTCTTTCAGTTAATCTGCAGATTATAAGGGACAGAGCTTAAGTTGGGCAGGATCTTTGGGTGGTTTTTTCACTTTATATAGGGGAGACAATTCAGTTCCACCCTTTTCCTTCTTCTTAATCCATTCAGGGGCCTCCCTGGTGGCTCAGTGGTAAAGAATCCACCTGCAAGCAGGAGATGCAGGTTTGATCCTTGGGTTGGGAAGATCCCCCAGGAAGGAAATGGCAGCCCACTTCAGTATTCTTGCCTGGGAAATCCCAAGGACAGAGGAGCCTGGTGGGCTATAGTCCATAGGGTCACAAAGAGTCAGACACGACTGAAGTGACTTTGCATGCACACTTCTTGTTTGCATGCACACTATGCATGCACACTTGACTTCTAAGTTTAGTTTGAAAAACATTTAGCAAAAATAGTTCAAGAGAGAGCTGTCAAAAGTATTTCAGAAAATACATATTACAAGGGAGTTATAGCTTTTCTTTATTTACATAAACCTATTGCCAATGCCTGAGAGATCCATGAATAAATAAATTATATAGCAGGCAGTCTTAACTGTAAGGTTTACAGTCTGCCAACTTAAATTCTCTTCTGTTGGCATAAAGGCTTTTTTTTTTTAACTTTTATTAATTTATTATTTTTAAAAATTTATGTTCAGTTAAATTGACCTCTTTTTGGATGTACAATTCTATGAGTTATAACTCATGCATCAGTTCAGTTCAGTTCAGTCGCTCAGTCGGGTCCGACTCTTTGCGACCCCATGAATCGCAGCACGCCAGGCCTCCCTGTCCATCACCAACTCCTAGAGTTTATTCAAACTCAAGTCCATCGAGTCGGTGATACTATCCAGCCATCTCATCCTCTGTCGTCCCCTTCTCCTCCTGCCCCCAATCCCTCCCAGCAGCAGGGTCTTTTCCAATGAGTCAACTCTTTGAATGAGGTGCCCAAAGTATTGGAGTTTCAACTTCAGCGTCAGTCCTTCCAATGAACACCCAGGACTGATCTCCTTTAGGATGGACTGGTTTAGAGTCCAAGGGACTCTCAAGAGTCTTCTCTAGCACCACAGTTCAAAAGCATCAATTTTTCAGCGTTCAGCTTTTTTCACAGTCCAGCTCTCACTCATGCATAGAATGGTGTAATGACCACAGAATAGTTCCGTTGTATCAAAAAATCTTTTCCTGCTACTCTTTTTGTAATCAGCCTTTTCCTCCTACCCCTAACCTCTGGTGACCACTAATTTATTTTCCACTTGTACCGATTAGCTTTTTCCAGAATATCATATAAATGGAATCATATGGTGTGTAACCCTTGAGATTGGCTTCTTTTACTCAGTATAATGTCAATGAGATTCATCTGCATTTTTGCCTACATCAAGAATTCATTCCTTTTTATTATTGAGTCGTATTCCATTGTAAGGATGGATTCACAAGGTATTTATCCCTTTGCCTGAGTATTTAGGTTATTGTCAATTTTTGGTGATTATGAATAAAGTTGTGATAAACATTTCTGTATATGTTATGTGTGAACATAGGTTTTCATGAGTCTATAAATATTAAAACCTAGGCTTGGGTAAATATTAATACCTAGGCTTGGAACTATTGGATTTTATAGTAGGTATATATTCTTCAGAACTTGTACCATTCTGTATTACCATCAGCAGTTAACGAATTCCAGTTGTTTTTCTAACAGGCATGTAATGGTATTCATTGTCATTTTATTCTGCATTTTCCTAATGGCCAATGATTTTGATAATTTTTTTCAGAATTTTATTTGCCATATGTGCATCTTTTTTTTGTAAGTTAATTTTTACTTTATATGGGGATAGAGTTGATTTACAATGTGTTAGTTTCAAGGGTACAGCACAGTGATTAAGTTATATGTATATATATGTACCCACTCTTTTTCAGATTATTTTTCCATATAGGTTATTATACAGTATTGAGCTCCCTGTGGTATACAGTTGGTCCTTGTTGAAGGTGTATCTCTTTTTGGTGAAGTGTCTGTTCAAATCTTCTGCCCATTTTGTGGGGAGATTTTTGTGTTCTTATAGTTGCATTTTCAGAGGTCTTTATATATTCTAGATACGAATCTGTTGTTGAATATGTGATTTGTAAATATTTTTCTTCTAGTTGTGGCTTAGCTTTTCATTCCTTTAACATTTTAGCCATTTTTAAGGGCAGAAATTTTAAATTTTGATGCAATCTAATTTATCAATTTGCTTCTTCTAAAGATTTTACTTTTGATGATGTCTTAGAACTTTTTGCCTAACCCAGTGTCAGGGAGAATTTCTAAAAGTTTTATAATTTTACATTTAGATTGAATTATGGGATTAGATGCCTCCTGTCAACATTTCATGTAAACCTAATTGTTTCCTCAAGGCCCCACCTCCTAATACATCACATAGGAGCTTAGGGCTTCAACATCATAATTTTGGAGGGACAACAAACATTCACTTCATAATAAGTTGATCAATCCTAAAGGAAATCCTAAAAGATGATGCTGTTAAAGTGCTGCACTCAATATGCCAGCAAATTTGGAAAACTCAGCAGTGGCCACAGGACTGGAAAAGTCAGTTTTCATTCCAGTGCCAAAGAATGTTCAAACTACTGCACAATTGCACTCATCTCACACACTAGCAACGTAATGCTCAAAATTCTCCAAGCCAGGCTTCAACAGTATGTGAGCCATGAACTTCTAGATGTTCAAGCTGGATTTAGAAAAGGCAGAGGAACCAGAGATCAAATTGCCAACATCTGTTGGATCATTGAAAAAGCAAGAGAGTTTCAGAAAAACATCTACTTCTGCTTTATTGACTATGCCAAAGCCTTTGACTGTATGGATCACAACAAACTATGAAAAATTCTTCAAGAGATGGGCATACCAGACCACCTGACCTGCCTCTTGAGAAATCTGTATGCAGGTCAAGAAGCAACAGTTAGAACCAGACATGGAACAACAGACTGGTTCCAGATTGGGAAAGGAGTACATCAAGGCTATATATTGTGACCCTGCTTATTTAACTTATATGCAGAGCACATCACATGAAGAAATGCTGGACTGGATGAAGCAAAGGCTGGAATCAAGATTGCTGGAAGAAATATCAATAGCTCTGACATGCAGATGACACCACCCTTATGGCAGAAAGTGAAGACTAACTAAAGAGCCTCTCTTGAAGGTGAAAGAGTGAAAAAGATGGCTTAAAACTCAACATTCGAAAAACTAAGATCATGGCATCTGGTCCCATCACTTCATGGCAAATAGATGGGGAAACAATGGAAACAGTGACAGACTTTATTCTTGGGCTCCAAAATACCTGCAGATGGTGACTGTAGCCATGAAATTAAAAGATGCGTGCTCCTTGGAAGAAAAGCTATGACCAACCTGGACAGCATATTGAAAAGCAGAGACATTACTTTGCCAACAAAAGTCCATCTGGTCAAGTCTATGGTTTTTCTAGTAGTCATGTATGGATGTGAGAGTTGGACTATAAAGAAAAATGAGCGCTGAAGAATTAATGCTTTTGAACTATGGTGTTGGAGAAGACTCTTGAGAGTCCCTTGGACTGCAAGGAGATCAAACCAGTCTATCCTAAAGGAAATCAGTCCTGAATATTCATTGGAAGGATTGATGCTGAAGCTGACGCTCTGAGACTTTGGCCTCCTGATGTGAAGAACTGACTCATCAGAAAAGACCCTGATGCTGGGAAAATTGAAGGTGGGAAGAGAAGGGGACGACAGAGGGTGAGATGGTTGGATGGCATCCCTGACTCGATGGACATGGGTCTGAACAAGCTCCAGGAGTTGGTGATGGACAGGGAAGCCTGGCATGCTGCAGTCCATGGGATCGCAAGAGTTGGACACTTCTGAGCGACTGAACTGAACTGAAAGGAAATCAATCCTGAATATTCACTGGAAGGACTGATGCTGAAGCTGAAGTGCCAGTATGTTGGCTACCTGATGTGAAGACCCAACTCATTGGAAACGACCCTGATGCACCTGATGTGAAGACCCAACTCATTGGAAACGACCCTGGGCAGAAGGAGAAGAGGGTGACAAAGGATGAAATGGCTGAATGGCATCACATACTCAATGTATATGAATCTGAGCAAACTCCGGGAGATGGTGAAGGACAGGGAAGCCTGGTGTGCTGCAGTTCATGGGGTTGCAAAAAGTCGGACATGACTTACAACAAAGTTGATTTTTGTATATGGTATTAATTATAGGTCAAGTTTATTTTTTTTTGTATATGAATATCCAACTGTTCTAATCCATTTTTTAGAAAGACACTGTTTCTCCATTGAATTACCTTTGTAACGTGTGCAAAATTATTTGACTATATTTGTGTGGGCCTGCTTTTTTCTATTAGTGTGGGACTGTTTATTCTATTTCATCCATTTTATCTTTCCACTAACACCACACATGTTGATGACTATAGCTATATGGTAAGTCTTAAAATCAAGGAGTGGAAGTCCTTCGACTTTGTTTTTCTCTTTTAAAATTGATTTCGTTATACAGTTCCTTTGCCTTTCCATGTAAATTTTAGAATCAGCTTGCCCATATGTACATAAAATCTGCTGAGATTTTGGTTGGAATTTTGTAAAATCTGTGTTGTTCAGTTTCCAATTTTTGAAGATCACCTACATATTTTTCTCTTATTTATTTCTAGTTTAATTTTGTTATGGTCAGAAAAATAAATTTTCTATGGCTTCAACTGTTTTAAATTAGGTAAGGTTTGATCTTGAGACAGAGCATTGTCTGTCCTGGTGAATGAATCATATGTGTACTTGGTAAGGATGTGTACCCGCTCTTTTCAGGAAGTTCTTTATCAATGTCATTTTGATACAGTTGGTTGATGACGTTATTCATTTTTCTCTTTTCTAGTTGATAGTCAGCACACTTGGTCTATTGACCACTAGGAGAAGAATGTTGAAGCCTAGCAAAAAACTCGATTTTTCCATTTCCCCTTTTGGTTTATCACTTTTTCTTCATGTATTTTGCTGCTCTCTTATTAGGTGCATATGCATTTAAGATTGTTGCATTTTCTTGGTGATTTGTCTCTTTTATCGTTAAGTAGTGTCCCTCTTTATCTCTGGTAATTTTTCTTACTCTGAAGTCTGTTTTGACTGGTAGTCATGTAGTCACGTCAGCTTTCCTCTGAGTACTGCTTGTATGGTACAGTTGATTCTCATTATTCACAGATTCCATATTTATAAGTTTTCCTACTTACTAAAAGCTATTAGTAAAACACATCAAATGAAATCAGTGTTCACAGCACTTTTTCTGTGTCATTCAAAGACATGTATGGAATGGCAAAAAAATTTGAGTTGCCTGACATACATATTCCTAGCTGAGGTTGAACAAGGTGGTGGTTTGCTGTTTTGTTTCAGTTCTCATGTTATAAACAAGTGTGCTTTTTGTGGTCTATTTAGTTTTTTACACATTTGTGCTTTGTGTGTGTGTGTGTGTGTGTGTGTGTGTGTGATTTCGCTGTTTAAGGTGGCCCTCAGTTGTAATGCCGAGGTGGTGTCTAATGTCCTAAGTATGATAAAGTTGTGATGTGTCTTGTGGAGGAGGAATTTATTAGCTAAGCTCCATTCAAACATCAGTTATAGTGCTGTTAGTTTTGAGGTCAGTTAGTAAGTCAACATCATGTATTCAATAAGGTGTCATTGGGAATTCCCTGACAGTCCACTGGTTAACACTTCCACTGCAGGGGCACGAGTTCCAACCTTGGTTGAGAACTAAGATCCAGCACACTGTGTGGGGGTGTCAAAACATAAAAAAAAATACAAACAAAGAAGCAAATAATAAAGTGTTTTAAAACAGAAACATAAATAAAACAAAGTTATATATTGATCAGTTGGCAACAGTGTTGTGACCAGAGGCTTGCAGGAACCTAATCCTTGTGTTTTCCTTGGGAGCATTAGTTCCATATTTGCTAATTCACTGTTTGCAGTGACTTTATAGGACATGACTACTGTAAATAATGAGAATTACCTGTATATTATTGCCCATCCCCTTACTTTAATACCTTTATCATTGCATCTACTGTGGGTGTCTCATAGACAGCATATTATTGGGTCTTGCTTTTTAATCATGTGGAATGCTTAAAGGTGGTAAGTTAGCTACTGACTGCCGGAATGTCTTTCTTGTATAATTACTTTATTTTCTAATTCCCTATCATCATTTAAAATTAAACAGTATTTCATCAATTGAAAAATTTTACTGTTAATAGTTCTAGAAATTTTAATAAGCATAGATAATCAAAAAGAAAATAAACATCACAATATTATCCAGCAGCAACTGTTAATATTTTATATATAACTTCTCAGACATTGCCTCTGTAACTACATCTCCCACTTTTTTCAGCAAAAAAGTTATCCTGACATGCCTGTAATTTTTGGACACGACTACATGATGTACCGTTATCTTTCCACGCTGTTCAGTTGTCTTCTACATGTAACTTTTAAAAGAGGCATAGAGCAAAGTTGTCATTGTTCCCATTTTTACAAATGGTAAAAGTAAGGTGCAGAATGCCTGACCAATTTTAGGTTTCAGAACCAAGATTTGATGTCAACTACACCTGTTTCTGTACACAACATTGTTTTTAAATACATTGCAAGCAACAATTTGCACACTAGAATTAGAGACAAAACAGATAAAACTGGTCTCCTTTGAGGAGAATCTCTGTGTACTGAGCATCTCTTCTGCCAAGTTAGAGGACATGAGGTACTCTTTCAACCACCCTGAAACGGGCTCCATCCTCTCACACTTGCTGGATTCTTCATCTTCTCCTGGCAGCTGTCAGTGATGGAGAGTGAAGCAGTAGATAGCCAGAACTGGCAAAAGATGACTTGGAGAGCAAAAGGGTCTAACAGATTTACACAGGGCCTTATCATTTCTAAAGTATTTATATTAACTAATTGCTATATGCAAGACATTCCTTGGGTTGAGAATAAATGGCACTGGGTTAAGTATAGTCTCCCCTCCCTTATACCACTCATGGGAATATTTCAGTTATTTGATAGCAATTCAAATGTGAGGCAAAGTTAGTTGCTGCAGAAGCTTGGGTTTGGGGACCAATAGGCCTGGATGCAAATAGCTCACCTCGGCCATGTCCATACCTAGTAGCACTGGGTAAGTCATCTTGCTGATTTGTCCACTTGTTAACTGAAAGTCAGAATATCTGTTTTCCAGAGTGGTGATGAAGGTGAACTTGAAGTGCCTGGCCGACAGGGGGTTGAAACAGTAACTGTTACTGACATTATTGTTTTAAAAGGCAGAAACTAAGAATGTGTATTTTTCAACAAATATATTATTTATTTATTTATATGGCTGTACTAGATCTTAATTACAGCATGTGGGATCTAGTTCCCTGTCCAGGAGTCAAACCTGGGCTCCCCTTGCATTGGGCGCATGGAGTCTTAGCCACTGGATCACCAGGGACATCCCAAGAATGTGTTTATACACTTTTGCATGTATATGATTTCACGATTGGATCATCAGTCTTGGGGAGCTATACAGTTGGTTCTCTCTGTGCAAGAAGACTGCCTTACTGGTTCACTGTGTCACCTGGGTAGAGGTTATGAAACTTTGAAGTGAAATGCTGTGACAAGCTGAACTGATGATAAAGCAGATGTCAGAGAGCATCCTGGGATGAATAAGTTATGAATCACGGAAAGTTGCTGTTCAGAGGCGCACAGCTGCGTGCTTGAAAGCAGATGGCTGTCTTGCTGATTTGAATGATTGCAATCATCTCTAAAATTAAATCTGAATGATGATTTTCTGGTAAAGGTATACTTTAATATTTGGTGTATTTTTCATATTTCACTGCTACTTAGGGTAAATTGATAGTTTGGGATTTGAGATATTGATTCACTTTCTCTAGCCTTTTTTTTTCTTGGAGCCTTAAGTTCCCATTTTGTGATTATATGTCATTGGTCACACACGCATTCTTAGATACTCTTCTCTGAACATTATCTTTGGTCCTTTATAAATCTTGTTAGGAATGAGACAGGAAGGGGGCAGGGCGCAATCTTTTCAAGAATAACATAGCCCGAGGACAGGACATAAAGGGATTAGGCCCAACCATGCCCAAGATGGTGGACTTCCAGTAGACCTTAAGCCTCAGTATGCGAAATATATTCAGATTGTGAGTGTATCTGAACACATCTCATAAACTGTGCTTGAATGATCTCTTTGGTGTTTAGAGAAGAGGCCTTCACAGAGTCCACATCTGTGTTGTGTTGTCTGCTAGAAGTTGTTTATTTTTCTTTCCATGGAATTTATTTCTAATGTTCTTGTGTAATTTTTCTTTTTTGCCTTCCCACTTAAATTTTACATTGTTTCAAGAATAAAAAGTGAAATTCAGTCTTTCTTGCAGTATAGTAGATGAGATTTTGATCACCCCTAGCCAGGGAATTTGGAATGAAGTGCCCTATAGACTTAATTGCAATCTGACTCATGCTTCAGAATAGATTATTTCACCACCAGTCAGGCCTGTACAAATCCATACGTAATAGTTGTTTTGCTCTAAAATTAACTTAGTCCAGAAGGACAACATTTAAAGCTTCATTATGTGTTATTTCTCGTGCCTTTGGGGCAATGATAGTAGGGTGGAGCTCATGACCCTGAGAATGAATTTCGGGGAAAAAGAACTGGCCTAGCAGCTCCCTCCCAGTACCTTAGAGCAGAGTTCTTAGTGGGAGTCATTGCCGCCTGGCCTGGGGAGAGAGGCCTTCTGTAGCCTTGTGGGAGTGGAGCCGGGCTGTTGAGAATGCCAAGGTTGGTGTGTGTGGGAGGGGTGGGGGGTGGGAGATAAATACTTTAGGTAATTGCATATATTTATTCAATCCGTTAGGTCTTCCCTGGTGGCTCAGATGGTAAAGAATCTGCCTGCAGTGCAGGAGGCCTGGGTTTCATCCTTGTGTCGGGAAGATCCCCTGGAGAAGGGCATGGCAACCCACTCCAGTGTTCTTGCCTGGAGAATTCCATGGACAGAGGAGCCTGGCGGGCTACAGTCCATGGGGTCTCAAAAGAGTCAGACGTGGTGGAATGATAAAACAACAACAGCAGCAACATACATATATACTTGTGACCAGAACAGTGGAAGTGAAGTCACTCAGTCGTGTTAGGCTCTTTGCGACCCCGTGGACTGTAGCCTTACCAGGTTCCACCCTCCATGGGATTCTCCAGGCAAGAATACTGGAGTGGGTTGCCATTTCCTTCTCCAGGGGATCTTCCTCACCCAGGGATCGAGCCCGGGTCTCAACACTGCACAAAACTTACTGAACTGTCTTTATTTCACTTCATGATATGCTCCTGTTCTACCAACATTGACCTTATGCTCCTGATGACTCAGGAGGGCCTGATAAAAAGGAACTAAGGATCATCCTGTCTTTCCTTCTCCTTCTGTGTTGTTTTCAGCTTAGGTTGTTGGCTCATACAGGGGAGTGGTAGGAAAGAATGTGACCGGGTCCCTTGGTCATGAACATTTCTTAGACATCACTGCCTTCTTCACGGGTTCTAAGCAGCTGTGGTTCTAACAGCAAATGTGGCTGCCCCCCCCAACCCCTCCCTCTATTGTAGACAAAACACAATAGCGCTTGCTTGGGGGCCTTACATCTCACTGATTTCATACGTATCACATGTACGGTCTCAGCTATGTCTGACTCTGTGTGACGCTACAGACTGTAGCCTGCCAGACTCTTCTCTCCATGGGATTTCCCAGGAAGAATACTGGAGTGGGTTGCCATTTCCTCCTCCAGGGGATCTTCACAGCCCAGGGATCGAACCCACATCTCTTACATCTCCTGCATTAGCAGGCAGGTTCTTTACCACTTACGCCACCTAGGAATACATATGATAATTTGTCACATTTCTATGCTCACGGGGCATCACTGAAGCTACACAGACATGCATATGGGGTGGCTGAGAATGCTGTTTTGCGTGGATCTCCTCTGGGCAGGTCTCTGTTCCATCATCCCATCCAACTTCACTTATAGGACTCAAGTTCATTGATACGATTGTTAAAACTTTCAAGGCGGCAACAGCAGAGCATTAAATCCAGCACAGGAGCCTTCTGAAGGTGGGGCTCTATGTGACTGCACCAGTCACATGCCTGTGAAGCTGGCCCTGGCTGCTGGCATATCTCCTGGCTTGAGGCTAGGGATGCCCTGAACATGGTGCGGTACCCAGGCCTGCCCCCCATCAAAGGCACTGCTGGAAAGTTCGGTCTTCTGCGTCTGAAGAGCATCTGAGGTCTGCACACAGCCAGTTCTCTCTTTGTGGAGCTGTTCCTCTGGTGGGCTCTGCTCTGATATCCTCCGTGTCATGGTCACTCCATGGGAGACCACCCCTCTCTGCTTTGTCTGAGCGGGCAGTTCTGCTTATTGCTCTTTGCTGTCATCTTGCTGATGAGGACAGGTTCTCCAAGGTGGACCTCGATGGCTTCTGGATGTGGCGCGTGGCCCTCAGAGTCCCAGTAGGCAGCGCCCCCCTTGAAAGGGAACCGTGGGCACTGCGTCTCCCTCAGGGCAGGACAGTGGGAGGCGGTGGCCCTCCTGAGCCTGGCCCGCCTCGGGCAGTGGTTCCCGGGCTGTCCTAGCCAGGCCACATCATCTTCAGCACGAGGGTCCACAGCACTGTTGTGACTTTTGTGCACGTCGGAAAGTTGGGAAAAAATGTCCATGGGTGAAGAGCTGGCTTAGGCAGCCAGAGAATGTAGTGCAAGGAGCAGAGAGCAGGTGTGGAATGAACTGGGGTGGGGGGTGCAGGGGGGAGGGCAGTGGGGAGGGGGGCTCCAGGGCAGGGGCTCCAGGGCAGGTGCTCCAAGCATCTTCCTTGGCTTATTGTCTTCCTGCACCAGGTCGTGTGCGGCGGGAGGGGGGCGGGTGTGAGCAAAGGTCCGAGACAGCCCAGAATCAATCCCCACCCTGTTCCTGGTGGTTGTCCCGTTTCTAGGTCTCTAACCGTGCACAGCAGATGGCAGGGGTGGGGATGATGGCAAAGAAGGGCCAGTCTGGACAGGCGCTCACCTGGCAGCTGCTGCTGCCGCTGACTGCCCTCCGTGTGGTCCAGGGCTTAATGATTGCTCTGTGCTCCCCGCATTCAAGACCATTCTCTGAAGCTTCTTTCTGAATTTCCAGAGCTTGAAAAAAAAGTCATAGTGAGAGTGTTAGTTGTTCAGTCATGTCTGACTCTTTGCGACCTCATGGACTGTAGCCCGCCAGCCTCCTCTGTCCATGGAATTCTTCAGGCATTCCCTGAATTCCTGAATTCTTCAGAAATTCCCTGAAGAAAGGAAGGAAGGAATTCCCTTCCCAGTTGTCATTCCCTTCTCCTGGGTATCCTCCTGACCCAGGAATCGAACCCAGGTCTCCCACGTTGCAGGCAGATTCTTCACTACCTGAGCCACCAGGCGAGTCCCAGAGCTTGGTTCTTGTTAATTGTTTATGAGGCAAACACTCTGTGCCAGACCTGGGCTCCTGTGAAACAGACACGACCCCTGCCCTCAGGGGGCTTACCATGCTTAGTCACAGAGACTAGAAAAACAGCTACCCAGTGTCTTGACTCTGTTTTTTCCATCAAAGGAAAGGGCATGATTTTATTCCAATTAGAATATAACCAAAGTCAGCCCCTCATTTCTGTTTTGGCTCACAGTCGAGTCGCCAGCTGCTTTTGTTGGGCTTTTATGTCACTGATGGCTGATCAACTTTTTGGACGTGGGGAAAATGTCAGTATCTTGAATCAATGATTTGGAAAACAAAAAATATGCAGAATTTGAGACAGCTACGCAGTAAAATACAACACACACCAGAAAACATCTACTATGCTCCATAATGTGATATTTAAAAAACTTTTGTTTAATCCTACAAAAAGCTTTCAGCGATTGTGTTCATTACATCTGAAGGAAATTCACATGTATTATGCAGCAGTGTCTGGTCAGTCAAAGCAAGTTCTGGGGAGAGGATCTGATCATTTCCATGGTTAGCAGTAATTAATATGGTTCTCTTAGGCTCTTTATTTTGCATGTTACCTTGTCCACTTGCAAGATTTTAATGATTAAATGATCTTTAACCAGTTGTGAAATGAAATAATCCTCATGCATTAGAACTCAAAATATTTAAATAAGACTTTTCACCAAATCTTTTGTCCTTCTTCAGAGTATCTGATTATGCTGTAAACTTTCAAACAAGAAGTGGGTTATCTACATCCCATCTATATTTTCTTTCATCTTGACTTTTTTCTTCATTGGTAGGACCCTGATCTTCACAATCTTAATATGAAGGAGGGAGTTTTATAGATTTGGTATAAATGAATTGAGTCAGGCACCTTAGAAATTGCTTCTCCAGGTAGTAAAATTTCAATTTCTTACATTCTTGGAAAGTACCAACAGAAAGAGTCCAAGAAAAACTCTTTTGTGATGGAAGTTTTTCCCCCCAAAACATTTTTATTTTATTTTATTCAAATGTTTTTATGAATTGTCTTAGCCTTTGGTAACATGATTTCTTGGAGGAAAATATCGATGCATATAATTATATAAAAATTATGTAAAATATATTACATAATTTAGTCTGTGAAGTATCACAAGGAATCAATAGGGCTATGAATCAAGGACTAATCATTCTATCAATAATTACTTATTAAGTAAGTATACCACATAGTAAGAGCCTAGTTAGTCTCTGAAGTCAGGCTGCCCCAGTTTGAATTCTGCTTACAAGCTGTATGATATTGGGCAATTTACATAGTCTTTTTTTTTTTTGCTTGTTTCCTCATGTGTAAAGAAGGATAAAACATGGTCAACCTTATTCTAGTTATTACTACTCCATCACAAACCACCACAATACGTAGTGGCTTTAGCAACAGAACACTAGTCATTTGGGTCATGAATCTTCAGCTTGGGGACGGGCACTTGGCAGAGATAGCTTGTCTCTGTTCCACTGCATCAGCTCGGTGGGATGATGAATATCTGAAGCCACGTGCACTTCCATCAACTGATGGTTGATGCTGACTGTCAGCTGAGATTCTACCTGGGTGCTGTTGGTTGGAACACTTCTATGTGGCCTTCCCATGTTACCTGGCCTCCTTACACTGCGGTGGCTGGATCCACGGTGAACATCCCAAAGGAGGAAAAATCCATGTGGATGTGGTATTGCCTATCCTTTGAAGTCAAGCCATCCCTTCTCCCATATTCTGTTAATTGAGACCTTCACAAATGCTTACACAAGGTCAAGGGGAAGGGAATAGAATCCATCTCTTGATGATGGATGGCAAGGTTCTGAAGAACATAGGAGACCAGAGATATGGTTGTGGTCATTTTGGGAAAACACAACCTTTGACTTGCTTGATGTGGTTTTTGTGAGTCAGTTCATAGATAAAATGTTTAGCACATATGAAGCAGTAAGCACACATGCTGTTGTTATTGCAGAGCATGTAAAATGTGCTAAGTGGATTGTATAAATTCTTTGGTTAGAAAGACAGAGAATTCTGCAGTTATCGGTTGTCCCTAATTTCAGCATAAGGAAACCAAAGGCTAGAGGCTAACTTGCCCAGCCATCCAGTGAAAGAACCGAGGTCATGAGACCAAAGTTGTGAGTGCTTGTTATTTCAGGTCAGACTCTGGAAACTTACAGAGCTGGCAATCATGGAAATAGACCTCTAAATAATTAATTAAGACAAGAAATGAATGCTCTGCCTCTAGAGAGCCTTGGAATCAAAGATAGACCTGATGATAGAAGAAATAGCCCTTTTCTCTATCTTGTAGTGTACTTGTGTTCAGTTGCAAAATTGGTTTTTCTGCTTTTATTTTGTGGTTGATAGGATCAGATGAAATTCTGCCCAAACTGCTAATATCACTTATTTTGCCACATAATGCATAGAAGGCAGTAGTTTTGTTAAAAATCATAATATCTTTTTAAATATCCCGAATGTGTGAAGGCCTGCCAGTCTCATATACAAATATTTGTAACCATACCAGGAGATTGTACCTGAAGAAGTGGGCAGATGAGAAGTCCATGGCGCAGTCCAGGTCTTTAGGTGGCAGGAGGGAGCTGGGATGTGGTGCGGGGTGGCCCTTGTTCATTTCAGACACCTTTACCTCTCACCCCAGGGCCCAGCGAGCCCCAGCCCAAGCCCACTGCCACAGGCTGAGATGCTGACGTGAGACTGCAGGAGGGCGCCTCGCTACCTGGGACCAGTTCTTTGCAAATAAACTTTCTCTTCTTAATGACGCCTCTGTATCATCATTACGTTGGCACAGCTTGGCCAGTGCTCTCCCTAGAAAAAGCCCATTTCCATTTATCCTGGCTAAGCTGATGCTTATTGAAAACTTGGAAAACTTATTGGAAAACTTGGGGCAAAACAGGGTCTGTCTGCTGGCTCCCGAAGGCGGGTTTGGCCTTTTCTCGATGTAAAATTTCAGCGGTTACCATCTAAAAGCTTTTAATTTACAAATGGTTGTCCGAGCTCCTATGAGTGCCACAGCCTCCTCCAACTATTACTTGGGGCCCCTGGATCAGAGGCCCTCAATATGAGGGTTAGGAGAATATGTTGCCTCAACAATTTAGGGACCACGCCCCTAAACAGCAGGAAGTAGTTATGGAATGAAAACAACGCCCCTTTCCCTTGGCAACATAATTCTCCTAAAAGAAAAGGGGGAATGAGAGAGTCATTTCCTAGGCAGGTTGATAGGAAGTCTAGGCATCCCCAAGGAGAGAGAGGTCTGGAATACTCAAGGAGGAAGAAAGGACAAGCTTTTAACTTTTTTTCCTCTACATTCCTTAGGATTATATAACAATAATGTGTCCTGCCTGAGGACAGTCTTTGGATTAAACCCTCTGGCTAATTCTGTTATCTCAAAACATAAATTATGGGAGTAGGTCTGGTCTTTACAAGGATGTATCCTGCCTGAGGACAGTCTTTGGATTAAACCTTCTGGCCAACTGTTATCTTAAAGTGTAAATTATGGGAGTAGGTCTGGTGAGGTCTCTACAACCTCCAGACATTCTTTGGATTCATTGGAGAGTATATAACTCCATGGCTAACACTAGCAAGTGGATACTCTTTCTACCCCCTTCTGATGTCTATGTCAGAAGCTTTCTCTGTCTCCTTTATACTTTAATAAAACTTTACTGCACACACACACACACACACACACACACACACACACAAATTCAGCGGTTACAGTTACTAAAACTTGAGGCCAGTAGGAGACTGAGGGGCTGCAGATGAAGAGTAACTTACTTGCTGGGCATAGGCTGTAATGGCAGGTAGTTAATATGAATATGTTTTAATGAGGGAGGACTCATTGGGTTGGGGGCAGGGAAAGAAATGGTGGTCTCCTCTACAGTCTGCAGTGCCTGAGGTCCTATCTTTCTTCCTGGTTGTAGGAGACACAGCGCTACTTCCTGTAGGTAGAGGAACAAAGGAGGAAATTCATGAAACGTGCTCACAGTGCCAGGAACGTAGCCGATGTCCAGGACAGGTTACGCAGAGGCAGCCGCAGTGGCAGCAGTATCAGACGGGCATACAGCACTTCAGGTAGGGGAAATATGAAAGGAGGCAACATGGGAAAAGTAAATGTGACGTGTAATCCAACGCCGGCTAGACTGTAAGGGAAAAGTTTTCAGTGGGCATTGGTGAAAAGTAAAATATTTAAGGTAGAACCAGGACAACGTCATAAAACTCAAGATACTGTCCTATGGTTATTACTGAGAAACTCCTGTTATACGACTTGGCAGTGGTTTATGAGACTGCCCTGTAAAACATCACCTCTGTTGTAAAGTCAACTGTTAGAGACTCTTGATTGGATGATGTTGCCTGGTATTTCTGCAAAATTAATAATATTGATATGGGAGACACCGATGCTCGCCTAGACAATAGAAAGTCCTTCTTCATCTGGGTAAGAGTCCTATTTTTGTCCTGGTTTCAGCCTTTCATCCATGTGGTTCAGGTAGCCTGTACCCATCTAGGCTATAATGATGGTTCTGTTCTTGTTGTTAATGATTGGTTCAGGGTGGAAAATGAAGAAGGCATCTGGTGGAAAGTTCCAAGCTCTTGGAAATAGCTACATTCTGCCTCTGGAGATTGCTTAATGAAGTTGTGATGCCTGGATCTACTGCAGCCATCTTGTGGACAGGAGGGAGAGATTAGCCATCATTTTATTATTATTTTCATTGGCTTAGTTTTCCCTGGGGAGAGATGCATTCCATCATCTCTCCATTTTTTATACCGGATGAACGTATCTTGCTGTTGTTTTTGCACACTCTGCCTGTGTTAAACCCTACTTCTTATTTCTGCTCCATGATAGTGTCGATTCTGATCCCAGAGTCTCTTTGCTTTCTTGGGCTGACTGAGTCCCACTTTCCTGGCAGTCCTCCTATAGTATATTTCAGAATGTGACTTTTTCCCCATTTCCTATGTCTGTTCAATCTCATATGCTTTTCTTCCAGAAATTTGTAAAGGTCTGTCTTCATTGGTGTCCTCTGTTCCATTTTCTCTGCTTTTTGTGGTTGTGGGTTTATTCTTTTTTGCATTTTTATGCAGTGGAAGGTGCACAGGCTAATGCTTAGGCTTAGTGGATCAGTTTGGTTATTTCTTTTGTAAATTTCTCATTATAGTTCCATTATTTATGTTTTAAAATTACTCCTTTCAAGGATTAAACAGTGAGAAGTCAGCTGAAACAGTAGTTCAGCTAAAGTGGAGATGCCGAGGATCAAACCTGGGACCTCATACCTGCAAAGCATGTATTCTACCACTGAGCTACACCCCCACTGCTCGTTATAGTTCATTCCTATTTATTTTTGGAGTTGTCATCAATTTGCAAGACCTATTTATATATTAAGATATCAATCCTCTTTTCCATGTATGAAAAATACTCTTTTCCAGTATTTTTCCTACTTTATTGCTTTTGGAAATTGTGTGTTTCTTGACATACAGAAGACTTTATTGTAGTGTAGTAAAATGTATCCATCTTCTTTGTGGTTTCTTTCTTTGTTTTTATTCTTAGAAGTACTTTTTCTCCCCAATATCAGATGTATATTCCCTATTACATTTTTGATCCTCCCTTCGTTTCTTTTTGAACTCAAATGGGTTAAATTTAACTGATAACATTTTCAGTTCATGGCACACCATCATCACTGGTCCATGCAGAGCCCTTGATTTTTACTTTCTCTTTTCCCTTTTGTCTTCTACCTTCAATGGCATTTCTCTCTCCAACCATATACATCTACTGTAGCGCATTTTAGAAAATGCATTTCATTTTAGAAAAACATTCACCAGTTTTTATCCATCTGGAGTTAGAGATTTAAAAAAATTTTTTTAAAAGAGAAAGAAACCACTCAGTTTTCTTACTACCTTCCTCTAATTATTCAAACTGCCTTCTTTACCAAATGTCAGGTTCCAGGTTTTCTAACCTGTTCCGTTTCTCTGTCTGTTTTGATGCTAGGATCACACTGCCTTAATGATTATCTAATTTTAAAACATTTGAATATGTAGAAATGAAAATCGCATGTAATGCTCTTCTTTTTTCATTTAATTCTTCACTTTTTATTAATACGATAGACAAGGGGGCCATTCTTTAATAACTAACAGCACATTTATATATGTTAATATAGTAAATTGCTGTCACTGTCATCTAAACCAGTCACATGTTACAATTTTCAGACTGTGAAAACTGTCATGGTAGATGTGACTCTAGGAGCAGGAACATATTTAAAAGTAGTGCCTATTTTTCACCATTGAGGGTAATGCTTCCTATGGGTTTGTCATATATAGCTTTTATTATGTTGAGGTATGTTCCTTCTATTCCTGCTTTCTGGAGAGTTTTAATCATAAATGGATGTTGAATTTTGTCAAAGGCTTTTTCTGCATCTATTGAGATAATCATATGGTGACCCAGCAATCCCACTTCTGGGCATATACACCAAGGAAACCAGATCTGAAAGAGACACGTCCACCCCAATGTTCATCGCAGCACTGTTTATAATAGCCAGGACATGGAAGCAACCTAGATGCCCATCAGCAGACGAATGGATAAGGAAGCTGTGGTACATATACACTTGGAATATTACTCAGCCATTAAAAAGAATTCATTTGAATCAGTTCTAATGAGATGGATGAAACTGGAGCCCATTATACAGAGTGAAGTAAGCCAGAAAGATAAAGACCAATACAGTATACTAACGCATATATATGGAATTTAGACAGGTGGTAACGATAACCCTATATGCAAAACAGAAAAAGAGACACAGATGTACAGAACAGACTTTTGGGCTCTGTGGGAGAAGGTGAGGGTGGGCTGTTTCGAGAGAACAGCATCGAAACATGTGTATTATATAGGGTGAAACAGATCACCAGCCCAGGTTGGATGCATGAGACAAGTGCTTGGGGCTGGTGAGCTGGGAAGACCCAGAGGGATCGGGTGGAGAGGGAGGTGGGAGGGGGGATCGGGATGGGGAATACATGTAAATCCATGACTGATTCATGTCAATGTATGATACAAACCACTACAATATTGTAAAGTAATTAGCCTCCAACTAATAAAAATAAATGAAAAAAAAAAAAAGAAATAAAAGTAGTGCCTATGACTAATTCAAAAGGAAACAGAGGTTCACATGCTTTAGTGAACTCTGGCTTAGAGTTACTGAAGATGTTGACTGTGATTAACATTCTCATAACCTTAAATCACACTCTGTCAACTTCTAAGCAAATAATTTCAAATGTCATTTTGTGATTGATAAAGTAGAAGCTAAGAATGAAATCCGGGTCTGACCTTCTTTTTATCCGTGCCGAGCAAACTTTTCTATCTGGAATTGATGTTTATCAGCAGCTTTCATCTTTCCTGCGTGTTTATCGTGGGGTTGTGGTTTATATATGGTTCTTATTCCATGGAGCATATGGAAATTGGTGATGAGAATCAAATTTCCTGCTTTTGGACATAAAATAGTGTCTTGTTCCATGAAGCAGTCCTCAACAGTGGTTCTAGGTGCTTGATGTGGGGGAGGAGAGGGAGGGAGGAGGAGGGTAGCAAAGACTTTTTATGCTTCCCAGGGCAAAACAAAAAGGGAAAAGTGGCAACTGATGAGTGCCTGAAGAATTAAATGTAGTAATTCAGAAAAATGAAAACTAGCATTTTGTTGCAGCAAAACAGGAAAAAAACCAAAACCCCCACAACTGCCTTCCTTTAAGATATGAGAAGTTTAATTTCTACCAATAATTGGTAATATAATAATTGAGGGGGCTTAGTTTGGAGGAGGACTTGGGACACTTTAGGTAATTTAGGTAATTATTTAGTTCAGGGAATCTTCTCACTAATAGATGCTTATAATCTTTCTGGATACTGTGTACATTCTAATTGATTTACTAAAAGTCACATAGTTTAAAAGCCATGAAAATACTAGCTAATCACAGTAATTGCATAGCACATTTTACAATACTGAATATGAGAGGATTTTTAGAAAAGGAAGGTTGAACCCAGATAGGTCAAGTGAATTGTGTTAAGTTACTCAGTAGCTTAGGAGTAGAGCTGGCTTTGCATATCAGACCTTTATCAACGCCCAGTGTGGGTTCTGCCTTGTAGGAAATGCAGACTTCTTTCTCTGAGAATCAGCTGGCTATCTGGAGCACTGGGTGGAGACTGAGGATTAGCCAAGGTCACTTTCAACCTGTGAGTGCTCAGTGCAAAACAGTTGAGTTCATTGCATTAGAGATAATGAAGGGGAAGTTAGATACACATTTTTCACTTGCTTTTCCTGAGTTAATTTTCTTTTGAGTGAGTGAAAAATTCATTTAGTAAAATAAGTACAAAATTTTCATATATCTGAAACCACCAGTGGCTCTAAATTGTGTTGTTTTTTGTTTGTTCAGTTGCTAAGTTGTATCTGACTCTTTGCAATCCCATGAACTGCAGCACTCCAGGCTTCCCTGTCCTTCCCTATCTCCTGGAGTTTGCTCAAACTCATGTCCACTGAGTCAGTGATGCCATCCAACCATCTCATCATCTGTTGCCCCCTTCTCCTCCTGCTCTCAATCTTTTCTGACATCAGGGTCTTTTCCAGTGAGTCAGCTCTTCGCATCAGGTAGCCAAAGTATTGGAGCCTCAGCTTCAGCATCACTTACAAGCAGTGAATTACTTACTCCTCATCTTCACAGAAGGGCTTCCCTCTTCCCTGGTGGCTCAGATGGTAAAGAATCTGCCTGCATGCAGGAGACCCGGGTTCAATCACTGGCTGGGGAAGATCCCCTGGAGAAGGGAATGGCTGCCCACTCCAGTATTCTTGCCTGGAGAATTCCTTGGACAGAGGAGCCTGGTGGGCTACAGTCCATGGGGTCACAGCCAGGCACGACTGAGCAACTGTCACTTTTTCACTTGCAACTTCACTGAATTCTATTACGTAAAGGTAAATGAAATTTGTGATAAAAGTAGGCACTAGCAGGCACTAATAGGTAATATATTTCTATCATCTTGCTGGGATTAATTTATTCCTCCTCCCTGGGTTAACATGATTTTACATAAAATCATTTCCATGTACATTTATTTTCTGTTTTTTTCCATGCGAATTTAAAATTAAAATATGAGTTGTTTTTTTCCCCCCAACCATCCTTTTTTTCATCTTGCTGTAAATTTTCTACACAGTTAGAGAATATAGTCCAAATATATTCACAAATAGAGAATATATTCCAGGTGTAATATCTGCTTATGCTATATATTCAAATGTGTATCATCTTTTCTGTTCACTTGATAGAATGACGACCTCTACCCCTTTCCCAGTTTTCTAAAAAGGCCTGATTGTTGCACTACTGGGTTTTGAAAATAAACTGCCCAGTACATTATGTGACTCCCATAAGTCTACCAGATGGATCCCAAAGATACTGAGTCATATTGTTCAGCCTTCTGAACACACATATTGTTAACATTATCTGCCAGCATTTTAAAAACTCACTTGCAAATATTCTACCTGTTAATGATTCAGAGATTTGGGAGTGTATCTTCTAGTTTTCTTACTTCTTAGAATCCGTTTTAATCCATGTCTGTTAACGCTGATCAACTATTGAAAAAAGAGCTTGAAGGCTGCCAAGAAGACAACATGACTTTAACATACAAAGAGTTTCAAGCCTGTATACGAGAAGGAATTTTTCCATAGATTGTATTTTTAAAACATAATATAAAGTCTTCATCCTGATTGTATTTTTAAAACATAATATAAAGTCTTCATCCTGTACCTTTCACAGTGCCTTTTGAAATGATTTCTGAATAATCAAAAAAATTTTTTATTGAAGCATAATATATCAGATTTAATATAAAAATCAGATTTAATTGAAGAATGAGATACCCTGAGAGTGCCTATGGCTTGACTGAGATATACTTGGTAGAAACTTTTCCAGCCACTTTCACTGCCTGCAGTTTCAATCGGAATTTAGCAATTTAGTTTTATTTTGGGGTAGCTCATTTGCATCCTCAGCAGTACTGTTTCCCTCTCCCGTCATCTCTCCCCCCCTTCCCTTCTTTTCTCTGAGTCTGATTCTTGCACCAAGCGTGCGGTGCGTGTGCTATGCCCTGACTTGGTTTTGGGGCTGACCGCCAAGGCTCGCTGAGACCCAGGGTGAGACACGTGTTCCGTGGGTCTGACAGCCGCTCCTCACGTCGGGGTTTATTTTCCTTCGGTCTCTCTTCCTTCTGAAATATCACTGGGAAGAAAAAAAAAGACATAAAGCATCTGATCTTGCCTTTCACTTCCTTTTCTATTTCCAGCCACCTGTTCTTGTTTTCTAATCAACCCCAACACGGTGACAAGAGCCAAGATTCTCATGGTTCTGTAAGACGCAGAATAAAAGAAAGCCACATCTACTAGATTGCTGCCCTAAGGGAGACTCGACATCGTCTCTGAGGAAGGCCACTCTCATTTCTTTGTCCAGTTTGTGGAGGAAGTGATGGTGACTTGCCTTCTCACTCCTCTGCTTCAAAAACAAATCAGAGCTTTCCGTGTATATTGTGTGACTGAGGGGAGGCGTGTTCCTATGAGCTCAGAAAGGCCCAAAGGTGGACTTAACCCCGTGCTTCTAGGCCAGGGCCTCTGCACAGGCTGGTGGCCTCCCAGCGCCTGCGTGTGAACTGATCCGTTAGAGCCTGGTGTGTGCAGGTTTCAGGGGGTTGACAAACGCCTGGAGAGTCTTCGTGGCAGACGCTTGGCCAATAGGAGTAGAATCATCGGCAACATCCGATGGGCCTTTCCACACTGCCTTGTCTGAAAAGCATTTGGAACCAAGCAGAGTGTGCTGAGAACTGACACAGAGGGGCCCAACAGGATGGGAAAGGAGGAGAGAAAGGAGAAAAACTGGCAGGTTGGAAACGAGAGAGAGGAACTTGCTGTAAAATTTCCAGAGCGGCGATTGACTGGGTTAGATGTGGCCAGGAAATCGGAGCAGCCTTTCTGATATTCTCATGCCAGAGTGTTTTCTGCACGGAGGCTGGTGCCAGAAGGGCATCTCCCGGGCGCTTTCCTCCGGAGCTGGACTTTTATCGCAGGGAAGCAGCACAAGGGAGCAGAGGTGGCCGAGAGCAGGGAATGAATGGAGCCGAGAGAAGGGAGGAGACAGAACAGGCTGGAGAACGGAACCTGGGCGCCCGGGGTGGCAGGTGCCCAGTCCCTCACTGGGCAGATCCTGAGTGTTCGCTGTGGACCAGGGCTGGGCTCTGGGGTCAGGGGTGAGCAGGACAAATGGGGTCGTGTCCTGGGGGCTGATGGTCTAGTGAAGAGGGACAAACCAGCAGCGTAGGTCAGGCCACTGTTGACAGACAGGTGGTCGGTTCATTCCTGATGGCTATTCCTTCACTCATTCCCTCTTGATGGGAGACTTTCTAAGAGCTACTCCGGAAGGAAGGCTTTTCTTCTCCGGGCTGAGGTCAGAAAACTGAGTGGGACATTGCTGCATGGGGTCAGGTGCCCCTTTGGAGTGGGTAGAGCCGGATGATGGGTGGAGGAAGGTTCGTTCCACACTGTGCCCCAGCTCCTTCGTGTGTTCCTCCATTAGGAATTTGTAGATAACATCTGTCTGCTTTTCGCTGCTTCCGGCATCTCTCGGCTTACGTGGGAGCCAGAAGGACCCGGGAGACCTTGGCGCTGTTTCAGGGGATGGGGACCCCATGCCTGTAGCTTCCACTTCCTGTGGTTGGAAGACACAGTCTCAAGAACTCCTTTTCTGTTGAGATGAATAACATTCACATTCATCAAAAAGCATTTCTCAGTTCATAGCCTCTTTTTGTCATTGGGCTGTGCATGAGGAGATCTGTGAAATATTTTAACCTGACAGTGGAATCGCCTTCAAAAGGGTGGGAGCTGTTCCTTCAAGGAGAGTAAGAAAGATCTTATGTTAGAGCACAGTGCCCCTCTGCTTACCCTTCTCAGGCTCCTGCTGTATACGCCCGTCCCCCGGGATGAAGAATTACCACTGAGAGATTATTTAGGTAAAATATTAAAATCTAATCTTGCACTGATGACTTGTCACAGCTGGGAATCTGATTCCTTCTTTAGCAGAAAATGGTGATTGTGAGGATTATGGTGTTCATCTTTAAGGAAGACAGTACGAGAGGAATTTTGTCTGTTTTTTAAGGATTCCTCTGAAGGCACGCAGAGAGCGAGGATCAGCTCCTTCCTGCCCGCTCTCCTCTCTCCTTCCTTCCTCCTCTGCCTCCCTCTCCCCTTTCCATCTTGAGTAGAAAGGGAGAGTGTGCGCCTAGTTTTGCCCAGGAACTCAGAACCTTTCATTAAATATTTACGAGAGCTGGTAATTTGGTCAAGCAATTCTCATATGAATGAGGACAGGAAACCTCTGGACTGTGTTTCTAGCTGCTCCAGAGCTCACGGAAGGACAAACTATAAATGGCCTCATGCTTCCCTGGCTGCTCAGACGTAAAGAATTCGCCTGTAATGCGGGAGACGTGGGTTCGATCCCTGAGTTGGGAAGATCCCCTGGAGGAGGGCATGGCAACCCACTCCAATATCCTTGCCTGGAGAATCCCCATGGGCAGAGGAGCCTGGCGGGCTACAGTCCCTGGGGTCGGACACGAGTGAATGAGTAAGCATAGCACAGAGGGTTTCTGTGACCGGAAAGCACCGTGGATGCGTTGGTGATTCTGTGCGTGTGATAAAATGAAACAGTCTTGTCTCAAAGGCTTCCCCTGACAACACTCACACACAGTTACACACTGACACATCTACACATTCATACACACATTCATACAGACAGACATTCGTGTACACACCCACACCCCATCTGGGTAGCAGGGCAGACAGCTCTGTCTACGGACATTCCATCCCGGTCTGCAGCAACCCCAGGAGTGGCCACCAGGGGGCAGCAGAGGCCGAAGAACCCGTCCGGCCCCGCTGGAGGGGCAGTGGGCGGAGCTGAGCCTCTGGGGGCGGAGGGAACCCCTGGGGTACGGACCTGGCTCCCAGAGAGAGGAGAGTTCGAGTTCCCCAGCATCCCCAAGTTTGTTCTGCTTTGGGCCTAGGATGTCACCTTTTTAAACACACGAGTTCACACGGTCCTTACCTTTCCTGTCCGCTTCGTACCTGGCTCCCATGTTCCTGGAGTGGTCATCCGTAACCCTACCTGCTCTCCTTTCCTGGCACATCCCTGTGGTGGGGGGCTGCAGGAGCCCACAGTCTGGGCCAGCTGGGGTCGTTTGGGGGCCCCAGAGGGGAGGAGGGGCCGTGGGTGACATGGCCTCTCCTGAGAAATGAGCTGATGAGAAGAGGGGTGGTGGCTGTCACAGGCTGTCCCTCCCACTCCATGCTGTTGGAGGGATGGACATGTGGAGGATGGACATCCTTCCATTCTTGTGAAAAGTGTCATATACCCTAGTTTGGAGTCAGACTCTCGGTTTCCCTGTTCCTCTGAATACCCTTCTGAATCTCTCCTGCACAGAAATTCTAGAGCTGCTGCTCACTGCAAGAAAGTGGGGGCTGGAGGACTTGGTTTCCTGCATCTTTGGGGTGAAAGGAGGGAAACTTGTAGCTGAATTTTGCAGAAATCCATGTGGAGATCACAACAACCTTTTGGGTCTCTCTGAACTCACAACCCAGTCTTGATGGAGTTATTTGTTATCCAAGTGTTCAGAGTATTAAATACCTAACACATTTCCAAGGTGACATTTTCACAAACATTTTTCCTGCCTCAGTTTCCTCGAGTGAAAAGCTCCGCCCCCCCCCCCCCCCGCCGCGCGCGCGCGCGCGCGCGCGTGTGTGTGTGTGTGTGTGTGTGTCTATGACAAAAAGCAAAAGCAGAGCTGCCCTGATGGGGATGTCTGCAATTTCCATATTTAGTGACCCAGTGGGGAAAGGCGACAGCTAGAGATGCTGCTTCTTATACAACCTGTACCACCGGCTCTGTGCGATCCAGGGAAAATCACTAATCGGATTTGGCCTCAAAAATGGGAACACTGACCTTTTCCAAGGTCCACCAAACTGGAATATATAATAGGGTTAATGTCATAGAGGCAAATGACACTTAGGTTCTTAGGGGAAAAAACAGTGTACATTTTTATCAGAAGGATATTCCTAAAGTCCTTGGAAGCATGGTTTTGATGGATATAAATAGGGAATTAAGACCAGTTATTAACCAACCAACCACCTTGCACTTGAGGTCCTCTGGTGACTTCCGGTGGGCGGGGGAGGTGCCCGGTGGAACAGCAGGATCTGAGGGGAGGGGGCGAACAAGAGGGCTCAGGGCAGCCTTCCAGAGGCCAGCCCCACGCGGTGGGTGGGGTCTCTCCCGAAACTGACCACAGGGATGGATGCCTGACTGCGTGTCGGCGGATGGGGCAGTGGGTTACCGTTCAGGGTGGAAAGACGCTGAAGACATATTTAGCCACATCTCTATTTCTTGATTTCAGCGTGTTTATATTGGGCGTTTCGAGTTTAAAGCTAATTAAATCGATTCATCATCTTTTGTGAAATACCAAAACGATTTGGTAAATACTAAGTAGGCTAGCGGACGTTTACATCATTTAACACGAGGCGTAGCCCACCTGCAACGTGTAGGTGATTCATTAATTTCAAGTAAGTTTCACGCATGTAAGTAAATGGCAAAACTGAGGGTTTCCGTGCGGCTCTGCCTTCTGCTGTGTTTGTCATGTAGGTGTCTAGCCATAAATTTGCTGCCAAGACCGGTGTCAAGAAGCTTTTTCCCCCTATGTTTTCTTTTAGAATTGTATGGTCTCAGGTCTTATATCTAAATCTTTAATCCATTTTGAGTTAATTTTTGTGAGTGGTATGAGATAGGGCCTAGTTTCATTCTTTTATGTGTGAATATCTGATTTTTCCAGCACCATTAAAAAAATTTTTTTTATTTTCTCAACTTTTTATTATTTTGTGTTGGGGTGTAGCTGGTTAACATTGTTGTGACAATTTCAGGTGAACAGTGAAGGGACTCAGCGATACGTATACGCGTACCCATTCTCCCCCAAGCTCCGCTCCCATCCAGGCTGCCGCCTGACGTTGAGCAGAGTTCCATGTGCTGTACAGTAGGCCCTCGTTGGGGATCCGTTTTGAATATAGCAGTGTGTACATGACCTTCCCAGAGCCCTTAACTGTCCCTTCCCCTGGCAGCCATAAGTCCATTTTCTAAGTCTGTGAGTTTCTTTCTGTTTTGTAAGTAACTTCATTTGTATCATTTCTTTTTAGATTCCACACATAAGGGATGTCCTATGATATTTCTCCTCTCTCTGACTTACTTCACTCAGCATGACACTCCCTGAGTCCATCCATGTTCCCGGCACCATTTACTGAAGAGACTGTCTTTTATCTATAGAGTATTCTTTGCTCCACTGTGAAATATTAGTTAGCCATATATGCATGGGTTTATCTCTGGGCTCTCTCTTCTGTTCCACTGGTCTACATGTCTGTTTTTGTGCCAGCACCATGTGGTTTTGATTACTGTAGTGTTTATAAAATAGCTTGAAATCAGGAAATGTGCCCCCCCCCCCCCCCCCCCCGCTTTATTCTTCTTTCTCAGAACTTCTTTGGCTATTTGGAGTCTTTCGTGGTTCCGTATATAACTTCTTGTTTTGCATTTCCTCTCTTAGTGCTCTGAGTGACTTTTACCCTCATCTTCATCCTTCTCTTTCTCTGTTTGGGCTCATTGCACCTCTTTTTGTCCCACATGCTGTGCCACAGGTAGAAATTCCTGACCCAGAGCAAAGTGGTGATGAGGGTGGTTAAGGTTAAACCCACCTTGCAAGTCCCCAAAGGGACCCCCCAGTCACAGACTGCCTCTGACTTCTTAATCAATTTCTCTTCATAATGGATAAGTGAGGGGAAGATGATTTAGCTTGGATGTTAGGTCACAGCTAAATTCAGAGTAGATTTTCTTTTCTCTATCTCTTGTTAAGAACTCATCCTCCTCTTACCCTTAGAGCCTTCTGTCCTCCACCCAAAGAGCGAAAAGTCACTTCACACAAGGATCATTTGAGAATTCACGCAGATCTGGTTTGGCTGAGATAATCCTTCTAGGAGCACCCCTGAACCTTTGTACCTCGTTGTCTGCCCACGCAGTTATGCTGTTTGGTGGCCATAGGCCAGTCTCCCTGAGGGTCGGATGGGACTTGCTGCCAGTGTACATCTTGCTTTTCACCTTAGCCTTGCTGTTGCAGGGAAGTCATCACTTCTTTGTTTTAGCAATAGAGCCTCCCTGAGTCATAAGCTGGGCACATGGCTCTCTGGTTGGTGACTGTGTTTGTGGTCTTCTGTGTGGTAAGTATGGCCACGTGCCTCCATTTCCCCCAGTAAAATGTGAGCAGAGTGATGTTTGCAGGGTCTGCAATAATTCCTCCAAAGGAAACGCCCTGCCCTTCCTTTTTGGCTTCCTTCCAGCCCCAGAGGGGATCTGTATTAATAAACTCCACTCATGCAATACTTTGGCCACTTGATGTGAAGAGCCGACTCATTGGAAAAGACTCTGATGCTGGGGAATATTGAGGGAAGGAGGAGAAGGAGGTGGCCGAAGATGAGACGGTTGATGAGATGGCATCACTGACTCAATGGACATGAGTTTGAGCAAACTCCGGGAGACACTGAAGGAGAGGGGAGCCTGGCCTGCTGCAGGCCGTGGGGTCGCAGAGAGTGGGACACGACTGAGCGACTGAATAATAACAACATGCAGCTGAGGGCGATGCAGTCAGAAGCGACAGAGCAGGGAGATGGAAGGAGGCAGGCTCCCGTGGGAACCTGGAGGAGCAGAACCTCCAGAGGATGCTGGGAGGATGGGAGTAGAATTTGGGCGCATCACTGGGGCAGACCTGTGGCAATTCTGCTGGAAAGGGAGACGGGGAGACAAGAGTGGTACGTGTTAGGTCCTCAGTTGTGCCAGACTCTTTGCGACCCCATGGATTCTAACCCACTGGGCTCCTCTGTCCGTGGAATTCTCCAGGCAAGAATACCGGAGTGGGTTGCCATTTCCTTCTCCAGGGAATCTTCCCAGCCCAGGTTTTAAACCCGGGTCTCCTGCATTGCAGGCGGATTCTTTACTGTCTGAGCCACCAGGGAAGCCCCTGCTGTGCAGGGCTCCTTGCAACTAACGCGGTGGGCCCCTCTAGAGATCTTATTTAGTAGCCTCTCTTTCCCTACTAGCCCTGGCCTGTTTAACCACCCCCTCCACCCCACCACAAATGAACCTTGTGCTTTCCCCTCCCTTTCTGTCCTTGGCCAGGTGAGAAGCCTGGAAGTGAGCCTGACGAGGCGAAGCTGCAGACCGCCAGCAGACGGATCGTGCAGAATGCCATCCTGCGGGCCGTGCAGCAGGTCTCCCGGGAGAGCCAGAGCCGGAGGAGGGACGCCAGGGCCGGCGACTCCGCCCGCGGCAGCCTCCGCCCGGGCGCGGGGGAAGCATCCAAGAAGCACGAGAAGTAACACGTGGACGGGGCTCTTAGCACACGCTCGGTCTCCAGCCCTTTTTGAAGTGTAGGATGCGTCACCAGACACGTTGCCGGTAAAGCAAACCGAAGAGTCATTCACGCCTAGCAGTAGGATGAATTCGAGCTAGCCCTTGGCCGAAGGGCCTGTCCTGGAAAGTGCATTAGACAGCTCTGTTTGTATTAATGCAGTGCCTCTGAAATAGGCAGGCAGACACTGCCATTACAGACGCAGTTTTGCAGCACAATTCATTTCTAAAGTTCTTTTTAAAAAAAATGGTTCTGTCTTGTTTGTTTATTTGGCCTTGTATGCATTCTTCCTGTAACTTAACTTCCCAGTTCTTTCTGCTGAAGCACCGAGTGCCCTACTGTGATCTTTACCATATTTAAACAAGGCTTGCTGGAGAGGTGAGGGAAGGACATTGCAGTCCTCCTCAAATATGGAACTGAAGGCTTTACTAAAGTGGGTTCAGGCCCAAGATCATATTAAGAAAAGGCAAATTCTAAGTCCCTCAGGATCTTACAGAGGCATGCATTTATATTATTTTGTAAAAAAAAGAAGAAGAATTTAGATTTCCAGGAACTCAGTCTCAATTCTCTCAATTGTTTGGTAGTTGATATTTTCTCCCTGTGCAAAAAGCCTTGCGAAATATTACGGATTTCTTTTTCTATTTCACAATGAAAGTAAGACAGGTGAACCTAAGTGCACGAGTGAAGAGCAGCTGGAATTGTAGATTCCATCCTGAGATGCCCCGGAGTCTGATTATGGGATGCGGGGTCCTCGGAAGGAGCTCTGAGGCCTTATAAATGTTGTGTGGCCATCAGACACTGCATACACACTAATATTTTGCTAACAGGAACTTTTCTTTTCCCATCCACAAATTAGATTTTTGTTTTATGAGACTATGAATATCACACCTATCTGGAATGAATGACACATAAAATGGGAAAAATCATTTTCTCAACTCTCTGAAATGTGAAAATACAGTGGGGTCAACAAAGTGACCATGTTGTGAATGCAGTCATGGGATGTATGTGTGCAAATGAATGAAGCCACCTGTGTGGCAACAGAATGACTTCTGCTTCCCTCCCACGTGGGGGCCATACAGGCCTTGCAGGCCTATTTCCTGGGCTCCCCGACAGTTACTGAGTCAGTGCTACCGTGAGCAGA
Organism: Muntiacus reevesi; assembly: GCF_963930625.1. NCBI lineage: Eukaryota > Metazoa > Chordata > Mammalia > Artiodactyla > Cervidae > Muntiacus > Muntiacus reevesi. The sequence continues at coordinate 36,941,078 of NC_089252.1, read as the reverse complement.
GGAAGAGTCTGACCTTTGTTAGAAACTTTTGGGCTTCGGAGTGTCAGCGTCTACATCTGACGGTTTTTTAAAAAGCAAAGTACCAGCGAATGAGGTGTGACTGATATTAACAGACTTCTAAAATCCCACTATTTACACTTTCCAGAATGGATACCGTTGAGAAATGAATGAGAACAGTGTCTCATCAGTTCTGTTAGACGCTCTCACACCATGTGGAATGTGATGGAATAAATTCACAGGGAGAACGATGAGGGAGGTAGCAGAAGGGTTAACCTTCAAATGTGGTTTATTCATAATTTTCTGTAATACTCATGACAGTTGAAGAACAAGTTTAAGTCGAAGTCATATAACGGATGGAATATAATTGTACAACCTAGATAAGAGGAATGAAGGTATTTAGGGAACTGAGTCGGGAGTATCCACGATTGAAAAAATAAATCCAATGCTTATAGTTTGCAAGTGATCTGGCCCTCTGCCTACTGAGATGTCTGGATAGAACCAGCCTTGGGTTTAGCTGCCAGATGGCAGAAACCCATAAACATGCTCTCTTTCCCCTCTGGTGTGTCTGCGCTAATACTCTGGGGGATCTTGGAGAATCTCTGATTAACCTCTGTATCTAAATGTTATTTATAAATAAAATATACCCAGCTTTGAAACATGTTGTCATTTCAAGCCAAGTTTTCTTCACCCTACTGTTTGACTCCTTTCATATGGGTCCACAAGGCATCCCAAGGTTGTTTTCCAAACCTCTGAATTCTGGGATCCTGAAAGCATTTCTTAATAGGCCATCACTGACCCTGTCTGAACACAGCTGTGGAATGCAGGTTCCTGAGGCATGAGCAGAAAAGCTTGTGTGTGACCTTTTGATCTCAGGAAGTGAAGGTAAGTAGGTTTGGAAGCCAGGTGTGTTTCATGGTCTTTCTGAGATGGAAAGTCTACAGCAAGGAACAGAGATACTGATATGTTCTTGGAAGGAGAAGAGAAAGTTTATCTGTCACTGCACTCGACAGGTAGGTGCCATATTAGCCGAATCCTAAGGAAATGGCAACCACTCCAGTATTCTTGCCTGGAGAGTCCCATGGACAGAGGAGCCTGGTGGATTACAGTCCATGGGATTGCGAAGAGTTGGACACAACTGAGTGAACACACAAGAAAACTCAGCCATAAAGATAAATGAATCTGATAAACTTCTCCTTATATCTGTCTCCGTATAAACTTATGAGGTTTTAAAGGAGCCAACAGAACTCCATTTGGAGGTGGCCTTCCCCTTGGTTATGATCACAAGCCAGCACAAAGCTTTTGGTCCTAGGAATTCGTTGTGTGTGTGTGCTCAGTCATGTCTGACTCTCTGCGACCCCATGGACTGCAGCCCGCCAGGCTCCTCTGTCCATGGGATTTTCCAGGCAAAAGTACTGGAATCAGCGGGAATATCTATTTCATGCCCTTTACCTCCCTAGCTTAATAGATGGTAAAATGCACATGGACCTCCCAACTCTGCGTTCAGCTCTTTGTCTTGGGCTTTGCCTGTCCCTGGGGTGGAGCTGGAGAGAAACTCTTTTTGGTGTTTTGTTTTTCTGCAGGTGCCCACCCACCATGAACAGGATTGTAAAGAGAACTTACTGCTTCATCTTTGTTTCTCTTTTTTCTCCTTTAACTGCTTTAGTCTTCATTTATGGCATGGTTTCTGGTTACAAGTAAATGAATTGGCCATTTAAAAAAATAATCTTTGAAACTGTGCCACTTTGACTATTTTCAGGGTTTAAGGTCTATAAAAAATTACTATTAAAAAATTACAAAAAAGGAAGGAATTTTACATTTATCCACAGTAACAGTTATTCTAACTAAAAGGTAGTAGAGAATGAAATCTCTGAAGAATCTGGTAACTAGTTTAGCAACTCTAGGACCCAAACTGGTGTAAAAATTAAATACCCCAGTTTGAGTAATTCTTCAGTTTATGTAAAGAGAAAGTAGAAAATACAATCATGTTGTTGGCTCTCTTGAGTGTGAGAAAGTTTTCTGAAATATGTGACTACACGTTAACTCACGTGTGTTATCACAACTTCACAATCAATTTGTAGCCAGGAAGATTTTATTCTCCTTTTGCAGAGAAAGTCACACTGAATCTCAGAGAGGGTAAGTGTGAAAAGTGAGTAGTACTGTTGGGCATAAGAATACATACATCGGGCCTCCCAGGTGGTTCAGTGGTAGAGAATCCACCTGCCAGTGCTGGAATCCCAGGAGATGGCGTTTGATCTCTGTGTTGGGAAGATTCCCTGGAAGAGGAAATGGCAACCTGCTCCAGTATTCTTTATTTTTTTTTTTCCAGGTAAGAATACTGGGGTGGGTTGCCATTTCCTTCTCTAGGGGATATTCCCAACCCAGGGATTGAACCCTGTCTCCTACGTCTCCTGCATTGGCAGGAGGATTCTTTACCACTAAGCCACCTAGGAAGCCCCAAGCCTAATCCCCACTTCAGTTTTCTGGAGAATCCCATTAACAGAGGAGCCTAGCAGGCTATAGTCCATAGGGTCACAGGAGACCAGAACTGACCACACACCTACATCCATCACTGTTCTTTGTGGGCATGTGCATTAGCTGGGGAACTTAAGAATATAAAATCCAGGGATACTAATGTTGAGATGGACCAATCAAACTGCTTTACAGAATAAGAAATGTAAGACATAGTAAAGGGCCAGCAAAAACCATCATCAGGGGTAGAAGGATGCCATCACCCATGAGAAGTGGCAGCAAAGAAAAGAAACAGGAGACCCCATAGGAAACAAAACAGAAAATCACAACAGAGCATGGGAAGTGACTCCTTTCCCCTCTGCTCCTCAGAAGCCACAGAATCCTGACCCACATGTGGAGAAAGGTGGATAAGGAAGTGTCTTGATTGTCTTCTGGCTCCAGTGTAGGATAGAAATAGGTGAAACAGGAAACAGGACTCCTTTCAAAGACGTGACAACCTGGTCTTACAGAAATGAAAACAGACAGAGGGACAGAAAGCAAAACACATGTTTAGAGATCTCATCATTTTCTAGGGAAATGGATACATATACTCAACAGGGATATTTCCAAGAATCAAAGAAAAATTCTTGAAAATCCTAGGCTGATATCTAGTCCTTTACAGAGGTAGAACTTGGAGCTGGTGTCAGGCTCCTTCAGAGCAGTGTGTGACATCCTAAGGTAAGAGAGAAAGGCTCTGGAGAAGCTCTGAAGGATGGAAAGTGTGAAGGAAGGATGTTATTTCCAGCCAGGATGTCACTCAAGGACAAAGGCAATCATAAAAAAATTGGTCAAGAGCCCTTCTTTGAAAACCTACTTGGCCAGAAACTTCAACCAACTAAAAAGATAAAGAATCTAGGTTGTTGACCATAAAGAAAGCTGAGTGCTGAAGAATTGATCCTCTTGAAATGTGGTGCTGGAGAAGACTCTTGAGAGTCCCCCTTGGACTGCAAGGAGATCATTCCTAAAGGAAATCAGTCCTAAATATTCATTGGAAGGACTGATGCTAAAGCTGAAGCTCCAATTCTTTTGGCCACCTGATTCGAAGAACTGATTTATTGGAAAAGACCCTGATGCCGGGAAAGACTGAAGGCAGAGAAGGGGATTACAGAGGATGAGATGGTTGGATGGCATCACTGATGCAATGGATATGAGTTTGAGCAAGCTCTGGGAGTTGGTGATGGACAGGGAAGACTGGTGTGCTACAGTCCACGGGGTCATGACTGAGCGACTGAACTGAGCTGAACTGAACTGAGGTTGTTGGGAAGCTGTAGTATAATGATTGGGTGAGGACAACGCTAAGTCACTTCAGTCATGTTCGACTCTGCAGCTGTATGTGCAGGAGTCTGCCAGGCTCCTCTGTCTATGGGATTCTCTAGGCAAGAATACTGGAGTGGGTTGCCATGCAATCTCCAGGAGATCTTCCCAACCCAGAGAATGAACCTGCAACTTCTGCATTGCAGGTGGATTCTTTATGCTGAGCCACCAGGGAAACCCAGTGAGGAGCAGTGCTTTCACTTAAATATCAAGTGAACGTGATGTAATTGCAAAAATTGGGCTAAAGAAAAGATTGTGAATTCTTATATCTTGATAAAATAAAAATATAACTTACAAAAATCAGAAGATGGGGCTGGGGACATGGCATTGTGGTAATGACTTCATCTACTAGAGAAAGACAGTTTATCTCATCTTAACTTGAATGATGTAGTTTTTAAAAAACCCAAAGATTCCATAACTGATTTCATAAATTACATAACTGATTTCATAAATTTCCTTAACCCTCAAGGAATGCATTGGAAAATAATATCTTATGATCATAAAAGTTTATTTAAAGTGTAGAGATTCCTTTAGCTTCCATTTTGTTTCTTTTTCTTTCATGAAATTAAAAATGAATGAAGTTACATATATAAATTCCCTGGATACCAGGCATGACCGCTGTTTGCTCATTCTTCTACTGAAAGTGATCACTAGACTCTTGCAACTCTTGCAGCTCTGAAGATCTGGAGTCATTGTCCCATTGGGAGAAACAATTCTGTTATTACACCTGGGTCACAGATGGTCCATGGTTCTAAGTAATAAACAGAAGAGATAGCTTTATTCACATACTGCTTTTATTTTTTAAATTTTCTTGTTCTCTTTTCTTATTGAAGTATAATAATAGTTGATTTACAATGTTGGTTAGTTTCAGGTACACAGCAAAGTGATCTGGTTATATATATATAATTAATATATTATGTATAATTAATATAACAATATTATAATTATATAATATAAAATATACTGTCATATTATTAAATATATTATGTAATATATAATATAAATACAGTATTAAAATATATTGTAAAATATAATTTATAAAATATTTTAGAGTATAATATAATTTTATTTTATATAATAAAATGTAATAACAATATAATATGCATTATATATAATTGATATTATATCTAAGCCACCAGGGAAGTATATATATGTGTATGTATAATAATATATATGTACATATATATATATACATACACATATATATATATATACACATACATAAATATATATACTTCTCTGGTGGCTTAGATGGTAAAGAATCTGCCTGCAATGCAGGAGACCTGGGTTCGATCCCTGGGATGGGAAGATCCCCTGAGAAGGGAATGGCAACCCACTCCAGTATTCTTGCCTAGAGAATTCCATGGACAGAGGAGCCTGGTGGGCTAGAGAATACATATGTACATATTTTCTTTTTCAGACTCTTTTCCCTTACAGGTTATTACAAGATGTCAAATATAATTCTCTGTGCCCTACAGTAGGACCTTGTTGGTGATCTGCTTTATATACAGTCGTGCGTATGTGTCAATCCCAAACCCCTGATTTGTCCCTGCCTCACCCCTTTCCCTTTTGGTTACTGTCAATTTGTTTTCTGCCTGTGGGTCTATTTCTGCTTTGTAAATAAGTTCGTTTGTATCTTTTTTTTTTTTTTTAGATTTCACATATAGGTCATTTGATGTTTTTCTGTCTGGCTTACTTCGCTTAGTATGATAATCTCTTGGTCCATCTATGTTGCTGTAAGTGGCATTATTTTGTTCTTTTTTATGCTGAGTGATATTCCATTGTATAAACATACCACATCTTTATCCAGTCATCTGTTCATGGACGTTTAGGTTGACTCCATGTTTTGGCTATTGTATGTAAATAGTGCTCTTATGAAAGTTGGAATGCATGTATCTTCTCTATTTATAGTTTCCTCTGGGTACATGCCCAATAGTGGGATTACAGGATCATATGGTAGTTCTATTTTCAGTTTTTTAAGGAACCCCCCCCATTCTTCTCTCCATAGTGGCCGAACCAATTTACATTCCCACCAACAGTGTAGGAGAGTTCCTTTTTCTCCACACCCTCTCCAGCATTTGTTATTTGTAGACTTTCTGAGGATAGCCATTCTGACCAGAGTGAGATGGTACCTCATCATCCTTTTGGTTTGCATTTCTCTAATAATTAGTGATGTTGAATATCTTTTCCTTTGCCTGTTGGCTATCTGAATTCACATACTGCTTTTCGATTTTTAAAGTAAAAAATGTGCCTTGTGTGCGTGTTCAGTCATATCCGACTCTTTGCAACCCCATGAACAGTATAGCCCACCAGGCTCCTTTCTGACCATGGAATTCTCCAGCCATTTCCTTCTCCAGGGCCTCTTCCCAATCCAGGGATCGAACCTGCGTCTCTTGTGTCTCTTGCACTGACAGGTGGATTCTTCACCGCTGAGTCACCTGGAAGCCAAGAATGTGCGTTAGATCCTCTCGACTGATTTCTACCGAACCGTTTAACCAGTGTTTTCTCTACACGCCTGACACTCGTGTTTAAGAACCACCCTCCTGCACACTCTTGCACCAAGGCTCAACTACTTCCTACACGTGTGGCCAGCGTTGTTGGCGGGCTTTCATAACCACTTAGCATTTGCCATTTTCCTCCGCTTGTGTGCTCAGCCCACACGAGGCTAGCTGGAAGCACCAGGGAGCTGGATCCCCAGGTGAGGCCTTCAAACGCGGATGGATGGTGATGGATGGTGATAAGTAGCCCAGCCTCCTTGCCTTAGGTGGACCAATCCAGAAGCTCTCTCTATGACCTGCCCGATTCATTTCAGATGTGCAGGGGCCCTCCCTCCTGTCTCTCTCTCTCTCTCACTCTGCCATCTCCCCGCTGGGGATTTCTTGGGTAAGCTCTGAAATGAACTACTTTCACTCAGATCTTCATCTCAGAGTGTACTTTTCTCAGAAACCCAAACTTAAGATAGTGGTACTATGCGCTTAGTCCCTCAGTCGTGTCCAACTCTGCGACCCCGTGGACTGTATCCCGCCAGGCTCCTCTGTCCATGGGATTCTCCAGGCAAGAATAGTGGAGTGGGTTCCTATTTCCTCCTCCAGGGGGTCTCCCTGACCCAGGGGTTGAACCCACCTCTCCTGTCGTCTCCTGCATTGCTCAGCAGATTCTTTACCCGCTGAGCCATCTGGGACGTTCAGTGGTACTGTGGGTGTTTCTTATCAAAGAAAACTGAAGTCCCTAAAGACTCGTGTTTGTTGCAGGCAAAGCTGAGCAGCTTTTTTGGAAAGATAATCTGCCTGAGCAGAAGCCGGCGTCATTTGAAACAAATCCCTGAAGTTACAGACTGTGAGTTGCTGAAGAAATCAGACGTGGTGTGTATTTTCACTTTATTATGAAGATCTTGGCTGTCTTGATATTGATTTATCTTGGTCCTGGTTTCCAAGTTGGCTAATTTAGAACAGTTGAACTCACATAAATGTCAAATTAAACAGGAGAGAGAGGGAAAAGTGACTGAGGGATTGTGGCCAGGCCATCCACCTCGTGAATCTAAAGAACTGAGATGTAACAGGAAGCAAATGTCAAGTCCCAAAATTTGAGCAGTTCCTTTCCTAACAAAATGGAGTCCTTTTTGGCAATTCTTGAGAGGGTCACCCCCTTTACATTTATTTATTGTTTTGCTTGTGCTTTATAATTAAAGGTTGCCCTTTGAAGTCTGGAGAAATTTGAAGTCTGGGGAAATTCTCTAGAATAAATTCATGAAGACTTAGAATTTCTTCCTAGTTTTTTTTTAAAAGTTCAAAGTTGGTGGGAACAGGCAGTGTTGTTGGAATCAAGGGAGCAGGAATCTGTCCACCAGGTGGGCTTGTGCTCCAGGTGGGATCACTCAGAAACCCTGTGTTGGTCCTTCATACCGTTTATCACAATCTGCCATTACATGTTTATTTTTTAGGTTATTTGCTTAATTTCTGCTTCTACAGCTAAACTGTAGGCTTCATGAAAACAGGTGACATGTCTGTCTTGATAACCTGTATCTTCATACGGTGTCAGTAAACAGTAAGCGTCCAGTAATTACTTGCTGAACAAGTGAATACATTACCTGCATGATATCAACAAGATTCTTAATTTTCCTGAGAGTTAGTTTCCTTAGATGCAAAACAAAAATTGGCTAAGATGATCACTAAGCTTCTTTCTGGTTCTAAAATTAAATTATTCCATGTAGGGTTTTTTCTCCTCTAATTTTTAAATTGACGTTTTATGTAAATGTACAGCTTGATGAATTTTTATGTGTGTATATAGCCAGGGAAGTACCATTAGATTGATATAAGCACATTTCCTCATGCCCCTGGCCAGTTGATGCCTTCATAAAGTTAACCACTATTTTGACCTATATAATTAAAGATTAGTTTTGCTCATTTTTAAACTTCGTTAAAGATGGAATCATGCAGTATGCACTCTTTTTTGTTTGGGGGGAGTTTTTCCTCAACATTTTGTCTGAGATTCACTCATGTTGGTGAAAATAGTGGTAATTTTTTTTTTAATTTGCTTTGTATTCTATTACATAAATATATGTCTACTTATCAACTCCATTAGGGTTTCCCCTCAGTTTTGGATATCACAAATAATATCCCTGTTCATATCTTTGAGTAGATAGCCAGGAGTAGAATTTCTGGGTCATCACATATATGTGATTACTAGATTCTGTCAAAGGGGTTTCCAGTGTGGTAGTAATATGTGAGAGTTCCAATTGCTTCATATGTTTGAGGCAGACTTCATCCTTCTAGAGGAACTGTGTTTCCTGAAACATGAGTTATGGGGAATTTCACTTCCCAGCCTCCTGCCTGTTCTGCCAGAATCCAGCATGAGTCCTTCGGGGGAAAGCCTAGCCCCCTTTTGGATATCTCATGTTTCTATTCAGTCCATCAGACTGCCAGAATCCTTGCTGATTTCACTTTCCTCAGTCCTCACCCAGAATCAGCCAAGACCCCACCCGCTCCCGCTGGAAAGACTTGCCCTGATATGAAACTCCTGTTTACCCAGTTCCCATCCCATCTCATCACTCTGCTTTATTTCAAGTATGCGTGCTTAGTCGGTCAGTCGTGTCCAAGTCTTTGTGACCCTTTATACTGTGGCCCACCAGGCTCCTCTGTCCATGGAATTCTCCAGGCAAGAACACTGGAGTGGGTTGCCCATTTTTCCTGCTCCAGGAGATCTTCCTGGCCCAGGGGTCGAACCCGTGTCTCCTGTGTTCCTGCTTTGGCAGGCGGATTCTTTACCCACTGAGACATTGGGGAAGCCCTGTTTGAAATATGCTCTTGGTACTTCATCCACTCATTTTTTCCTCTAGTTGCTACAGTGGGAGCATTGGGCTGTGTCCCTTCCTGAAGCAGGAATCCTCTGATTCTGTGAATTATTAATCCGGACATGGTACCAGTGATATCATACCAGTTACAGATCACATTTTTAATACTAGGATGAAAGAAAAGAACAAAAGTCCAGCTTTCACTTTCATTTGTTTTAGAATTACAATGTGGAGGCAACCTTGAGTAACTCTTCACTGATATGCTTTCTGATAGACAGTGTTTCATAACAAGGAAATTTTGATAGGATCGTAGTCGCTTAAAATCACGTCAAGGTGGGTAATAAAGGAATCCAAATGCTATTAGAGAACAACCCTTTTCATCCCTTATCTGTTTTATCCAACATTCTGCAAATTTTCCTTTTCTCCACTGCAATCATCTTTTCTGCCTCCATCAAGCTTCTGTGTCACCACCATGCCTTAATGATTGTGAATCCATCTTTAAAAGGAGAAGAGGTGAAAGAAGGGAAGGGAGAAAGCTGACACAAATCAGGAAGAGAGTGATATTATTGCTCTGTGTGGAAATGTCATATATGGGCACGTCCACAAGGACACGTGTGTGTGTACTATATGTGTGTGTTGGTATGTATTGGGGTGTATTTATGTTCTAAGTCTGAACATGCATGTGGAGAATAAAATTAATAGTTTTGATCTTGGTTCTAAATGAAAAGCAGGCATGTTTTGTAACAATTTTCATAAGTTAAATAATTTGCCTTAAAAATAATTTCTTGGAGTTGCACTCTTCTGTGGCATTAGCACAATTAGAAGTGGTTTTCTTCAGACACAGCTTCCCTCGTAGCTCAGATGGTAAAACATCTGCCTGCCATGCAGGAGACCCGGGTTCAATCCCTGGATTGCGAAGATCCCCAGGAGAAGGAAATGGCAACCGACTCCAGTACTCTTGCCTGGAAAATTCCATGGATGGAAGGGCCTGGTAGGCTACAGTCCATGGGATTGCAAAGAGTCGGACACGACTGAGTGACTTCACTTCTTCTTCAGACATATGACCTCTTGATTTCCTGGCAAACTTGTCAGCCAGGCTTCTAAAGAAAATTCTTTCATTCAGATTGATTTATGAACTCAGAGTCCTTCTGTTGTCTTAAAAAGAACAAAACAAAGGCAACACAACAAAAATACCTTCCATCATCTTTACTAAAATAATTTTCCTTTTGGAGTAGCTTCCTATCCTAATTTGTCTCAAGTCACTTATTTTGATTACATGAAGAGTTTATTGAAAATTGGAGTTCCTGTTGAAATAATGTAACTATTAAACTATTACAAACCATTCTGCTGATATTTGTTCAAAACTAATTAGATTTGTGACCTGAAGCAAATGAGTTTATCTTTCTGGTGCTAGTTTTCATTATTTCAGAGAAACAGGATCATTATACGGGTCTGATTTTATTTTTAATTGAAGTGTAGTTGATTTACAATGCTGTGTTAATTTCTGCTGTATGGCAAAGTGACTCAGTTATATATATTATATATATGCTTTCTTTCTCGTATCCTTTTCCATTATGACTTATTACAGAATATTGAACGTAGTTCCCCGTGCTCTACAGTAGGACTTTGTTTATTCATCCTATAAACTGGTTTGCATCTGCTAATCCCAGACTCCCCATCCGCCCCTCCTCTACCTCCTCCCCCTTATCAAGCACACGTCTGTTTTCTGTCTGTACAGTTCTCCTTTGTGTTATTAGTTGGTCTGTGAACAGTATCCAAATGCTGGCATCATTGCATTCGGTCCTATGAGGGTCCCAAGAGCTAAGTGAGTGGAGCACTCTTGAGGCAAATGCATCCTTAATCCTAGTGAGACCTCAGAGCCAAACCCACTATGTGGTTTGTTAACCTGGTCAAGCCAGCAGGATAAACCTTGTTACCTAGACTAGTGGAAAGCCTAAGCATGCTGTTGTACACCTGCTTTGGGGTTTTTGGTTGTTTTTTTCAAAGTCCGCCTTTGTTCTTTCTGGGCTTCCAAAGGTAGGGATTGTTGTTTGGTCAGAGTCATGTCTGACTCTCTGCAACCCCATGGATGGCAGCACGCCAGGCCTCCCTGTCCTTCACTATCTCCCAGAGTTTGCTCAAACTCATGTCCGTTGAGTCGGTGATGCCATCCAACCATCTCATCCTCTGTCGTCCCCTTCTCCTCCTGCCTTCAACCTTTCCCAGCATCAGGGTCTTTTCCAGTGAGTTAGCTTTTCACATCAGGTGGTCAAAAGTATTGGAGCATCAACTTTAGCATCAATCCTTCCAATGAATATTCAGGGTTGATTTGGAATGGCAAGCCACTTCAGTATTCTTACTGTGAGAGCCCCGTGAACAGTATGAAAGGGCAAAAAGATAGGGATAATCCTTCAAAGGGTCTCTCATACCATATACATGACTAGACGAGAACCATTATAAATTGGTTTCATGCAGAAAAAAATTCAAAAAAATATAATTTTTATCCAATTCAGTTCTATTTATACTACCCATAAAGGCTACACCTAGTCTGCTAAAGGTTACATCCTGTGATTAATGATCTAGTTATGCATCTATTAGGATTCTCTTTTGTCCTTGACCTACACAAAAAACAGTTCTTTAAAGGTGCAGTGAAGCAGTTCCTCGAGCTCCCTCTAGAGGGAAAAGTACATTATTACATTGCTTTAGAGGATTAGCTCAAGCAATCATGTTAATGTTTGTGTGTGTGTGGTCAGTTGCAGATCTCATGAACTGTAGCCCGCCAGGCTCCTCTGTCCGTGGGATCTTCCTGACCCAGGGATCGAACCCTCGTTTCCTACACTGGCAGGCAGGTTCTTTACCACTAGCCACCTTGTAAGCCCAGGAGCTCGTGGAAATGATAATAATAGTAATAATTATACTAAAAGAGCAACAGCATCCATGAGGACAATGACCGCAGCTCCCTTGCTTTGTACAGAGTGAGTGCTCAATACACATTTTGGAAGAATAAAGAAATTAACTCATTAGTAGAAACTTTAATTAGCATTTATTATGTTCTAAAATCCATGATGAGTTTCTTGCATGTATACTAACCAACTTAATCCTTCTCTTTCTATAAAGTGTCTGCCACAATATGCCCATTTTATACTTAGTGAGGTTAAGGAACTTAACCAAAGCCATCATCTAATAAATGGTGAGGTCAGAATCTGAAGAGAAGCATCCCGCTGTTTGCTCGGGACCACAGCCTCATGTGGAGCCCGATGGTGGAGTGGGAATCCCATGGGAGGCGCTGGGAGACTGGGTCCTAGTTTTCCCTCTTCTTTCCCAGCCTGTGTGTCATCACGTGGTAAATATACAGAGTGACAACCCCCTTCCTGTCTTTCTGCCAGACAATTGCGAGGATGAGGTTTAGACCAAGGTGACTATAAAATATCTGGCAGAAAAGTTGATGTAATTTTGAAATGCTCAGTAAATAGAGGAGTGGGAGTAGGGAGTTTAGGCTGGCGGAGGGTGGGGAGGTTCCCTTCTCAGCGAGTTTACTGAACTGAGGAGCCTGAGGGCTTCGGGGTAACCTCAGATTTCCCTAGAAATCTTGGGACTCCGAGTCCAGGGGGGCTGGAAGTAGGATGTGGGAAGAAGAGGAATCCTTAAGTAGAGAGATAAATATTTGCAAAGTCTTTACATCTATATGTTGGAGATGTTAACTGGCCTTAGAAGGTCTTGATCAATATTATAAACTATTTTGCTAATAAGCCTTGAAATGCATATTAGTAATTTAAATATGATTAGAGAATGTTTTTAGTTACAGAATGATACCATCTGTTTGCTAAAGGTTTTTCTTTCTTTCTTTCTTTCTTTTTTTTGGGTGCAGTATCTGGAATGTATCTCTGGGCTCCTGTCAAATAGGGGATAAAGTTAAGATTTTTCTCATCTAATTAAGCATGCAGGATTACTTAACTGAGTTATCAAGGGACTGCTCTCTCTTCCTCCCTCACCTCCTGTCCTCCTGCTTTTTTAAAATAAGTGAATTAACATGCAGTTTAAATGGAATGAATTATATAGCCCATCAGGAGATATACTTTAACAGCTCTTGGAACAAAAACTAATAGGAAAATAAACTTGGTGGAATCTAAAGTTGCCTTAAAATTTAGATTGAAATTGGGTTTTAAAAAATATTTATTTTTAATTGAAGGATAATTGCTTTACAATACTGTGTTGGTTTCTGCCATACATCAACATGAATCAACTATAGGTATGCATATGTCCCCTCCCTCTTGAATCTCCGTCCCTGAAATTGGGTTCTAAAGCACTAATGTATAAGTTCTAGAGTTCAAACACTGATGTATTTTGACTTTGATTGCTTTTGTTTAATGAGTGAAAATTTGATACAACATGTCTAAACTATGGCATTTAACTGTGTAGCCTTAGTGACAGCATTGCCTTTAATAATTTATAATTAACCACATGTGGTCATAAAATGTTAGAACTGAAGGGACTTTCAGCACAGCATTTCTCAGAGTTCTGTAGGAGCCTCATCCTCTAAGATGCTCTGGGGAAAAAATAATTGTTCTCCATGCAGTCAAGTTGGAAGACACTGCATTTCGTAGCTCACTCTTGGAAACTGACAATGCACATGAACTTAAAAAGAAACTCTGAGAAATTCTGCAGTAATGAAACCTACCGGCATTTATTTAACCAGCTGTTTTAGACAAATAGCCATTTGTGACTTGAAGGGAAAACACTGGGGTATTGAGTCCAGAGTCAAGTGGCTTGCCCACAGTCATGATGCTTAATGTTGACAATGCTGGTCACTTGAACAACTCTGCCTGCAGCTTCTGTTAATGTTTCTGAGATGAAAGGAACAAAGAGGGTCTATTTTAACTAATCCTCCACAGAGGATGTGAAGCTTTCATGTGATTCTCAACTAGCAAGCTACATCACTTCCCTGACTGGACACTAGGTGTCACTCTAGCTGTTGAAAAGCAGTATCAAGCCATCTTCAGAAAAGGAAGTTCTTCCCCCAGTAGACCTTGAGGTTTAATTTCTGCTGAATATTTTCAGTGATGATTACTTATATTCTTTCTACTTTTCTTGAGTTTTCTCCAGTATAGTTACCCTGTAGCAGGACCATTAGGCCGGCTTAATCAGATGAGAACATTTCTGCCTTCTTTCCTCTTATATTTTTAATCTCAGAAACAGTAATTTTCCTCTCCCTTCTTACAGTTTCTCTCTCTCTCTTTTTTGAACTTATCACATTGCATTCAACAAATCTGTTTTCTTACAATGACCCTTAATTTAGTTGTTCAATTACTCACAATATGCCATATTAGGGTTGTTTGAAGGTTTCTCTCAGTGCAGATTTAGGAGCGGTCTCCTTTCTTAAAGTTTCTCTGTCTCTTTTTTGGCAGCTTACCACATGACATTCAGTGTGATTGTTCACTGTAAATTATAAGGCTCGGGTAGACCCACTTATTGTTCGCTTGTCATCATGAGATTTGTGCTATTTTTTTGGCAAGTCTTTTTTTCCCCCAGCCTTATTTTGTTTCAGTTAAAAAGTAGACTTGAAATATTAGCATGAGGACAAATCTTTAGTCTGTTTTCTTTCCCTTTTCGATTTGTGGAAGTTGAGACTCAGACATTGTTCTTGACTTTCTGATAATTTTTCTGGACAAACTCTGGGACTGACATCTATGATGCTTGGAAGAACAAGTCCTACTTCTGTAAAGGTCTGTGGGTCTAGACTAAGTCAGACAACCCCTTAGACCATGAGTCATACCCTGGGGCTCGTGACTTGCAGTTATTACGTCACTGTCCCGTCTGCTTGGAAAACCTGGTTTGTCTCTTTGATGCTTTTGAGCCACTTATAAAAGGAGGCTAGGTTGTAGAAATGAGAAAAAATTCAGTATAGCAAGAGTGAGAGAACAGACAATCCACAAATAATACACTAGATTCTTTGAAATGAGCTACGTGAGAGTAGGTTTATAGGGTACTCAGAAGTTGACCACCTTATGGAAAATAAGATATATTAACTTCAAAAACTGTTTAAAAAGCTATTGGGGTATAGCTGATTTACAATGTTGTGTTTCAGGTGTAGAGCAAAGTGAATCCGTTTATAATATACATATATCCACTCTTCTTAGGATTCTTTTCTCTTATAGGTCAATATAGAGTATTTTTTAAGAAAGATGTTTGTGAAGACCTAGGAGAAATCAGTAAAAAATTATTTTCTTTTCCCAGTTTAAAAAAAAAAAAGAAAAAATGCAATAGACTAGTCAGTATGACACCTCTAACCAGAATTACAGACTTTCTTGTGCAATTATCTTTTAAAAATAAACCAGTAATCGATGACTACTTAAAACAATGTATATTCATAATCAAAATCTGGGAAGTGAAAAAAGTACATAAAGGATGTGTCAGTCAGGCATCTGTTCTTATCAGATGAACAGAAACCCATCCAGACTCATCTGAACACAGGAAAATGTATGGCTCAACAAATAAAAAGTCAGGAGGTTTGGTGAGGTTTTATTAATGGAAAACTCTGGATCAGTGGTAATGTTGGATTGAATGATGATATTCTTTCTAGAGATCACATTAAAAAATTTTTTTTAAACATCAAAAACATTTTGTACTGGGGTATAGCCAATTAACAATGTTTTGGTAGTTTCAGGTGAGCATTGAAGGGGCTCAGCCATACACACATGTATCCATTCTCCCATAAACCCAATATCATATTTCTTTATTTTTGTTGGAGTATAATTGATGTACAATGTTTTGTTAGTTTCAGGTGTATAGCAATCTGTTATACATGTATCCAGTCTTTTTTAGATTCTTTTTCCATATAGGCCATTATAGAGTACTGAGTAGCGTCCCCTGTGTTATATAGTAGGTCCTTATTAGTTCTCTATTTTATATACAGTCCTGTGTATATGTCAGTCCCAATCTTTCAGTTTATCCCTCCCGCTACCCCTCGGTGTGTGTGTGTGCGCCTAGTCGCTCAGTCGTGTCTGCCTTTGTGACCCCATGGACTGTAGCCCACCAGGCTGCTCTGTCCTTGAAATTCTCCAGGCAAGAATACTGGAGAGGGTGGCCATTCCCTTCTCCAGGGGATCTTCCCGACCCAGGGATTAAACCTGGGTCTCCTACATTGTAGGCAGATTCTGTACCATCTGAGCTACCACGGAAGCCCCGGTAACCCTAAGTTTTTTTTTCTATATAGAGGTCCTATTTCTTGAGCGAGTCTCTCTTTTCCTCTCCCTATTTTGTTTCTGTTTTCCTATATCTTGGCTTCGTGTCAGAAGGCTGTCTTAATGAGGTGGCAAAACCGCCACCACAAGAAAAAGTCACGCTGTCAATTCTAGGTTAACAGCAGCCTTATCAGCTGAGTTTTGAATTTTGCTGATGACTCAGGCAGTAAAGAATCTGCCTGCAAGGCAGGAGACTCGATTCAATCCCTGGGTCAGGAAGACCCTCTGGAGAAGGGAATGGCAACCCACTCCAGTATTCTTATCTGGAGAATCCCATGGACAGAGAGGCCTGGTGGGCTACAGTCCAGAGGGCCGCCAAGGGTTGGACACGACTAAACCACTTTCACTTTCACCAGCTGACAGTGACCTAGAGAGAGACGTGCCTTTCTCTGATGCTCCAGGGAAGATGCTGATGTCCAAGTTCAGAGCCCGTACACACCCCTGGCCACGGTGGGCAGCCACTGACCAGCGTCCTCTGGCTGGGCCTGGTCACGTGCCTTCCTCTGCTCGGGGACAGGAAGAGCCTCAAACTCACAGAAAGGATGCCTATGAGAGGAGGGGCTGTGCTCCGCAACAGAGCAGAGACCAGGTCTGATCCGGGTGAGAGCGGGAGCTGCTCGTGTTACCTGCAGAAAAGAATACTTATCATACCCCACTCAGAGATAACCACCAACAACATTTTTAGGTATATCCTTCCAGTTTTAAAATCTATACATTGAAAACAGAGTTCTCCAATGTTGTCTCCTGTTTTCTATGTATCATTACGACTGGCCTTGGGTGTTTCTTGGTGAGGTCATTTCTTAGTCTCTCTGGTTCCTTCTTGTTGTTTAGTCATTAAGTCTTGTCTGACTCTTTGCAATCCAATGGACTGTAGCCTGCCAGGCTCTTCTGTCCATGGAATTCTCCAGGTATGAATGCTAGAGTGGATTGCCATTTTCTTCAAGAAGGGATCTTCCTGATCAAACCCACATCTCCTGCATTGACAGGTGGATACTTTACCACTAAGCCACCAGGGAAGCCCCCTCTGTTTCCTGGAGGGTCCCAAATACTCCACTATTATTTGGTCATGTAGGAAATGAGCAAATGAAGGAAAATCTCTAGGACTTTTTGCCACGATTGAGACACACACATCTTCAGGGCAGGAACCTCTGTATCTAGTTTGTCATCACTTTACCCAACATTTGATAGGTACATTTAAGCAATTGATGGATTTAAGTTATTCTTGCCAAATGCCTACTGCTGTGGGATCCACAATGTCAACTGTTCCTCAAAGATTTATGACCCACAGATGTTCTCACAGTTCCAGCAAGGACAGAACTTATGCTCTGTGAAGTCTTAGGCAATGCTCTGTAACTCCCACCACGGGAAGCAGTCCTCCAGAAACACACGGTGGAATGTCACTTGCCCCCTCTCTCTTCCCAACTGTGGGAATTCCAACTATTTTAGTGGGGAAGATAATCTGGGTGATGTTTTTACTCTAGACTTAGCAATGGATCACATGCTGATCCACTTTTCTATTTTGCTTATGGTCGTGGGCAGGAGGGGGTTTAAGAGTTAAGGAAGGTACATGATGGGGGCCCAGGGAGATGAAGGAAGAACAAAGAAAAGGGAGGGGAAAGAGAAGGAAAAAAAGAAGGGTTTTGCACAAAGAAGGAAACAGCAACCCAGTCCAGTATTCTTGCCTGGAAAATCCCATGGACAGAGGAGCCTGGCAGGCTACAGTCCAGGGGGTCACAAAGAGTTGGGCACGACTTAGCGACTAGGCAGGAGCACGTTATAGCAACAGCTGTTAGCTTGGGCGTATTTGTCAATAGCAATGTAGTCGATTGGTATTTTCAACCACCACTTTTGTAATTTATTTTAAAAAGTCTTTACTGAATTTTTTGCAATATTGTTTCTATTTTCTCTTTTGTTTTTCTGGCATGTGGGATCTTAGCTCCTAGACCAGGGATTGAACCTGTACCCCCTGCATTGGAAGGCAAAATCTTAACCACTGGACTGCCAGGGAAGCCCCCACTTCTATAATTTTTATCTGAGTTTCAGTGACCCACTTTGGGCCAGGATAGAAGACTTGAAGTAAGAATGACTGTAAAATATCCTCTTGGTTGAAGTTCTTGTTGCTTTGAGAGGTAAAGTGGTTTGCAAGTCATTGTCCTTCTCCAGGCCAGAATTAAATGCACCAGCGTGCTCTCGTTTGTGAAATGTGTGCTCCATTTAGTGCCAGACGACAAAATGAGTCATCACTTAGGGGAGAAAAAAAAGACTTCTCTTTGTGTGCTTTGCTGGGTTGTTTGTGTTTAAACCTGTGTAGATTTTGAGATTGTTTAAGCCTTAAAGCAAGGGACCAATTGTCAAAAAGCAGATTTCTGGGTGCAATAAAAATGATCATTTTGACTTAGATATCCCTATATTTGACTTCCCAGGTGGCACTGGTGGTAAAGAACCTGCCTGCCAATGCAGGAGATGCAAGAGATGCAGGTTCAGTTTCTGGGTCAGGAAGAACCCCTAGAGAAGGAACTAGCTCCTCACTCCAGTGTTCTTGCCTGGAGAATCCCTTGGACAGAGGAGCTTGGCAGGCTACACTCCATAGGGTCTCAAAGAGTCGAACATGACTGAAGTGACTTAGCATGCATGCATGCATTCCTATATTAATACCTCTCTAGACAGAAAACCTCATTCAGGCTGAGCCTTGGTGCTCCTAGCTCATTTGCAGCTCTGTGAATATTGATGTTTTGAAGAGTGAATAAACACACAGGAATTACATGATACATAAAACACAGCACTTAAGCTTACAGCCTACCCACCACAACCATTTACCTCCAAATGTTTCAATTGATTGTGGTTTAGTAACAAAACTATCTGAAAATTGTGTTTTATTGTCTGGCAACACACAGCGCAGGCATGCTCAAGCTGATTCCACTCCTCCTGCAAAGTCGCTTCAGGGATTTCTGAAAGTCTCCAGACTGTGTCTAGGTCCTCCCCAACAGGAAGGGTCAGCCACCACAAGGAGACCCCTGGCGACCACGGTTTGCACCAAGGCCTCACTCCCTCTGCTGGGCATTGCAGCTTCCATCTGTTTTGGTGGTTTGTTGTGGTGTCCAGCTTAATCCCATATCTAGCTTGATGAGGATTAACATGTGGGATCTGCTTTTGTAGATACCAGGTTTTAAATGAACTGTCCAGTGGCTGCAGTAGCACTTCCCCAGTTTTATGCCAAAGATTTACTTTTTTTTTTTTTTAATTTAAAAATATTAAAAAAAACTTTTACAGTGTTGTGTTGGTTTCTGCCATACAACAAGGCAAATCAGCCATGATTATACATCCCCTCCCCGATCCCATTCCTCCAGGTCATCACAGAATGCCTGGCTGAGCTCCCGTGTTATACAACAACTTCTCACCAGCTCTCCATCTCACACCTGGGAGTTATATATGTTGATGCTATTTTCTCCATTTGTCCCACTCTCCTGCTTCCCAATTATGTCCACAAGTCCATTTTCTACATCTGTGTCTCCATTCCTTCCCTGCAAATAGGTTCATCAATATCATTTTCTAGGTTCTATATGTATGCATTAATATACTATGTTGGTTTTCCTCATTCTGACTGACTTCCCTCTGTATAACAGGCTCTAGGTTCAGCCGTCTCACTAGAACTGACTCAAATGCATTCTATTTTTTATGAGTGAGTAATATTCCATTGTATATCTGTATGACAACTTCTTTATCCATATGACCCAAAGATGTCTTCTTAAAGTTCAGTCACTCCATGGGTGGATGGCTCTCATGCTCTACAAGGAATATTCCCTACTGATGCCTATAGCAATTCTCTTAAGTTTAATGTAAAAAATAATTATTTAATTATTTATTTGTCTGGCTGGACTGGATCTTAGTTGCAGCACATGGAATCTTAGTTCCCCAACCAGTGATCAAACCCAGGCCCCCAGCATTGGGAGCATGGCGTCTTAGCCACTGGACCACCAGGGAAGTCCCTAGCTCAATTCTTTGAGAGGGATTTTTCCTCTCTTAATCTCTTAGTTTTATGAAATTACATGATTTTAAACATCTCCTCATCACTCTTCTTTTTACTGAATTAATCCTTGAATCAGTCAAAGTTCTTCAGAGAAACCAATGATGGGGAGAGGAGTGGAAATTGATGGAGAGACGGGTTGATTTGCTCGTATGGAATTGGCTGGAAATTGATGGAGAGACGGGTTGATTTGCTCGTATGGAATTGGCTTACGTGCTTCTGGGGGCTGGCAGGCTGGAAACTTGGGGCTTCCCCAGTGGCTCAGCAGAAAAGAACCTGCCTGTGATGGAGAAGACACAGGAGACATCGGGAAGATTCCCTGGAGGAGGGCATGGCAACCCACTCCAGTGTTCTTGCCTGGAGTATCCCATGGAAAGAGGAGCCTGGCAGGCTACAGTCCATGGGGTTGCAAAGAGTCGGATACAACTGAGCAATTGAGCACACAGGCTGGAAACTCAAGGGGGGACTTTTCAGTTACGGTCCTGAGGTAGAATTCCTTCGCAATCAAACCTTAGTCTTTGCTCTTCAGGCCTTCAGCTGATTGGCTGAGGCCCACCCACATTATTGAGAATAATCTTCTTAAAGTCGACTGACTTTGTTGTTATTCAATAGCTCAGCCATGTCCGATTCTTTGCAACCCCGTGGATTGCAGCATGCCAGGCTTCCCTGTCCTTCACTGTCTTCTGGAGTTTGCTCAAACTCATGTCCATTGAGTCAGTGATGCCATCCAACCATCTCATCTTCTGTCACCCCTTTCTCCTCTTGCCCTCAATCTTTCCCAGCATCAACGTGTTTTCCAGTGAATCAGCTTTTTGTATCAGGTGGCCAAAGTATTGGAGCTTCAGCAAATCCTTACAATGAATATTCAGGGTTGATTTCCTTTAGAATTGACTGGTCTGATCTTCTTGCTGTCCAGGGGACTCTCAAGAGTCTTCTCCAACATCTCAGTTCAAAAGCATCACTTTTTGATGCTCAGCCTTCTTTATGGTCCAGCTCTCACAATCATATATGACTACTGGAAAAATCATAGCTTTGCTGTACAGACCTCTGTTGGCAAAATGGTAGATGTTTATCATGTCTACAAAATGCCTCAACAGAAACATCCAGGCTGATGTTAGAACAAACCAATGAGCTCAGTTTATGTAGAAAATTGAGGTTCAGGAGGGTCTAGTGACCTGCTCAGGGTGCCTGGAGTGGACAGAACCGGGGTCGGCATCATAGTTTGGACTCTCCCAAAGCCCACTTCCTTCTGTGCTTGTGGAGGATGGCACTCAGGGGCCACTCCTTGGGTTGGGTGCCCCTCTTTGCATTCCCACTATGTCCTACATGTCTCTATCACCCAACTGGACACATCTCATTCTAACTCAGCTGTTGGTGTCTTCCTGTCTGTCCTGATGTTTCCTCACTAGGGCTATATTTCTGCGTTGGTCCTTGTCCAGTTCAGGACTGGCATGAATTTTTTCCAAATGTTCATTGATGGTAGATGACACACCTCCCCTCTGTGCTCTCCCAGAGGTGACCCAGGCTCCCACTTGGGCTCGCTGTGGATTCAGTGATTGGAGGGGACAAATGATTTCCTGTCCAACACCCACAGGTCTCTCAATGACAGTGACTTTTCCAGGACCCTTTAATTTCTGAAGACTGCCCTGGCTGGGTCTCCCTTCTTGCATCTCTTGACTTGATGTGACCGAGTGGAGTTTTCTATCTGCATGAAGGCCACCAGGGCTCTCCTTTGGGGCAAATCACCACCAGGTTGCAAAGAGTCGGATGCGAAGGAGCACGCCCACATACATTATCAGGAAAGATGGCCTTTGGAGAAATGAAACTGTTTCTCTGTTTTCCTTCTTCCCCTCCAAAGCCTTGCATTGTGTGTGTCTCTTAGAGATAAATTCTGGGCTCCTAGTGTATCAAAAGATTTTCCATCACTTGAGGAAGTAGCCCACCTCCTTTTTTCATTTTTTAAAAAAACTTTGTATTGGGGTATAGCCAATTAACAATGTTGTGATAGTTTCAGGTGAAGAGTGAAGGGACTCAGCCAGATAATGCATGGATAATGCATGTATCCATTCTCCTCCAAACTCCCCTCCCATCCAGGCTGCTGTATAGCCCAGAGCAGAGTTCCATGTGATGTACAGCAGGGCCTTGTTTGTTATCTGTTTAAAATACAGCAGAGTGGGGGGCGTGGGGAGAGGCGTGGCGCGGACGAGAGTCCGGGGGCGCGCCGCAGGGCGGCCCCGCTGTCCCCTTTCCCAGGGGGGGCGAGCGGGGCCGGGGGGGCTGGTGGCGCGCGGCTGTCACCTCCGCGCGCGCACGCGTCCCTCTTCCCTCTGGCCCTGGCGGCAGGGAGAGGGAAGATGGCACGTGGGTGCTCGCGGGAGCCCTTGTGCTCTTTACCTTCTCCCTGAAAAAAATAAAAAAATAAAAAATAAAATAAAATAAAATAAAATACAGCAGAGTGTACATGTCGATCCCAAACTTGTGTTCTCATTTGCAGGAGCTTTGGCAGCAAGGGTTGAGGGGCTGGGGATCTATTGGGTGGCCTCATTGGTTTCTGAAAAGCTCTGTGATCCCTAAAGCCCTGAGCTCCCTGTCTGGGACCTTAACGCCCTTGAGCGCCTTGGAAACCTGTGGGAAGCAGCTGTCCCAGCAGGCAAGATCAGATGGGCTCTTGGGTGATAAGTAAACCCTGTCCTTCCTTCTGTAGACAGAGTTCTTTATTCCTACGCATCTTTGCTGCTGAGTAAAGATCCTCTGGGCTTTGACTTTAATAGAAGTTGCGCAATGGCCGTCTCTATAAATGGTGTTCTAAACTGCGGCCGCCAGCAACTCTGTCTTGGATTGGGACTGAACATTTCAACATTGTCTCTTGGCTGGCAGGTCACTTTTTCCTCTCACTCGCTCCAAACTCATCACTGTGATGCCGATTGTCCTATTTATTTTGGGACAGAGACCAGCGTGGATTGTTCTCCATCAGTTCTGCTAAACAGTGTGTAGTGGGAGATAGTGATAAAACAGCCAGGCCCGTGATGAGATTTCAGTTTCAGAACATGATCTACTCCTTGGACCAAAGGGCTGTCTTCTTTGGAAGACGGGCATGGGGGAAGTCACCGCCAGCTGGCAGCCCCGGCCACCCGGCACCCTGCACGCCCTTTGGTGTGGGTTGTGTCGCTAGGGGGGCCGGAACCGCAGCTGGCAGAGTCCCGGACCCCAGCCCGGCTCAGCCTGGGTGGCCCCCGTTGGAGGAGTGCAGGAGTGCAGGCGGCTGGCGCCGGCCTAGCCGTGAGCGCATTTGCACGGAGTGAAAGGAAACAGACAGAATGCTTTCCTCACAAATCCACCCACCGTTCCTCAGGAGAGAAACACAGGAGAACTGGGGAGAGCAGGCCAAGTTCCTATAAGGAGAACACTGCAGAGGCACCGCTGGGAAATGGAGCAGAAGACGCGATCGGGGCATTGCCTCCCGCCCGGAGGCCACGTGGAGGCAGCTTGCACTCAGCTGTCTGAGAAGCTGGGCTGGAGAGAAACAGTTTTTAAAGGAAGCCCCTTAAAAAACCCAACTTTATCTTCTAGAGTGCTTTCAGATTCAGAGCAAAATTGAGAGGAAGGCACAGCCTCCCTGGTCATTCACATTTCCTGCCAGAGGGGACATTCATTATAAGTGATGAACTTAACACTGACACCTGGTTATTCACCTACTGCTTTTTTTTTTTTTTTCCATTTATTTTTATTAGTTGGAGGCTAATTACTTTACCATATTACAGTGGGTTTCGTCATACATTGACATGAATCAGCCATGGATTTACATGTATTCCCCATCTGGATCCCCCCTCCCACCTCCCTCTCCACCCGATTCCTCTGGGTCTTCCCAGTGCACCTACTGCTTTTTAATGGGCTTTTGTTAACAATTCTTAGTGGCTTGGATTGCTTTCTTTCTTTCTTTCTTTTTTTTTTTTTTTAACTTTTTATTTTATATTTGAATAGGCTTAGACGGTAAAAATAATCCACCTGCAAGGTGGGGGACCTGGGTTTGACCCCTGGGTTAGGAAGGTCCCCTGGAGTGGGGCGTGGCAACCCACTCCAGTATTCTTGCCTGGAAAATCCCCGTGGACAGAGGAGCCTGGTGGGCTGCAGTCCATGGGGTCACAAAGAGTTGGGCAGAACTAAGCAACTAAGCACAGAGCATAGCTGATTAGCAATGTTGTGTTAGTTTCAGGTGTATAACAAAGTGATTCAGTTACGCATATACATGAATCTGTCTTTTTCAAATTCTTTTCCCATGTCGATTGTTATATGACATTGAGTGGGATTCCTTGTGCTATACAGTAGGTCCTTATTGGTTATCTATCTCATTTTTTGTTATATTTTTAATTGGAGGATAATTGCTTTACAAGATTGTGTTGGTTTCTGCCATACATCAACATGAATCAGCCACTGGTATACATATGTTGCCTCCCTCTTAATCCCCCCTCCCACCTCCCACCCCATCCCAGTTATTCACTTTAAACATAGCAGTGTGTACATGTCAGTCCTAAACTCCCTAACTATCCCTTCCCATCCTGGTAACCATAAGTTCATTCTGTAAGTCTGTTTCTGTTTTATAAATAAGTTCATTTGTATTGTGTCTTTTTAGATTCCACGTATAAGTGATATCAGATGATATTTCTCTCTCTGACTTACTTCACTCATATGACAATCCATCCATGTTGCTGTGAATGGCATTATTTCATTCTTTTTAATGGCCAGGTAATATTCCATTGTGTATACGTACCACATCTTCTTTATCTGTGCCTCTGCCGATGGAATTTAGGTTGCTTTCATGTTTGGCTGTTGTAAACAGGACTGCAGTGAACACTGGGATGCGTACATCCTTTTGGGCCCTGTTTTTCTCCAGATGTTTTTATTCCCAGGAGTGAGATTGCTGGACCATATGGTAGTTTTATCTTTAGTTTTTTAAGCAACCTCCATACTGTTGTCCATAGTGGCTCCACCAGCTTACATTCCTACCAACAGTGTAAGAGGGTTCACATCTCTCCACAGCCCCTCCAGAATTTATTGCTTGTGGATTTTTTGATGATAGTCATGTTGACTGGTGTGAGGTGATACCTCGTGTGGCTTGGATTTCTTAACTTTGAGGGAGGGAAGACTAGCACTAGCTTCTCCCTCCTAATTTATTCCTGATGGAGTTCTCTGCCCTTTTCATTTGCCGCTAGCCCCTCCTGAGGTCCCCACAGCAGCATCCTCATCTGACCATTCCCGTGAGATCCCACAGAACTGAAAGGCTCTGCTGCCCTGTCACGCACGCCTAGAAAACGTACTGCGATTTTATGCACTTTCATCTCATCTTTCCCAAGAGATTGTGCACTCTTTGAGTACAGCGACCGTTGTTCACATGCTCTCAATAGAATATGTGCTGCCTGAAAGAAGTTTTATTTTTTTTTAAGAGGATAAACACCAAAGATATCCAAACGCTGAGATAGTGCTGAAAGAATTCTGTTATTATGATTATCCATTTTGGCATCACACCACTGCAGGAATCAAAGAGCAGTCTGCTTTAGGGCAAAATGATGTGATATGCCAAGATACAAGGGGCTGTGTCTCAGTGGTCTGAGCTCCATGATCCAGACAGCGTGATGGGGTTTGTAACAGACACATGAAAAACAACCCTGTCAGATGTTGTTCGATGTTATGAAAATCTTATAAATTACATCGAACAAAGGGCATTGACTCTAGAGCAGTAGATATTCCAGGTGGAAAGACAAGCACAATTTGGAAAGAAAGATGAAGCCAGAGCAAGCAGAGGATACTGAGGGATGTTAACATGGATCACTTCTGACGGTGAGTGATTATTGTCACCCAACTACCCACTGGTCAGTAACGATGTCCAGAAACGCAAAATCTCTGTGTATATTCCACAGTTTTCTCTGACTTTTAAAATGCAATAAATACATAACACGAGTTTGATTTTGTGTGTGTGTGTGTGCAGGCAAAAATCATGTTAGATGTATTCAGTGTGTTTATGGTATTAGATATTTGCAGCATTATGTCTTTTTACTTGCAGATAAACCAAGTAGTTTTAATTTGTATGAATTGATTATGGATACTCAATACATTCTTCAGTTGATTTGTGCTAAACAGTAGACTTTGTAAATATTCCTTAACCCTTACTATAATCTGCATCCCTTTTTTGGGTACCATTGCCTTATGGGCTAAAGTGTCTTCCTAAAATATTGTTACTATGAAGTTAAGATTTCTTTTTTTTTAATTGTGAATAATATTTAGTCATTTCTGTTTACAACTGAAACTCTGTGAGTTTAAAATTAACATCCTTGCCCGTGAGCTTCTTATAGACACCAGAAAATGTTTCAACCTTGTGTTCCACGTAGTTCTGCTGTGCTTCATCCAAATGGGCCTTTATGAGTAAGCTGCCGTCTAACTTCTTGCGGATTCTCTTGCCCACAATCTCATTTGGGAAAACCAAGTCCTCCAGGATGGCGTCGTGCACAGTGGTCAGGGTACGGCTCCTGGGATGTTTTTGTTTATTTTTCATAAGGCTTTTCCGAGTTGGCTTAGGCAGAATTCTGCTCTGAGCGAGGAAGACAACGTGCTTCCTGCTGAACTTCTTCTCCAGCTCACACACCAGCCACACCTGGATTTTCTGGAAAGACTTCAGTTGTGGAACGGGAGCAAAGATGATGATAGCTTTCTGGCCACCACCAACTTCAATTTCCTTGGCGGTCATAATGTTCAGCTCCTGCATCTGGGCCTTGTGGTCCGAGTTCATCTCCAGCTCCAGGAGGGCCTGGGAAATGCTGGACTCAAACTCCTCCAGCTTCTCGCCATTGGGCTTCACAACCTTAGCACTGGAACTGAACATGGCCTGGACCTTGCAGATGCGGCCAACACTTGTTGCCACTGCCGACACTAATGGGCCTAGGAAGAGCTGAAGTTAAGATTTCTAAACTTCAGAAATATTAACCTGGAAGCAGTCAGTCCCCTGACATTTTGAGTAACTCCCCTCCTATATTTCTATGTTTACCAATAGACTTAGAAATCATCTTAAAAATCATGGTGATTTATGTTGACAACTTTATATTATGCTTTATGCCATACTTTTTTCTTTTTTTATGGAAGTATAGTTGCTTTACAATATTGTTTTGCAATATTGTATTACTTTTAGGTTACAGCAAATTGATTCAGTTATACATACATGTGTTGGGATCCTTTAATGGACCAGAACCTGGTGGTCCGGAATCGATGATAAGAAAGTGAAGGAGAGAGCCGGAGGGAGGGGGAGAGAGAGAGAAAGAAAGACACGGGGACCCAAGCTCTGATGGAGCAAGGGTATTTTATTAGCAGAAATGCAGGCTTATATATATCTTTAGTAAGATGATTACTCAGCTATTACATAGGATGGAATTTTATCAATAGTCACAATATGGATAGACTAATACATACAAGGTCGCTGATGCAGAAAAGAGTCACTGAAGGGAGTTACTGAAAGGAATCCAAGCAGATACCCCTCCCCATGATCTCAGTCCTGAGAACTGTGTGCCGTTTCATTCATTCCCATTGCCAGGAACTGATAAGGAACAGAGGATTTATGCGAAATAGAAAACAGCATGCAGGAATCCTCCTGTTAAATGTTCCCTGACAGTTTACATGTATGTATTTTTTTCAGATTCTGTTCCATTTTAAGTTGTTAGAAGATTTTGGATACAGATTCCTGAACTATACAGCAGGTCCTTGTTAGCTGTTTAATGTGCGGTAGTTTGTATCTGCTAATTCCACAGTCCAGATTTATCCCCCTTTCACTTTTGGTAACTGCAAATTTGTTTTCTAAGTCTATTTCTGTTTTGTAAATAAGTTCATTTGTATCATTTTCTTTTTGATTCCATATATTAGTGACATCATGTGGTATTTGTCTTTCTTTGACTTAACTTAGTATGATCATCTATAGTTGCATCCATGTTGCTGCAGATGGCATTATTTCATCCCTTTTTAATGGCAGAATAATATTCTATTGTGTATGTATACCACATCTTTATCTATTCCTCTGTCGCTGGACATTTAGGGTGCTTCCTCGTCTTGGCTGTTGTAAATAGCGCTGCAATGAACACTAGGGAGCCCATATTTTTTTGAATTAAGAGTTTTCTCCAAATATATGCCTAGGTGTGGGATTGCTAGATCATATGATAGCTCTATTTTTAAGTTTTTTTTTTTTTTTTTTTTTTTAATATTTCTTATTTATTTGGTTGCTTAGTCACAGCCTGTGGGGTCTAGTTCCCCAAGCAGGGATCAAATCCAGTCACCTTGCCCTGGGAGTGTAGAGGCCCCGTCACTGAACTACAAGGGAAGGCCCCAGTGATCACTTTTAAAAAACCATTTCTAAAAGACAAAAAAAATGAAGGTATTTCTTAAGCTCCTTTACACACAAGTTATATATTTTTAAAAAAGATCTCAGAAAAGGGAATCTTACACCCTTCTAACTACATATTTTCCAGAGCAAAATTAACTCCTTTGCCTAAAGTCAAAACAATGAATGCTAAATTCTAAAATTGTAATAGGGAGTGGACAAAAAAAATTGCTGAGAGAGATGTAAGAAAACTGAATTCAAAAAAAAAAAAAAAAGAAAACTGAATTCACATTTTAAAATTCTATAATATCTATGGAGCCTTAACTCTTGTGTACTGGCTACATGGTAAGTTTGCTATTTGTAACAAAAGTGACAAAGTCAGAATTATCTATCCAATGTCAAAGCCCCTATTGGTCAAAACCGCAAAATATAAAGAATCCACTCTAATTCTGATCCTCTATCCTCTATCAGGTGTTGAGTATTCAATACCTGACCTCTGTGGCACCCTGTCCTTAACTGTCTTCTAAAGCATCACCCCATCATCCTGTCCCAGTTAAGCCTACCTATGGAGAGAGTAACATGGAAACTTACATTAGCATGTGTAAAATAGAGAACCAGTGGGAACTTGCTGCATGTCTCAGGAAACGCAAACTGGGACCCTGCATCAACCCGGAGGGGTGGGATGGGGAGGGAGATGGGAGGGAGGTTCAGAAAGGAGGGCATATATGCATACCTATGGCTGATTCATGTTGAGGCTTGACAGAAAACAAAATTCTATAAAACAATTACCCTTCAATTAAAAACCAAAACAAAACCTACCTATGCTATATGTTCAATCCTTCAAGCCAGCATTATGGGCAGAGAATCTGATCAACAAAACCATAACGATGTATTTATGGAGCATTGACGGGCCAGCACATATTTGTCCACTAATGTAAGTTAGCAGTGGCCTCTTAAAGATGGAGCCTTAATTAAGAGGCGTGGCTGCATGGCTTCAGTAGTGAAATACATGGAGCACAGGAGGAGGCAAATGTTTTAGACGATAAAGGGCGGCCTGAGGCCCCCTCAACACATTGGAAGAGGAGATGACCAGTAGATCTTTGGATATGTGAGGCTGAGACTCGAGAGACAGATTTGGGCTGGAAGAGTTAGACTTGGGAGCATGAACGCACGAATGATCATTGGAACCATGGCAGCCAGAGTACCTCACATTGTCCAAGAAGAGTGTCTCGAGTGAGAAGAGAGAGTCGCTTCTCTCGGTTTCCACCAGCACCCTTTGGTCGGCCTCTCTCTCAGAGCCTGCTGCCATTCCTGCCACCTCCATTCTTTCTCAGTTCAGCAACTGGAGTGGTCCTTTTGGTGACTGATTCTTTTGCTCAAAACTCCCCAGAGACTGTACCCATCTCCTTTGAGTTTTCCCCAGTGGCGCAGAATCCGCCTGCCAATGAAAGAGACTCCAGAGATGCAGGTTCAATCCCTGGGTCAGGAAGATCCCCTGGAGAAGGAAATGGCAACTCGTTCCAGTATTCTTGCCCCATGCCAGGCACTGGTCCCAGAGACGTGGGCAGGTGACGTCCCCGATTTCATGAGACTCATACGAGCACATCTCAAGCCGGAGAACCCAACGCTAAGCCTCCTCTCCCTGCCGCTGGAGCTGCGAGTTGAAGCGCACTCCGCGGAAAGATTGCCTGGAACTGAGGCTTCACTCTTCAGGCGGCCCTAAACCAGCACGGCGGCCTCAGCTGGTGCTTCCCTTCTCTCTCATCAGGCCTCTGGGCGGGTTCCCCCTATTTTTAGATTTTTAAGGAACCCCCACACTGTTCTTCATAGTCCATGTGTTCACCTTTGTTAGGTGAACTTGAACCACAAATTTAGGACTTGTTCTTAACACATTGTTCTCAGCTTTAGGTCCAAGTGCCAACTCCAGCCCATCCAGATTCCTAAAAACCCCTCACATCTTCCCGTCTCTCTTCCTTCCTGGGGACTTGGGCTGTCAGGGCAGCCTGGATGTTTCTTTCACGGCACTGATGGCAGCCTCTCACCTCCAGGGGAGTGGACACTTGGCTTGCCACGATACTGTCCCCAATTCATGGCAGGTGCCAGACATGCACTTAATTAATAATGAATGAAAGCTTGATGAATGAATGAGAGCCCTATATATCTGAAGTATCAGGAATTCTGAATTAGTCAAGCCTAGCCTATGATGTTCAATTAAGCATCACAAACAATTTATACTAGGCAGTACTGGTCCAGGGGGCAAGCCGTTTGCTAGGAATTGTTTTAAGGGACTGAATGACCTACTTTATAAATTTGATGTGTGTTCTTTGGTTATGATTTTCGGGGCCAATGTTTTCTGAAACCAATTAATGTCTCGGTTTGAAATGACTATTACATTGATCTCTTGGGTAGGTAATATTTCCTCCCCAAAGTAGAGGAGGGGAAATATTGGTGTCTATTTTGGAAACCCGACAGTGAGGTGATGGCATGACAGCTGTGTTATCTTGAATCCAGGAGAAGAGGTAATAATAAAGTAAATGTGGGTGTACTAGGTCATCAGTATATATCCCTCAGGTCAGGTCAAGGCAAAGACAGAATCAAAGAAGCCAGCAGAGGTCATGGGAATTTGAGCTCTCATTCACCTCCTTCTCTATCCTATTGAGGACAGCTTGGAGGGGATTTTGAGATGCAGAGGGCAAGCATCCTTCTCTCCTAGTGACCAATAAATGGATTTTTCTAGAGCACAGGGTGAAACCCCAGAGATGTCAAGAAAAAGGACCATTGTCACTTATGATGCCATCCAACCATCTCATCCTCTGTCACCCTCTTCTCCTTCTGCCTTCAGTCTTTCCCAGTATCAGGGTCTTTTCCAATGAGTTGGCTCTTCACATCAGGTGGCCAAAGTATTGAAGCTTCAGCTTTAACATCTCCTTCCAATGAGTATTGAGGGTTGATTTCCTAAGATTGACAGGATGGCACCACTGATTCAATGAACATGAACTAGGGCAAACTCCAGGAGACAGTGAGCAACAGGGAAGCCTGGCATGCTGCAGTTCATGGGGTTGCAAAAAGTTGGATACAATTTGGCAACTGAAAAACAACAGTCACTTGTAAGTTTTAACAACTCTCCCTTCTTTAAATAGCTTCCCTATGCATCTTATACAATTTCTGTGTTCTGTTCTCTCTTCCCTAGGACCCCCTCCTTGAAATGAAACTTGAGATTGTTCTCCAGTGGCTCTTGAGAGGTTCAATTTTCCCTCCCTGTTTAATGATACTCCTTGTGTCCTTGTGTTTATGTTCCATATCTATGATGTGTGGTTACTTAACATTTTGCAGTGAGAGAAAGTGCCTGCCACCTTGTATTTCCCTTCTGATTACAGGACTTTTGCAGCTCAGAACTGACATCTGTAGTGGGAGTTTTTAGGCAACATTAATCTTGGGTCAGTTTCTCCTGGGTCATTGTGTATGGGCAGCACCTGCCCATCTTAAAGAGAACCAGGTGGGTGGGCACAGTTGGGTGAGAACCATCTTGTCGCCCAGGGCTCCAGGCTGAAATGCAAGGGAGAGAGTGTCCGAAATCCTAATTTTGATGGAGAGAGTGCCCAGACCTGGAGGTTTTAGGGTCTATAATTAATTGAAGACAATTAATTCTAAACAAAAAAAGAGAAGGAAGAAACATGGTGTTTGAGTAAGAGGAGTGATTTCTGTGTTCAGAGAAGTTTCAGAGTGGGCAGGAAGTCTTGGATCTTTCAAGAGAGAGGTTTGAGGATCTAGGTCAAATAAGAAGTGTCTTCACAGCTTTGTTTGCATAAGATTGGAGAAGCTGCCAACTCCAAGTAATGAGCCAGCATCTTTCCTTGTGAAGTATTACATTTCTGAAGAAGACTGTTCATGAATGTGAAAAAAGATGCAAAATGCACGTTGTTTATCAGTCCCTCGATCAATGCCAGCCTGAGGCTTCTAAAGACCCTAGGAAGTAGAAATACTTCTGTAGCCAACCCAACACATGTAAATTAAGAGGAAATCAATTTAAAATGGTAAAACAAATGTGGGGAAGTCAAAGAAATTCTGATTTTTTTTCACCAGAATGACTATTTTCATGTGTTCTTTTAAAATTTGAACCATTGTATTATTTAAAAATGATTAAGAAGGGGTGTAGGTGATTTGCCCTGCTTTGAAAGTGAAAATGTTAGTGGCTCAGTTCTGTCAGACTCTAGCACTCTAGGTGCCTCTTGTTCATGGATTTCCCAGGCAAGAATACTGGAGTGGGTAGCCATTCCCTTCTCCAGGGGATCTTCCCAACCCAGGGATCAAACCTGGGTCTTCTGCATTGCAGGCAGATTCTTTGCCATCTGAGCCACCAGGGAAGCCCTTGCACTGCTTGTCCCCAGCTTGTATACAGTCTGGATAATTCTCTGCTGAGCAGATGCCTTTAGGAGAAAAATCCTGCTTTGCCTAACAGGCAC
The DNA here is from genome assembly GCF_963930625.1 of Muntiacus reevesi. Lineage (NCBI taxonomy): Eukaryota > Metazoa > Chordata > Mammalia > Artiodactyla > Cervidae > Muntiacus > Muntiacus reevesi. The sequence goes on along the minus strand of NC_089252.1, from coordinate 36,907,885 downwards.
AAGGGCGGAGTTCCTTGGTGGCAAAATCTGTCCTTGAGAACCGTGTCAGCCTGAAGTACAATGCTGTCATCTGGTGACCACATTCTGAAATTACAATTCTATCTCCCCCCTGGGGCTCTTGTCATCTGCTTCCTGCACCATTGTTAAGTGACACCAAATAATTTTACAACCAGAGCGATATTAGAGCAAACTGCATGCAGCTTTTCCAGTTTACAGATGAGGTATCGAGACCTTAGTTAAAGTGGCACGGCCAGAAGGTGGCCCTGGCATATGACTACTTAATAATCCATTTCATGGTATAAGTAGACTCTTAGGGCCAGCAAAGTTGAATTTAGATGGCAGCCCTGCAATGGACTAGGGCTTCCCAGGTGGCCCAGCAATAAAGAATCCGCCTGCCAGTGAAGGGGACATGGGTTTGATCCGTAGGTCGGGAAGATCCCCTGGAGAAAGAAATGGCAACCCACTCCAGTATTCTTGCCTGGGAAATCCCATGGACCGAGGTGCCTGGTGGGCTACAGTCCATGGGGTTGAAAAAGAGTTGGACATGACTTAGAGACTAAACAACTGTAATTTTCTAGCTGTAAAATTCTTGTGCAAATGACCAAACCTCAAGAGGCCAAATTTTTTTCTTTTTTGCATTAATTTGCTCCAATAAAGTTGTCTTGGATTTAATAAAAAAAAAAAAATTATTGTGCAAATGACCAAACCTTGCTGAACCTCAGTTTCCTTGCATGTAAAATGAGAATTCCATTAGAATACACCTTGTGGGTTTACCGGAAAGATTAAATGACATAATATAACTTGCAGACATGATTGAGACCTGCCTGGCAGAAGACAGAATATTGTTAGGATAAGTGTGTCGGTGGACACACAAGGGTGCCTTGAATATTTCCGGAACTGTACAAACAGGACAGTATGCTTCAGAGCCATTTAAAATCAAATGATGTAGAATAAAAAACTAGCACTCTTTCCCCATTTCCTCCTTCCTCTTTGGGAAGATGCCAAATTGCTTTCGATCCATTTCATTGTCTTATCCTACTGTCTCTAGGTTCCAAAGCTCTGCTTTGTTGAATTTCTTGCAGAGACTCAAATCTTTGGGGTAACTAACGTGCTTGTAACTACTGTCTAAACTGAAAATCCTGTGAATTATCTTGTTTTGAACCCTGAAGTGCCAAGACAGAGTCAATTGATGACTCTGATGTCAGCAGTTCACGCTGTCACTTTAGCATAAAGTCTGACCAGGTAGAGCCTGACTTCATGATTTAAGCTTCCTCTGCACTTGTGAGCACATGTAACACCTGGGGAGGTCTAATTCGGAAAATAGAATCTAACCATCAGAGCTTTCGAATGGTGGTGCTGGAGAAGATTCTTGAGAGTCTCTTGGATAGCATGGAGATCAAACCAGTCAATCCTAAAGAAAATCAAGCCTAAATATTCATTGGAAGGACTGATACTGAAGCTGAAACTCCAATACTTTGGCCACCTGTTGTGAAGAGCTGACTCACTAGAAAAGACCCTGATGCTGGGAAAGATTGAAGGCAGGAGGAGAAGGGGACGACAGCAGATGAGATGGTTGGATGGCATCACTTACTCAACAGACATGAGTTTGAGCAAACTCTGGGAGATGGTGAAGGGCAGGGAAGCCTGGTGTACCGCAGTCCATGGGGTCGCAGAGTCAGACACAATTGAACGACTGAACAGCAACAATACTCGTCTTCTAGCTTTTCTTTAATTTTGCTTTCCTCAAAGCTATCTCCCCCATGGTTAGTTTCTCCTAATACTAATAAGACCATTTAACTCTCATGGTGAATTGCATCATTCACCTTCTGACAAGTACTACTGGAATCAGCTCAGGCAACCATGATGTGACTTTCATCTTTGTTAGATTATAAATTCCTTTGCATCAAGAGAAATTATTCCACACAAGGAGGTTCCTCAAAACAATTAAAAATAAAACTGCCTTGTGATGCAGTAATTTCACTTCTAAGTATTTACCTGAAGAAAACAAAAACACTATGAGTCAAGTGCTCGGGCCTGGTGGGCTGGGAAGACCCAGAGGAATCGGGTGGAGAGGGAGGTGGGATGGGGGACCGGGATGGGGAGTACGTGGAACTCTATGGCTGATTCATATTAATGTATGACAAAACCCACTGAAAAATAAAAAATTTTAAAAAAAAGAAATAAAATTAAAAACAAAAAACAAAAAACACTAATTTGGAAAGATATTGTATGCCAGTGTTTACTCTAGTTCTATTTACAATAGCCAAGATATGGAAGCAAACAAAGTATCCACTGATAGATGCTGCATAAAGAAGGTGTGGTGAATATACACACAATGGACTATTACTCAGCCATAAAAAATATGAAATCTTGCCATTTGAAGCAATATGGATGGATCTAGAGGGTATTATTCCAAGTGCAGTAAGTCAGAGAAAGAGAAATACCATATGATCTCAGTTATACGTGGGATCTATAAAAACGAAACAAGCAAAACGAAACCTGAATAGACACAGAACAGATACAGAGAACAAAAGTGGGCTTACCAGAGGAAAGGAGGCGGGGGTGAAATACATGAAGGGGGCTAAGAGGTATAAACCTTCAGCTGTAAAATAAATTAGCCATGGAGATATAATACATAGTATATGGACTATAATTAATAATAGTGTAATAACTTTGTACGTGAGCAGAAGATTACTAGGTTTATTGTGGTGATCATTTTATAATTACGCAAACATCAAATTCCTCATAGTCCACCTGAAGCTAACATAATATTGTGTGCCAATTTCCATACATGAAAATGTTAATGAAGTTCCTGTCACACAGAAGCTCCAGTACTTTGGCCACCTGTTGCGAAGAACTGACTCATTGGAAAAGACCCTGATGCTGGGAAAGATTGAAGGCAGGAGGAGAAGGGGATGCGAGAGGATGAGATGATTGGATGGCATCACCGACTCAATGGACATGAGTTTGAGCAAGTTCTGGAAGATGGCGAAAGACAGGGAAGCCTGGCGTGCTGCAGTCCATGGGGTTGCAAAGAGTCGGAACACGACTGAGGGACTGAACTAAACTGACACTTACATACATTGTACACAGGCATATAAACATTTACATGGACACACACACCCCTATTGTACGTGTATGTGCACAGTGTGCATATATGTGTGCATATAAGCAAGTGTATGTACACATTAAGAAATAGTGACTCAGTTTATAAATATATGTATGTATATATTTAGTGTTTGTCTACCTCTCTTGCATATATATGTGTCACTCAGTCGTGTCCAACTCTGCAACTCCTGCCAGGCTCCCCTGTCCTGTGATTCTCCAGAAAGGAATACTGGAATGGGTGCCCATTCCCTTCTCCAGGGGATCTTCCTGACCCAGGGACTGAAAGTGCGTTTCTTGCATCTCCTGCACTGGCAGGAGGATTCTTTACCACCAAGCCACCTGCAAGCCCCAAGCATGCACTGCGCTTTCTTCATCCGCTCACCCACTGATGGACAGTTAGGTTCCCATGCCTTGGCAGTTGTGAACAACGCTGCAGTGGATGTGGGGCGCACATGTCTTTTTGAGTTAGTGTTTTCATTTCCTTTAGATCAATACCCAGAAATGGAATTGCTGGCTCATCCATATTTTGTCCTTGATAAATAACAAAAAGTCAAATTGATAGTATTCCAAACACTTTTCTTTCCCAAGTTCCTGCCTCTGTCAAATCCTCCTCCATTCTTCCAGACTATTATTCTTCTCTTACAGTTAACTGTCTCATTCAGAAGTTGACTACTCTGTTCTAGGCTGGCTTAGTTCTCCCCTGTGGCCATGAAGCTACTGATTCACAAGTCACAGGGGCTCAGGAGATATGGAAAGAAGAGGCTGGTTATTATCTCTAGGTAGTTTCCTGATAAGAATGCATCAACCCTGACAGACACTGCTGACACGTTGATCTGGGACTTGTAGCTTCCCTATTTGTGAGAAATTAAACTTCTGTTGGTCAAGCTAGTTTGTTGTTATGCAGCCCCAGCCAACTAATACAGGAAAGCCAACGGCTTGCTTTCTTTCCAGGACCCAACTCCACAGGAATTCAGAGAGCCCAGGGGTTTCATCTGCATTGCTCAGTCTCCTGGCCACAGAGCAGGGAAGAGAAAGATGTGATGTGGGTGGAAGGTGGGGAGGGCAGGGAGGCAAACAGAGAACCCCCAGGACGAAGGGCAAATGCAGAAACATAGCAGAATGAAAAAAAGAAGGAGTTGTCTACAGAATGTATGTTCACAAGGAAAATGAGAATCTGCCTTGTTTTAAAACTTCAAAGGTCTGATCCTCACTCATGTTTAGTGAGATTGTATCTAGAGACTGCAAGCTTAAATTTCTCACAAAACACATGAAACTAAAAATAGCCTTTTGGAATCTAATCTATCAGTAGGCAAAGCATCCTGGCATTTGATTTGCAGTTGAGGTACGTTGCCTCCAAGTTAATTTTAGGGCCGTGGTTTGAACAGCTAGATTCGGAATTTTTCAGAACATTTAGTAAGAGCTCAGGAAAAAGCATGGTGCTAAGTGCTCTGCAGGATAGAGGGTTTTATACGAGATGTTTTATGAGATTAATACCCCAATGCCCCTACTAGAGGTAGTATTTGAGCAAACCTGGAACGTGCATTTCATTAAGTAAATCAACCTTGAATATTCACTGGAAGGACTGATGCTGAAGCTCCAACACTTTGGCCACCTGATGCCAAGAGCTGATTCACTGCAAAAGACCTTGATGTTGGGAAGGATGAAGGGCAGGACGAGAAGGGGATGATAGAGAATGAGATGGTTGGGTAGCATCACTGATTCAATAGACATGAATTTGAGCAAACTCTGGGACAGAGTGGACAGGGAAGCCTGGTGTGGTGCATGGGGTTGCAGAGTCAGACACGACTTAGCGACAGAACAGCAACAGAGCTTTCATTTGCCTGGAACACCCAGTACAGGCATGGTGCGAAAGGCAGTATTGAAGGTGCCTTGTTTGTCATGAAGTCTTTTTGTCCTCAGGTGGGTGTTTGAGGCCAGCCCCAGTGCAGTTACTATGTATGTCCACAAGATGGCAGTCACAGCCAGGAAGGTGCTGCAGGAGCCACGGGCTGACCCTTTCCAGGATGGACCGCGGGTGGGGTTTCTAGAGGTTCCTGGAGGAGGGCTGGGATTCCACAGTAGCTCTTCCTATGAGTGGGGAAAAGGATCAGGTTGAAGCAGCAGGGAGGCAGTCAGGAGGAGGGGAAGGAAGAGATAATAAAAAATCAGACAAAAGTCTGGAGCAGAAGAGCAGAATTGTTTTGATACTGAGTTGAGGCACAGAGGATAAACCAGAGACAGGAGGAATGTCAGAGGAGCCAGAACTTCTGGTTAAAGGGCGAGAGGCTGGGAGATAAACCAGACCGCAGAGTCTACAGGAGGTGGGCAGAGGAGAAGGGCGTGTCAGGGAGAAGTAGAGTCTGAGGTCCATGCATACTGCTGGTTCTGACTCCTGCCCGTGCCCCTGGGTGCTTCCAGAAGAGGGGACTCAGGGATGGATTGTGACCAGATCATGAAGGAGGAGCAGCGACAGAAGCCATAGAACGAGCCAAGTTCACAGCTGGTTCAGGGAAGGCAGTACGTCTGATGGGCTGGAGCAGAGCTGTGTGGAAAGGGGGAGATAGATGAGACTGCAAAAGTAGGGCTTTAACCGTTCCAGGTGAATCCTTGGATGCTCAGCCAAGCAGGGTGGCTACCTGGTTGAATAGAAATGATGGAGTCATTAAGATATTTTAAATAAAGATTATCCTGGGGCTTCACTGTGCTTAGTTGCTATGTCATGTCCAACTCATTGTGACCTCATGGACTGGAGCCTACCAGGCTCCTCTGTCTGTGGGGTTCTCCAGGCAAGAATCCTGAAGTGGGCTGCCATTTCCTCTCCCAGGGGATCTTCCTGATCCAGGGATCGAACCTGTGTCCCCTGTGTCTCCTGCATTGCAGGCGGATTCTTCACCTGCTGAGCCATCAGGGAAGCTCACTGATGCTTTGGGAAGAAACTATTTGAAGCTGAATATAAAGCTGATTTGAGGGAGAGTAGTGTGAAGCAGTGTGAGTGATTCCAAAGCTCTGGAAGTAGTTTAGAAGTATGGAATTAAGAATTCAATATGGTAATGATATTTGAGAAAAATGGATAAATATTAAAGGGATTAGTGGCTTATGTGTAATGAGAAAAAAAAGCTTAGGAATGTTTTTATACTAGTTCTTAGTAGAACTGGAAAACATATACACAGACTCAATTAGATTATATAAATTCAGAGAAAAAGTAAAGACATGCTCACACCTAGACATTTAGGAATTTTACTTTATTTTCTACCAATGGTTTTCTCTGAGGCATGGGTATAACCATCTCATCCCAGATGTTTTACTTTGTAATCAGACCTCAGGAGAATATACAAGGTCTTGGCACACTTCAGTGTTTCAGTGGCGTTTAGAAATGTTTGTCTTATCAAAATTCCCCAGATAGCCTAGACATACGTCTGTACTTATCTGGGAGATAAATAGATATAGAAGGGTACTGTCCCAGCTCAGAAGATGCCACTCAGCCCCTTCTGCACTAAAGAATGTACTGCCGACTAAAAAGCTGCACAATGTGAGAGCTGCGAGTGAAGTTTTATTTGGGTAAAATGAGAACTGCAGCCTGGGAGATGGCACCTCAGCGAGTTCTGAGAGACTGCTCCCCAGAGGCCTGGGGAAAGGTCAGTAGAGATGTGGTTTTGGTGAAGGGGGAGTACCTGCAATCAAGCACGCATTTTCCAGAAGGCTTCTGTTAGTCTCATGAAGACTTTGCTAGTCACGAGGAACAGTGTCACCATGAAGGACTTCAGTGCTTTTCTAGATATGGGGAGGGACAAGAACTGGGCTCAGAAAATCAGCTCCTGAGAACATCTAACTGTCTGAAGACCTGTCCTGCTAGTTCCCCCCTGAGCACAGAGCACCTCATTTCTGCTTTCCACCCTCAACTGCGTCAGGGGGTATTGAAGGCCAGCAGCTGCAGCAGCGCATGATTCAATCCTTATAGACGTGGATGACAAGCACTCTTTGCAAGGGCCAGCTTGGAGCTGACATTACAAATGATCAAAGAATCTGTAATCTAGGTTAGATATTCACCTTGAGGTGTTGCCCATGGTTCAGCAGGACGGTATACAAGAGGACTGTAACTTTGGTAGCGGATATAAAGACACATCTATATTTCAACATGGAGCATATATACTTTGACATGTGGGCTGAGGGGAAATTTGCCATTTCATTAAACTGTAGCCCCCCAATCTCAAGCCTGTACATGTGGGTAAGAGATTGAAAGACCGCTATTAAACATGTTGAGGTTTAAAATTAGGATGAAAACTGGTTTTCTATCAGTGGAAAACCATTCTTCTAGAAATTGAGTTCTGTTGACTGGGGAAAAAAAATGTACCACCTAAACACTGAAAATTATGTTTTATTTGGTGGATTTTCTGAGGACTTAAGCCTGTAAGACAGCCTGTCAGATCACTCTGAGGGAGGGCTCCAAAGACATAAGGGAGGAGCCAGGATGGATAGGGGTTTTTGTAACAAAAACCAAGTAGTCAGAACATCAGAAGATTACTGTTAAAGAAAACCAGGCATTTTATTTTATTTATTTATTTATTATTATTATTATTTTTTCTTACCCGTGTACCGGGGTAGCTGTGCTGCCCTTAACAGGGCAGAGGTCACAGCACCCCCCCCCCCCCCCCCCCGCCAGTTCCTGTGGCATTTATTTATTTTTAATTGGAGGATAATTGCTTTACCTGATGGCTCAGATAGTAAAGAATCTGACTGCAATGCAGGAGACCTGGATTTGATCCCTGGATCAGGAAGATCCCCTGGAGGAGGGCATGGCAACCCCCTCCAGTATTCTTGCCTGGAGAATTCCACAGACAGAGGAGCCTGGTGGGGGACAGTCCGTAGGGTCAGAATCAGACAGGACTGACGGGACATAGCATGCATATATTTGAAAGATGCCAGAGTCTGGGCTCGCTGATACTGCGCCTTTGATGTGCGCCTCAGCTGTCTGGGGCCAGTATCCTGCTCTTTTCCATCTGAGTCCCCTCAGGGTGCACTGCTGGGCGTGGCTGATGGCTTAATGGCCACAGCATCCTTTGTTTGCTGATAGGGCAGGCAATAGTTTTTCATCCACAGCTCCACTTTCAGGCTTCTAAATCTCTGCTTTATCTGTCATTGTCGCCCCTGCTTCCCTTTCAGGGACCGTCCTTAGCTGTTACAATTTCTCCTACAGCCTTGCCACTTCATTAGCATATGTGCATTCATTCTATCCACTTTTCCTGTGGGCTGCAACCTATTCTGACCTTTCTTTTCTCCAAGCTTTTTGTATCTTGCTTGATATTCAATGCCACGATTTATGTTTGCATTTTTTCCCCTGCCTCTTAGCATAAGAGAGCCTTTTCTTTACCTCCTGTCCCTGGCAGAAAATAGATACATCATAACAAGACTGTTTTTAAGTCAACAATATAGATATAATTAGAAAAGGTTAGATGAAAACCTGGTTTTGGATCAGCCCCATCAGAGCCATGTTTTGTCATCACAGTTGTTCTCTAATCAGCCCTCTTGCATGCATGTGTGCCGAGTCGCTTTAGTTGACTCTTTGCGACCCCATGGACTATAGCCCGCCAGGCTCCTCTGCCCATGGGATTCTCCAGGCAAGGATACTGGAGTGGGTTGCCCTGCTCTCCTCCAGGGGATCTTCCCCACCCAGGGATCCAACCCATCTCCTGCATTGGCATGCGGGTTCTTTACCACTAGCGCCACCTGGGAAGCCCTAATTAATGCCTCCCTCCCACCCCCTGCCCCCCTCCCCCGCCCCAACCAGAGGCTCTGAAATCCCTACTTTTCTTCTGTTTTAACTTTGCTGATGCTGCACTTCTGGGATGGCTGTGGTCCCCCAGGAAACTGTGACAGGTTGGTTTTTCCCTATAATATCATCAAGGAAAAGAATACGAATAGCACCAATGCTCAGTTCTTTATTTTTGTACCTAGGCATTTGTTCTTTATTTTTACAATCCTAGTTAATTTTCATTGGGAATTTTCCCCACGGCAGCAATTAATTTTCACAGGACTTTTTTTTATGGTACCTACAAGAAAAGTAAAGGTTAAATCTTGGGAAAACATGCTAATAATTTAGAGACAGGAAAGCTGAGGAGAAAGCACTCCTAAGATATAAAACTTTAGCTTCCAGTTGCCCTGATTCTAATTGTTTTATTACTCCCATAGGATTTGGCTGAATTACTTTTTACATCATCAGTTTGCCTAAGTACGTCCATTCATGGTTGACAAACAGTTATTTACAAGGAGGTCTTACATTGAGTTGGCCAAAATGTTCCTTTGGTTAGTGGATTCGTTGTTCAATAAAGTTCTTGGTGAATATGAAAATTATCTTTCATTTTTACTTAAAATAGAACTAACTTTTTGGCTAACCTAATACATACATAATTTGCAAGTACAGATCATAAAGGACCACTTGTCTGTTTATTGTGAGAGATTTCCTAAAGATCTCTTTTGCTGCTTTAGATTTAGTTATCGTATATTTGAAAACAATAGTTGCTATTCCTTGAAAATGTTTTGTTTGCTTATTCACTCATTATTTCATTAAACATTTGACTACCTACAAATAAATTTATTACTTTAGTGTTTTCCTTATTAAGCAAAATTCTATAAGTTTGCATTTAAAAAAATGTAGTCAGGAGGTATACATTAATTACTTGTCAGGGATTAAAAATCAGGTTTCCTGGATTCTTGTACTGAATGTACTATTTTAGCTGGGTGAGTGTAAACAACACACATAATTAGTCTCAGCTTTAGTTTACTTATTTGTAAAATGAGGATATTGTCTGCCTGACATCAGGGGATTTGGATGAGGATAAAGGTAAATAATTTGTGTAAAAATGTTTTGCTTCCTTGTAAAATGTTACATAAGTGTAAAGGCATTGACTAAGGCTAAGTCAGGTACATAAATGTGTGCTTTCCTTGTAACTTCTATGACTTTAAGCCTATTTTTAGAACATTAAAAAGTTGAATCTGTCCTCAAAATTATCCATTTGCATTTCAGAAACAGCACCTAGAAACATCTCTTGACTGTCATGAGGCAAAGAGGCTCCCAGAACTTTCCTGTTGTGGACATTCACACATGTATATAGAGCCAGGGCATATGGCTTCCCTGGCCGGCTTGGAGTTCTGGTAGACCAGTGAGGTTCATTGAACACAGTGGCAGAGAATGAGGTGGGGAGTGATGGATCTGTTTTAGGTAGGGGGTTTGGGAAAGTTCTCTCTGCAAAGTACCATTTGAACAGAGAACTGTGTAAAGTCAGGGAGCAAGCCATGTGAGTATTTGACCCAAGAGCATTCCAAGCAAACTGAATATCTCAGGGTAGAAATATCTTGTACGTATATCTCAGTATATTTGAGCCAGCATTTCTGTAATATAGATCTAGAAGCTGAACTATATTTATGAATGTAATTTCATAATGGAAATTAGTGGGTTTATGCTTGTGTCTGAAAAAAAAACTACATAAATTTGAAATAATTTATTCTATAACCTCCCAACACTTCATTAGGCAAGGATTTCAGTTTTCTTATATTTGTAATGTCCTATGAAGCCTGGAGCCATTAGCTTCAGGTCAGAATTATTTGTTCTTGCTTTTTGCCAAAACTGATGGAACCAGGCAGCTTGCCATCAAAATGGGAGCCATCCAGCTTCTAATTTCTGAATGAGGTTGAGAAGGGAAATACATTTGGAAAAGAAAATACATTTCATTCAGAAATAATTGAATTCACTTCTTGAATGATAGATAAAGAACTGACCTAAAATTATTCAGGAAGACAACAGGAGTTTGGAAGATAGAAACCAAATCAACACTGTGGCTTTTTGAAGTCAAAAGTCAAGAAAGGCCTGAGTCTTCCTCAGTATTCTGTTACATGCAACCCTGATTCATTCAAAACATGAGTTTAGGAGTGGTGTTTGCCCACTAGGAGAAATCTTGACCCCAGAGAGGGGGACATGGAATTTCTATGGAATGGGGACCAGGGAATGCTCCGTGGTTACTGGCTTCTCTGGGGCACAGAGTGATTCTTAGGGAGGGAAGCAGTGTTGACGGCAGGCTTCTGTGTTCCTAGTGTTTTTGCTACTTAAAATCTTGGTAGGGGCTTCCCTGGTGGTCTAGTGGTTAAGAATTCACCTGCTAATACAGAGGACACGGGTTCGATCCCTGACCCAGCAAGAGCCCACGTGCTGCCAAGCAACTAAGTCCATGAGCCACAATTACTGAACCAGCACTCTGGAGCCCGCGTGCTCGAGAAGCTTGCACGCCTAGAGCCTCTGCCTGTGCATGCACGCGTGTTAAATTCCTCCAGTGGTGTCTGTTTCTTTGCAACTCTATGGACTCTAGCCCGCCAGGCTCCTCTATCCGTGGAATTCTCCAGGCAAGAATACTGGAGTGGGTTGCCATGCCCTCCTCCAGGGGATCTTCCCGACCCAGGGGCTGAACCTGGGTCTCGCATCCCCTGCATTGGCAGGAGGGTTCTTTACCACTAGCACCAACTGGGAAGCCCACAGGGCTTGTATTCTGCAATAAGAGAAGCTGTTGCCATGAGAACCCCGGGTATCGCAACAAAGAGTAGCCTCCACTCACTGCAACTAGAGAAAGCACACACAGTGAAGACCCAGTGAGGCCAAAAATAAATAAGTAAATAAATTTTAAATGGTTACATAAAACACATTTTCATAGGTTGCCTTGAAACTTCTGTGTGTGTGTGTGTGTGTGTGTGTGTGTGTTTAGCAATTTAAGCATACCATGTAATACGGCAATTTTTTACCATCATAGTTTGTGCCAATATGTTTGTGTTTTTTCTCATCCTTTTTGTGTAAATAATATAGGTTTCCTATATTTCCTACACAAAATAGTCCTTTCTGTGTTATAAAATATTTCTACATGCTTTATCTCACTTGATACACATGATCTTCTTTAGTTTCCATGTGATAATAAAACTAAGAACATTTACTGAATGCATGATTTCATTATTTTATTATTCCCATTTTATTGATGAAGAAGCAGAGTCTTTAGTAGAGCAACTCTCAGATGGTTTTGGATAATTGAAGTAACAAAAAAACCCAGTGATGGTTTTACTGAAGTAATTGGATGTAAGGCTATTTTTCCTCTAAGGTTCGGTTGTGATTTGTAAATATCTCTAGTGGGAGACCTGGGTTCGATCCCTGGGTTGGGAAGATCCCCTGGAGAAGAGAAAAGCTACCCACTCCAGTATTCTGGCCTGGAGAATTCCACGTACTGTGTATATAGTCCATGAGGTCTCAAAGAGCCGGACACGACTGAGTGACTTTGACTTTCACTAAGTTAATTACCCCCTAAAAGTAAATCCAAATTCAAGAACAAGGAGACAGACTGAGATTAGTTACCACTGCTGGTCCTCCATTTCCAGTAGAAACAGTGTAGGCTCAAGACCTTTGTGGAGGAATCTCTCAGAAGAGAAAAGTAGGACAAACTGTAGCATTTCCTGTGTTTGCTACAGAACAGGAAATTGTTTCACCTTATTTCAAGCCAAATGTGTGTGGGGGTGGCTTCGAGGGAATCACCCAGAAAGTTTGATGTGTCTCCTGTAGTTTGCAGGTCACAGAAGAACTGGGATTTGATGTATGGCTTAAAATATATCTAAACTCAAGTGGTTCTGATATGGCTAGAGAAGCAGAAAGAGGGAAAGATGGGCTTGTATTAGGAGCATCATATGTGTGGCACCCCTGGGCCAGGTATGACCAGCCTAGTCCTTTAAAAACCCTGTGCGAGAGGGCTGTCCAGAGGGCTGAAGGGACCAAGGGGAAAGTCAGGGGCTGAGGAGCCAAAAGCAGCCAGGTAGAGGAGGGGCGTTGCCTGCATCTTGGTGGGTGGGGCTACCTCTGAGGATCTTGTGAAAGTGCCCCTGGGTGAGAAAGAATCAATGTCTGGAAATTGCCACACCAGAGGACAACGCATGGTTGCAACCATTGCAGCTACCTATGAACTTTCCTGTTGGTATCCATCAGAGTAGAACTGATTATACTGCAATCATTAATTAACTGAAAATCACATCAGCTTAACACAGTGAAAGCTCTTTTTGTGCTTGTATAGAGATGGATGGGGTTTGGGTGCCTTGCTGCATCTTGTTGCTATAGCATCTAGTACACGCGGTCTTGAAGGCTGTTGCAGCAGGGACCTTAGGATGAGTGGGCCAGGTACCCAGGCTCTTACCTGACTTGGTCTGGAAGTGACTTTTATTAGCCAAACTGACTGCAGAGGAAGTTGGGAGATGTAGTTTGTCCATATAAGAAGGAAGAGGATATGGTACAGTAAACATACAGCGTGTCTTTGCCAACTGTTCCTTTCTGCTCTTCCCAGTTCCTGTCCAGCACTGTGGGAGCTAGGGGCAGCCTAGTGAGTGGAAGAAGGTGCGGAAAATCAGAGCAGGCTAAGAATGACCCTTCAAGGTCAAATTACACCAAAGCTAGAGGAGAGGAATTGGTTTAAATTAATAAGGCTATTTAACATCAGTTGGACATTTGATTACTGAAATGAAATGGTTCTTCTTGTGGCTGAAAATGACCCAAAGAAATGTATTATTTGAATTTGGCCATAACATTTATGGAAACTGCATAACATTAGCGTATAGAAGCACATTAGATTTTTGTATAGTGATTTTGTAACCCAAAGCTATGCTGAATGCATTTATTCTACAGTTTTTTTGTGTGTATGGAATCTTTAGGATTTTCCATATGTAATTTTATGTCATCTGCAAATAGTGACAGTTATACATCTTTTCTGATATGTGAAAAGTGAAAGTGTTAATAGCACCATTGTGTCTGACTCTTTGTGACCCCACAGACTGTAGCCCACCAGGCTCCTCTGTCCATGGAATTCTCCAGATGTGAGTACCGTCTATTTCTTTTTCTTATTTAATTGCTCTGGTTGGAATTTCCAATACTATGTTGAATAACAGTAGCAAGAGTGGGCATCCTTGTCTTGATCTTAGAGGAAAAATGTCCAGCTTTTCACTATTGACTATGATGTCGTGCATGGCATCTTATATGGATTTGTCACATGTGGCCTTTATTATACTGAGACATTCTCTCTATGTCCTCTTTGTTGAGAGTTTTATTATAAGACGGGTGTTGAATTTTGTTCTGTGCTTTTTCTGCATCTATTGACATGATCACATAATTTTTGTCTTTTTTTTTAAGATGATGTTTTATGTTAATTATTGTCAATGTTGAACCATCCTTTTATCCCTGAAATAAATCCCACATGGTCATAGCATATGATCCTTTTAAGATATTGTTGAATTTCATTGGCTAGTATTTTGTTGAGGACTTTCACATCTTGGTCATCAGGCATATCGGCCTATGCCTTTCTTTTCTTGTGGTGTTCTCTGGTTTTGGTATCAGGGTAATGTAGGCCTCATAAATGGATTTGAGAGTGATTACTCTTCCTCGTTTTTTTTGGCCATTCCTCTGTGTCTCCATTTTACTTGACTCTCTGTGTTTGCTTCTGTGCATTAAACAAAGTAGTCACCTCTCCCGGTCTTGATGAAGTGGCCTTGTGTAGGGAATGAACGGTAACTCTGCCGTTACTCTTGGCTGTCTCTTAAACTTCTGTGATTGTGTAAGAGACTGTTTTAGTGGCTCCCAGTAGTTGAGGGTGTGCCAGTGTCTGTCAGCATCCAGAGTGGAGAATCTTAGCCCTTAGATTTGGGCTGACGGGAAGCCGATTCCTCAGGCAGCAGCCTTTAGAGTGTTAGTCGCTCGGTCATGTCTGACTCTTTGTGACCCCGTGGACTGTAGCCCACCAGGCTTGTCTGTCCATGGAACTTTCTAGGTAAGAATACTGTTGTGGGTTACCCTTACCTTCTCCATGTGATCTCCCCAAATGGGGGATCAAACCTGGGTCTCCTGCATTGCAGATAGACTTCTTACCTCTGAGCCACCAGTGAAGCCCGCAGCCCCACGGGACTGCGGCAGAAGTCCACTGGCCACCAGAGCCAGGCGATCCAGAGGTGTCGCCTTGGCAGCAATCACAAAAATCAGTGCCAGGTGAGTGTACAAGCTCCTTTCCAGAAGTGAGGCAGAGGGAGAGTGCAGAGATGGCCCCCACTGGTCTCCATCCCTGGATTGCACCTCAGTGCACCCCTAGGTGTGTGAGAACCTGAAGCCTGCCCCCAGCCTGGAGCTCCAGGATGAGGCTTTCTCTTTCTCAGAGAGACTGGGGGTGTGTTCAGTCTGCTCTCTGTGCCGTGTCCTGTGTGGTAGCCGGCTAGAAACTTTGTCCCCATTTGTTACAATCCCGTGGGACACTGGCATGCAAGCCTTGCTGGCCGCCAGAGCCAGGCAATGAGGGGACCTCCCTGGGCATCAGCCTTGAAATCCAGGGCACTAGATTCATGTATAAGCTCATTTCCAAGGGATACTGACAAGATGAAGCAAGGCAGTGGGAGAGTGCTAAGCCGATGCCCACCGGCCTTGGCCTCCTGGGAGATATGGGCTACACGAGATGCCTGCCCTTGAGCTTAAGCTCCAGGACAAGCAAATAGGCCTCTTTCGCAGAAAGCCTGGGAGCATTTCCGCCAGCTGTCTTTGTGGTGCCCTGGGGCTGGGAACCTGCCAAGAACTGTCTCTGATTGTTACTGTCCCAAGGGACCCAGGAACACAAGGCCCCCAAGGCCGCCTGAGCCAGGTAACCAGGGGGGATTCCCCCCTTCCCCCCTCAGGCAGCAGCTGCAGAAACCAGGGCACCAGCCACGTGTGGAAGCTGCCCTCTGGGATGTACCAGCATTCTGTACCGCAGCCGAGGATGAGAGCACGAAAAAGACAGGAGCACGCCAATGTCTCTGGACAGGATTGTATTAGGCCCGAGATAAGCTTAATTAGAAGCTGCCCCTCAGGCTGCAGCTAGGAGGGTAAGTGAATGTGCCTCTTTACAGAAAGACCAGGCTCCTCCAATGTTCGCCTCTTGCTTTCCCGGGGGAGTCGGGGTGGGGGTGGGGGGCGGTAACCATTTAAGGACTCTGTCTCCAGCGGTTCTAGTCCTGTAGGACCACCGAGCACAAGCCCCCCCCCCCACCCCCCCAACCACCAGAGCCAAGATAGAGTTTGCAGCAGCCATAGAAATTGGGGTGCCAGAGGAAGATGTGGGCTTTCCTGGTGGTTCAGTGGTAAAGAACCTGCCTGCGATGCAGAAGATCCAGGTTCGATCCCTGGGTCGGGAAGATCCCCTGGAGAAGGAAATGGCAACCCACTCTAGTATTCTTTCCTGGAGAATCCCAAGGACAGAGGAGCCTGGTGGGCTACAGTTCATGGGGTCACAAAGAGTTGGACACGACTGAGCAATTAACACTTCCTGATGAGTAGAGTACAAGCTTCTTTCTGGGAGATACCACCTAGAGGAGGGAGCAGAGAGAGAATGTTGTTCTTGTTGTTAAGCATCTTAAACAGTTTACGTTGGGATGCCTGGTTTTTATTACACTTGGGTCATTGGGTTTCATAGCTTTTCATTGCTTTTGGACTACGGAATGACTTTCATTTTCAGAAAATATATTTCCACTCATGGGAGATGTTTATAGAAATCACTTCTGATTTCTTTGAGCTGTAGTTTGTGTCATAAATGATCAATACATATTTTAAAAATAAAGACGCCAAGAGACAGGATATAAAATTGCATCCATGTGTAGAGCTAACTCTAAAGTGAATAGACCTTAAAGGGGGTGGTGGTATTGTAGAAAAACTGGTAAATTATCTGTTGTTAAGATGACAATTGAAGTGATCTATAGAATCAGTCAAATTGTTCTTAAGAGTCCCAATAGCTTTTTTATAGCAATGGAAGAGCCAATTCTACAATTCATAAGAAATTTCAAGGAGACCCAAATAGCCAAATGGTTTTAAAATGGGAGAGGAAAGACCCCAAGAACTGAAACAGGTGTTCAAACAAAAATTGTAGAAGAATGTTTAAAGCAGCCTTATTCATAATAGCCAAACAGTGCAAACTGCCAGTGGTCAAATCTAGGACAGATTGAAAGTAAATCATCATCACAATCCATAGTCCATATGCAATAATATAAAGTTTTAATAAGAATAAATATATGAATTTTAAAACAAACTACCAACAAATAACTGGAGAAACTCTTGCATAGAGTAGAACGCCAATGAAAAACCCTTCCACTGTTTGCAACTATCATGGCCATAATTGATTCTGGCAAATATCAGTGGATACTAAAACTGAGTCAAAGTTTAACAGGGAATAGAACATTTATACAGCCTCAATGTAGTAATATGTCAGTGTTACATTTTCTGAATTTGATTGCTGTGGCTATGTAAGATAATAACCTTGATCTTAGGAAGTATATGCTGAAACAGGCATTCATAGGGGTGAAAGGTCATATTGTCTGCAACATTTACTTAATTTTATAATAATAATTATTGCATATATATGTGTGTGTCTGCCTGCCTATCCATCTGTATGATGAAGCAAGTGTAGCAAAATGTTAGCTATTGGTAAATGTAGGTAAAAGATACATAACTGTACTCGCAACTGTCTTGTAAGTTTGAACTTTTTCCAAAGGAAGTGACAAAATGAAACAAAGCCCTCTCATTCCCAACATAAAAATGCCACCTTCTAGAATCCACTCCCTCCCTTGGGCTTCCCTTGTGACTCAGTTGGTAAAGAATCCGCCTGCAATGCGGGAGACCTGGGTTTGATCCCTGGGTTGGGATGGTCCCCTGGAGAAGGGAAAGGCTACCCACTCCAGTATTCTGGCCTGGAGAATTCCATGGGCTGTATAGTCATGGAGTGGCAAACAGTCAGACACATCTGAGCGACTTTCACTTTCAGAATGCACTCCAGTAAAGACGTGGATATGTGGCGGGTTCCGTTCTAAAGCACTCTCCAGCCATATGACTTCTGATGACTGTGCTCCTACGTTTCACATAAGGATAACATGAGATCTGATGAATAAAACACACACCCCGCCTCTAACCCCTGTATACAGAGGAGGAGGAGATTCCGCCTTGCTTGGAGAGTTCAAGAATATCGATAGGCTGGCTCAAAGACACAGTCCTGGGGGGGACTGATGTTGGTAGGAGCACTTCATTACCTTTAGTTCAAGGTGAAGACCCTGTTCGGGAGGGCTGCTCAGCTGAGCCCAGGACTACACAGCCTGGCGGGGTAGACGGTCCAGAGGGATGACACAGAGAATGGGGTGGTGGGTCCCACGGTGTGGCTGACACCCTACGACACACCTGTCACTAGCATTGTCAGATGCTGCCAACCTAATAAATAGGGAACGACTTCCCAGAGGAGCCGCCTCTAAGGTTCTGGAAGGTACTATCCAGAACAGCCTGTCCCCGAAGGTGTATTGCTGGGAGCTTCAGCGAGGCTACAGGTTCAAACAGGAGATTGATGAACTATGCCTGTCTGCCTGTATTCTTTATCCACTGTCAGTCAGCTTTATTTCTGCTGCCTGCGTTTGTGTCAAGGAAAGCCAAATTCTATGAATATTTAGTATAGCTTTGCCATGAAAAATTAAAGTCTCAGTATTTTTCCAATGTGAGATTTAGATGTTAGATGACTTCCTGTATTTCAGGAATTCATCCTTCTTTGACACATGAGGTTAAGAGGATGGAAAACAAGAGAATGATGCTGAGAGTGGGCGATTCGATAATTTATTTGACTGAACTGGCTCAGACCTCCAAATTTGATAGCACTAGGTATCAGCGTTGCCTTTTCTTTCAAAGTAATGTGGATTTGAAGTATAACCAGCAATTAAAATTGCTATTAGAGCAACAATTTGCTTCTTGTAATCTGCTGTTTTTCCCAGCCCAAATTGAAAAGACTCTTTTTAAGGTTCATTGGTTTCTGCTGAACCTGAGCTTACAGCAAGCCTGTGTTAGTGTGTTTTTGGTAGCAGGGTCATACACAGGCTTGTGTGTACAGACATGCGCACACACACACTAATGCTCAATTTAAAAATGGAAAAGTTAAGCCGAGTGATTTCTGTTATTCATGGATGCTGAAGTCAGCATTCAGATTTAACGCTATGTGCTACAGCCATCAGATCAAATTCAATGTAACCAAACATCAGACGTGAAGAGAGTTTGTGGTCATGCAGGCAAAGGCTATTCACTAACCATAATAAAATTTTTATGGAGCACAGTATTACAGTCAGATTCATGATGTGGTATTGGAAACATTTACTTTTTTTTTTTTTTTAAACCACTGACCTGCTTTGAGAGGCTGATATGTAGGTTTTTAAATTCTTGGAGAGGCTTTGAATGATAGTATGTTTCTTTGAAAGCAAAGTCACACAGTAAGAAAACTAACACACTATTAATTTTATGTATTGCCTTATGCCTGTATAAGGAAAGATGAGTATTTACATATATTTTACTGCATCTTTTTAAAGAATTAATAATGTATCTTGAATTATTTCCTTTTTAATGACTGCATTGCATTTTGTTGTGTGGACATTACATAGACTATCCAACCAGTTCCCTGTTAATCTAAATTTGGGTTGTTCACAATATTTAGCTCAATGCCTCAAGGAATAACTTTGCACATATGTTTCACTCTTGTAGAAGTGCCTAAAAGTATAATTGCCCCACCATGTAATTGCTGAGACAAAGGGCAAATATGTATATTATTATGTTGTTGTTTAGTCGTTCAGTTCAACTCTTTGCGACTCCCTAAATCACAGCACTCCAGGCTTCCTTGTCCTTCACTATCTCCTGGTGTTTGCTCAAACTCATGTCTGTTGAGTCAGTGATGCCATCACACTGTCATCTCATTCTCTGTCACCCCCTTCTCCTCCTGCCGTCAATCTTTCCCAGCATCGGAGTCTTTTCCAGTGAGTTGGCTCTTTGCATCAGGTCACCAAAATTTGGAGCTTCAACATCAGTCCTTACAATGAATATTCAGAGTTGCTTTCTTTTAGGATTGGCAGGTTTGATCTCCTTGCAGTCCAAGGGACTCTCAAGAGTCTTCTCCAGCACCACAGTTTGAAAGCATCAATTCTTCAGCACTCAGCCTTCTTTATGGTCCAACTCTCACATCCATACATGACTACTGGAAAAACCATAGCTTTGACTAGGCGGACTTTTGTTGGCAAAGTAATGTCACTGCTTTTTTTTTTTTTCTGTCTCTGCTTTTTTTTTTCTGTCTCTGCTGTCTAGGTTTGTTGTAGCTTTTCTTCGAAGGAACAAGTGTCTTTTAATTTCATGGCTGCAGTCACTGTCCACAGTGATGTTGGAGCCCAAGAAAATAAAGTCTGTCACTGTTTCCATTGTTTCCCCATCTGTTTGCCATGAAGTGATGGGACCGGATGCCATGATCTTAGTTTTCTGAATGTTGAGTTTTAAGCCAGCCTTTTTACTCTTAGAGGTACAAAACCTCTAAGAGTAGAAACCCAGTAGAAAACCTGGTTCTGATATTTTTCACAAACCTTGGAGATACTGTGAGTTCAGTTCCACACCAGCACAAGATTGCAATATAGTGAAATACATGATCTTTTGGTTTTCCAGTACATGTACAAGTTATGTTTATACTACAATAGTCTCTTAAGCATGTGATAGCATTATATCTAAAAAAAAATGTAAATACTTTAATGAGAAATACTTTATTGCTAAAAAGTGCTAACCATCACCTGAGCCTTCAGCAAGTCATGATCTTTTTGTTGGTGAAGGTTCCTGCCTCCATGCTGATGGCTGCTGACTGATCAGGGTGGTGGCTGATAAAAGTTGGTGTAGCTGTGGCAATTTTTTAAAATAAGACAACAGTGAAGTTTGTTGCATGAACTGATGTTTCCTTTCACCAACAATTTTTCTGTAGCTTACAGTGCTGTTTGATACCAATTTACTTCCAGTCAAAATTCTTTAAAAACTGGAGTCAGTTCTCCCAAACCCCACAGCTGCTTAATCAACCAAATTTACCTACTATCCTAAATCCTTACTTGTGATTTCAACAGTCTTCTCAGCATCTTCACCAGGAATAGATTCTATCCCAAGAAACCACGTCCTTTGCTCATCCATAAGAAGCATCTCCTCATCTGTTAAAGTTTCAACAGCATGAAAACAGTGTTAATCTCCTTGTACATCTCTATGAGAGCTCTTGGATGACCAAGTGCATAGTCAATGAGCAGAAATATTTTTGAAAGGAATCTTTCTTTTTTTTCTGAGCAGTGGGTCTGAACAATAGGCTTAAATTGCTCAGTAAACAGTGTTGTAAGCAGATGGGCTGTCATCTAGACTTTGTTGTTCCATTTATACAGCACAGAGTACAATTAACATCATTTTAAGGGCTCTAAGATTTTGAATGGTAAATGAGCGTTGGCTTCAGCTACAAGTCACCAGCTGCAATAGCCCCTAATAGGAAAGTCAGCCCGACCTTTGAAGCCAGGCATTGACTTCTCCTCACTAGCTACGGAAGTCCTAGATGGTATCTTCTTGTAATAGAAGGATGTTTTGTTTACATTAATGATCTGTTGTTTAGTATAGCCACCCTCATTAATTATCTTAGCTAGGGGATGGCAGAAGATGAGATAGTTAGAAAGCATCCCCGACTCAATGGATATAAGTTTGAGTAAACTTGGGGAGATACTAGAGGACAGAGGAGTCTGGTGTGCTGCAGTCCATGGCGTTGAAAAGAGTCAGTCACGACATAGGCGCTAAAGAACAACAAAGATCTTCTGGATGGCTTGCTGCAGCTTCTACAGTAGACTTGCTCCTTCCCTTGTACTTTCACATTACGGAAATGGATTCTTTCCTTAAACCTCATGAACCAACCTCTGCTAGCTTCAAACTTTTCTTCTGCTGATTCCTCACCTGTCTCAGCCTTCATAGAATTAAAAAGGGTTAGGGCCTGGCTCTGGACTAGATTTTGGCTTAAGGGCATCTTGTGGCTGCATTGATCACCCAGACCATTGAAACGTTGTCCATATCAGTAACAATGCTATTTCACTTTCTTATCATTCACATGTTCACTAGAGTCAGCCTCTTTAATAGCCTTCAAGAACTTTTCCTTTGCATTCACAACTTGGTTTTTTGGGGGGGCAAGAGACCTGTTTTTTGGCTTCTTTTGGTTTTCAACATGCCTTCCTCACTGAACTGAATCATTTGTAACTTTTGATTTAAAGTGAGACATGCAACTCTTTCTTTCACTTGAGCACGTAGAGGCCATTGTAGGCTTATTAAGTGGCCTAAATTCTATACTGTTGTGTCTCAGGAAATAGAGGGAGACAAAAGGAGAGAAACAGGGGAGTGGCCAATGAGTGGAACATTCAGAACACACACCCATTTATCTGTTAAGTCTGCCCTCTTATATGAGAGTGGTTCATGGTGCCCCAACACAATGACAGTGGCAACATCAAAGATCACTAATCACAGATCACCATGAAAAATATAATAATAGCAAAGGAGTCTGAAATATGGTGTGAATTACCAAAATGCAGTGCGGGGATGTGCAGAGGAAATGCTGTTGAGAAAATGGTGCCCGCCCAAAGACTTGCTCAACTCAAGGTTGCCAGAAATTTTCAATTTGTTTAAAAAAAAAAAAAAGGAACCTCTGCAAAATGCAGTAAAACGAGATATGCCAACATAAATGCCAAACCCAAACACATTTTCCTCCTATGTTCCTTCTCTTTAGTCTGCCTCATGCCTCCTTCAGGGTTAATCTTGCAGTAATATCTACCCGCAGATGTTGGGTTCATAATGCATTTATCTTTTATTATCTTGTTGTTAAATATGGGGTTTGGCTTGGTGTTTCAGTCTGCCCTGTTTGGTACCCTGGCAATAACCATAATGCTAGTTATTTTTCCTCCAAGTTCATGCATGACATGTTATGCTTATGTGTTTAAAACCACGTAAGAATGAGATAACTACATTTCACTGATGTCAGTTAGTATAAACTGACCGGCCTGTTTTCTACTGTTTGCGGAGTTTTTTCCCTCGTCTGGCAGAGGTCTGCTTATCTTTACTTCTGTTTACATGTTTCTAGAGCACTCTGAGGCCAGTTTTAGATCTTAATTTATTTTTGAAAAGGGATGGAGATTAAATTTTCTCTCCTTTTGTTTTACGATATTAAATAAATGTTGAGCAAACACTTTCTGGGAGATTTAATCATAAGCAACTTGATTTTTGGCTCCTACTGGCCCTCATTTCTCTCCTGCCCAGGATTAAATGTAAGTCATGTTTGTTGGGTTTTCTGGTCTCTCCCAGCAAATGTAAGTGGCTTCATTCCAGGGACTAACACATCCAGACCCCCATGATATTCACAGCTGTGCCCACCATCTAAAGGTGGGTCTTTTCTCTCCCCCATCCAGCCTGGACCTATCTCTCTGCAATGGTTTGGGTTGGGTAGGGGGACCTGATTCACCTCCTTGTCTCTTTCACCACTTCTGTTTCTATTGCACAGAGTTGCATGCAAGGAAAAAGTTAAGGAAAGGAGATCAAGAAAATTTTTATCTGATGGTTCTTCCACGACCCGGCATCTGCACTTCCACACTTGTTTGTTGTTTAGTCACTCAGTAGTGTCTGACTTTTTTGTGATCCCATGGAAGCCCGATCAGCTTCTCTGTTCATGGGATTTCTCAGAGAAGCATACCGATGTGGGCTGCTGTTTCCTTCTCCAAGGCATCTTGTGCACTTGGCAGGAGTTTAAACCTAAATCAGCCAGCTCTTTCAGACAAGACTGAACTTTGGGTCTCCCATGAATGTCCTCCCACATCTGATCCACCTCAAACGCACACATTCTCTGCTC
Source organism: Muntiacus reevesi (assembly GCF_963930625.1). Classification (NCBI taxonomy): domain Eukaryota; kingdom Metazoa; phylum Chordata; class Mammalia; order Artiodactyla; family Cervidae; genus Muntiacus; species Muntiacus reevesi. Next base: position 36,884,027 of record NC_089252.1, on the reverse strand, counting down.
TTAAAAACTCATTGCATGCAAGGCATCCAAGATCCAGGAATTTTCCTTGGCTCTGCCATCAAAGCTTCTCTCTTATATCTTTCATACCGTTCATACTGTTCTTGGGGTTCTCAAGGCAAGAATACTGAAGTGGTTTGCCATTCCCTTCTCTAGTGGACCACGTTTTGTCAGAACTCTCCACCATGACCTGTCCGTCTTGGGTGGCCGTACACGGCATGGCTCATAGTTTCATTGACTTAGACAAGGCTGTGGTCCATGTGATCAGATTGGTTAGTTTCCTGTGATTGTGGTTTTCAGTCTGTCTGCCCTCTGATGGAGAAGGATAAGAGGCTTATGGAAGCTTCCTGGTGGGAGAGACTGACTGAGGGGGAAACTGGGTCTTGTTCTGATGGGAGGGGCCATGCTCAGTAAATCTTTAATCCAATTCTCTGCTGATGGATGGGGCTGTGTTCCCCCCTTGTTATTTACCTGGGCCCAAACTATGGTGGGGGCTTCCCTGGTGGCTCAGAGGTTAAAGTGTCTGCCTGCAATGAGGGAGACCTGGGTTTGATCCCTGGGTCGGGAAGATCCCCTGGAGAAGGAAATGGCAACCCACTCCAGTATTCTTGCCTGGAGAATCCCATGGACGGAGGAACCTGGTGGGCTACAGTCCATGGGGTCGCAAAGAGTCGGACATGACTGAGCGACTTCACTTTCACTTTAAACTATGGTGGAGGTAATGAAGAGGATGGCGACCTCCTTCAAAAGGTCCCACGCATGCGCTGCTACACTCAGGGCCCCAGCCCTGCAGCAGGCCACCGCCGACCCACGCCTCCGCTGGAGACGCCTGGATACTCCCGGGCGAGTCTGGGCCAGTCTCTGTGGGGTCACTGCTCCTTTCTCCTGGGCCCTGGTGCACAAGGTCCTGTTTGTGCCTCCAGGAGTCTGTTTCCCAGTCCTGTGTAAGTTCTGGTGGCTCTATGGTGGGGTTAATGGAGACCTTCTCCGAGAGAGCTTACGCCACACCCAGGTCTGCTGCACCCAGAGCCCCGTCCCTGCGGCAGGCCACTGCTGACCCGCACCTCCACAGAGACGCTCACACACAGCTCTGTCTCAGCCTCTGTGGGTCTCTGGGTCCTGGTGCACACAGGGTTTGTTTATGCCCTCTGAGCATCTCTGGTGGGTAGGGGGTTTGATTCTAAACATGATTTCACCCCTCCGAATGTCTTGCTGGGCTTCTCCTTTGTTTTGGATGTGGGGTATCTCCTCAGAGCCGCCGCTCCAGCGCCTACCGTCTTGCTAGGGCTCCTCTGCCCTTGGATGTGGGATATCTCTTCAAGAAAATTAGATATACCAAGGGAACATTTTATGCAAAGATGGGCTCAATAAAGGACAGAAATGGTATAGACCTAACAGAAGCAGAAGATATTAAGAAGAGGTGGCAAGAATACACAGAAGAACTATACAAAAAAGAGCTTCATGACCCAGATAATCACAATGGTGTGATCGCCAACCTAGAGTCAGACATCCTGGAAAGTGAAGTCAAGTGGGCCTTAGGAAGCATCACTATGAACAAAGCTAGTGGAGGTGATGGAATTGCAGTTGAACTATTTCAAATCCTGAAAGATGATGCTGTGAAAGTGTTGCACTCAATACGCCAGCAAATTTGGAAAACTCAGCAGTGGCCACAGGACTGGAAAGGGTCAGTTTTCATTCGAATCGCAAAGAGAGGCAATGCCAAAGAATGCTCAGACTGCCGCACAATTGCACTTATTTCACATACTAGTAAAGTAATGCTCAAAATTCTCCAAGCAAGACTTCAACAGTTTATGAACCATGAACTTCCATATGTTCAATCTGGATTTAGAAAAGGCAGAGGAACCAGAGATCAAATTGCCAACATCTGCTGGGTCATCGAAAGAGCAAGGGAGTTCCAGAAAAACATCTACTTCTGCATTATTGACTATGCCAAAGCCTTTGAATGTGTGGACCACAACAAACTCTGGAAAATTCTTAAAGAGATGAGAATACCAGACCACCTGACCTGACTCTAGTGAAATCTGTATGCAGGTCAGGAAGCAACAGTTAGAACTGTACATGGAACAACAGACGGGTTCCAAATAGGAAAAGGAGTACGTCAAGGCTGTATATTGCCACCCTGATTATTTAACTTACATGCAGAGTACATCATGAGGAATGCTGGACTGGATGAAGCACAAGCTGGAATCAAGATTGCTGGGAGAAATATCAATAACTTGATATATGCAGGTGACACCACCCTTATGGCAGAAAGTGAAGACGAACTAAGGAGCGTCTTGATAAAAGTGAAAGAGGAGAGTGAAAAAGTTGGCTTAAAACTCAACATTCAGAAAATGAAGATCATGGCATGCAGTCCCATCACTTCATGGAAAATAGATGGGGAAACAGTGGAAACAGTGACAGACTTTATTTTCTGGGGGGCTCCAAAAGCACTGCAGATGGTGATTGCAGCCATGAAATTAAAAGTTGCTTGCCTCTTGGAAGAAAAGGTATGACCAACCTAGGGAGCATATTAAAAGGCAGAGACATTACTTCGCCAACAAAAGTCCATCTAGTCAAAGCTATGGTTTTTCCAGTGGTCATGTATGGATGTGAGAGTTGAACTATAAAGAAAGCTGAGCACTGAAGAATTGATGCTTTTGAACTGTGGTGTTGGAGAAGACTCTTGAGAGTCCATTGGACAGCAAGGAGATCCAACCAGTCCATCCTAAAAGAAATCAGGCCTGGGTATTCACTGGAAGGTATGATGCTGAAGCTGAAACTCCAATACTTTGGCCACCTGATGCAAAGAACTGATTTGTTATAAAAGACCCTGATGCTGGGAAAGATTGAAGGCGGGAGGAGAAGGGGACGACAGAGGATGAGATGGTTGGATGGCATCACCGACTCAATGGACATGAGTTTGAGTAAGCTCCAGGAGTTGGCAATGGACAGGGAGGCCTGGCGTGCTGTAGTCCATGGGGTTGCAAAGAGTTGGACATGACTGAGCGACTGAACTGAACTAAATTGAACTGAACTTATACCTTGGGTCACCGAGGCAGGAAGAAAATAGTACTTAACTACAAACTCTAACTTAGGGGACTCATAAAGCCCCTTTTTCTTGAAGAGGAAATACATCCATTGTCTTTATTTTTGCAGGGAGAACTCTCTCCAAAGATACTCCCTCAAGATAACTCCTTCTTCCATATTCAAATTCAATTTTTTCATTCATTTCATGTGTGTGGGGTGGGGGTAAGGCTTATGAACTGCTTCTGTCATCTCTCTTATGTGTTCTGCTTGGGGTCTCCCTCTTCCTTTTGAAGGTACCATGTGATGTCCTTAAGTGTTCAGGTGAGACCTGCACTGAACTCCCTGTTGCATGAAGGGGATGACAGATGCTGTTATGTTCACGTTGCGTTCTATGAATAACTTTAATTTGCATGTTTCAGTCTACACACAAAAAAACTTGGCATGATCTGAGAATCAATGAATATTAGAGTGCTGCCAACTGTTCCTTATTCTTCCATTTTATATGTGAATTCAACCTAAAATGCTTGGTCACTTCTATTCTAGGCATCCTGGTGGTGCTGACCAAACCTGTGTGCTCCAAATTTATGAGACCTACTTATTTTAGAATTTGAGTGTTTTTTTGTGTGTGAATTAAAGGCATTGCTTTGATATTCAAAATTAAATTCAGTTCAACTATATCGAAAGCCAGTTTCATGAGTGTGTATAGAGGGAACATTTGTATACAGTTTAATAGCTGTGTCGTGCTGTCTGGGTGGGGGGAACAGGATATTAATCATTTCAACAATTAAATGCCATTCATTTAGGAATATGGACCTGGGAAACATGCTAGCTAATGTTTTAAAATTTTTAAATGACCAAAAAACCAGTGGACATAGTAGAAAAAGTGAGTATTTCAGGAAGGAAGATGAAATGAAAGCAGAAGGAAGAGTGTAAATATAAATTAAAAAGGTAGAAACAGAATAAAAGTTAGTTTGAAGTCCTTTCCCTGGACTCCATGGAACACGTGAGGGTCAGTTTTAGGCTTTAGGGAGTCTGCAATCCTCCTGAAATTGTTGCAAATTTTACTGTGATGTGCATTTTTTTTTTTTTTAAGAAGAGAGTGTTCTTAACTTTCACTAGATTTTCGAAGGAACCCCCAGTGACTCCCACATAGAAAGAATCATGGTTTATTACCAGTCATCTTACACTTGGACTTCTGAGATCTGGACTGCATGAATCATTCTTTCACTAGATGGGCACACAGTTGGGCTAGTCGTTCTAACCTCATTGGGCACCAGAGTCTTTACCTGCATCCTGCTGTGAGCTGTGGGTCCCCTGCCAGGCACAGGAGTGGGGCTCAGGCACAGAGCTAAGTAACATTCTTCTTCCTTTCCAAAATCTGGAATCACATGAAAGTAAAATATGTTACTAAAACAGATGGAGAGCACATTTCCATCTTATAAATTTTAATTTTATAAAAGCTGGATTGGAAAATGTGGTTGAGACCGGCAGCCAGTGCACCTCTTACATTTCATTCCACTGCTTCTCTGCTTGGTCCATTGATTTCTTGGAGCAGCAGATTTATGCCTCTATAAGGTTACTACCCGGAGAAGCAGAGAATGCGTGCACCTGAGGGCACACTTTTCCAAAGAGGGTGTCTAGTACTGAGTCAAGTGTTTACAGTTCGTTTTCTCAACTGTACCAAAAAGATTAGCGAGAGAGCACCCAGAGACCACTTTCTTTGAGGAGAGTAAACCATCAGTTTCCTGTTTTATGAGACAAGGTAGAAATGCCGGAAGCCCTAGAAAATCACATCCTATAGAAAGAGACAAAACAGAAGGGCTGTTTAATAAAATAGCTTTGGAAAAGTCATCTGAGGTCCATGGATGCAGTACATTTTATGTACATTTTTAAAAGTTTAATTTGGACAAATAAGCATGGTTATTCATTTTTAAAAACAAATGTGCTATAATCACAGTGTTTTGAGAAATTAAAGGGTGACAGTTCATTATTGTTTAGTCACTAAGCCATGCCTACCTCTGCGATCCCATGGGCTTTAGCCCACCAGGCTTCTCTGTCCATGGGGTTTTCCAGGCAAGAATGCTGGAGTGACAGTTTTTATACACTATATAAATGGGAAGATAGAAACATGAACCAAAAACCTATTATAAAAATCATGGTGTTAAGAGCAAATTTTCTGAACTGTTAGCAGTAAAAATGAAGATAAACAACCATGGTGGTGATTCATGAAATGCTGGGAGCAGCAGAAGGGCTGTGGAATCAGAAGAATCATGTACAACTTGAAAGCTTGGGTCTTTGGAGGATGAAGATTGAGTAAGTGAGGAAGGAAGTTTTGGGGTCATGACCAGGGATGAGTTTTAATTGTGCCATTTTCATCTGCTAGATTCTATTAGTGAATTGGGTAAGTGATGCATGGTTTACAATTAATACAACTAAAGCTGGTGACAAGCCAAGAATATACAAAAAGGAAAGGGCCAGTCTCTTCAATAAATTGTGCTGGAGAAACTGAACAGCCACATACAAAAGAAGGAAACTGGACCACTATTTTGTACCATACACAAAAATTAACCCAAAAGGCTTGACTGTAAGATCCGAGACCATGAAACACCTAGAAAAAAACATAGGCAGTTATCTCCTTGACATCAGTCTTGGCAGTGCGTTTTTGGACTCTACACCAAAATCAAAGACAGCATAAACAAAATAAATGAGTAGGTCTACATCAAACTAAACACCCTCTGCATAGCAATGGAAACCACCAACAAAATTAAAAGGCAGCCCACTGAATGGAAGAAAATACTTTCAATTGTATATTAAAAGGTTGGTATCCAAAGTATATAAAAACTCATGCAATTCAATAGCAAAAACTCTAACAATATGATTGAAAAGTGAGTCAAGGATCTGAGTAGACATTTTTCCAGAGAAGACATACAGATGGTTAATAGGTACAAGAAAGTGTTCAGCCTCACTCATCAACAGGGGAATGCAAATCCAAACCACACTGAGTTATTACCTCGCACCCATGAGAAGAGCTATCATCAAAAAGACAAGAAATAAAGCGTGTTGGAAAGAATGTGGAAAAAGGGAACCCTCATGCAATGTTAGTAGGGCATAAATTGATGCAGCCACTATGGAAAACATCATGGAGAGTCCTCAAAAAAATAAAAATTCAACTACTGTATCATCCAGCAATTTCACGTCTGTGTGTTTATTTTTTAAAAAAACATTATTTATAATAGCCAAAATATAGCAGTAACCTAAGTGTCCAACAATGGATAAAGAAAACATGGTGTATATATACAGTGGAATACTATTCAGCTATAAAAAAAAAAATGAAGTCTTTTGCAACAATATGGATGGATCTTGAGGGCAGTGTGCCAAGTGGAATGACTAGGTAGAATAAAAAACTAAGCTCATAGATACAAAGAACAAGCTGGTGGTTGCAAGAGGTGGGCCATGTGGGGGTGTGAGAAAAATGGATGAAGGCAATCAAAAGGTACAATCTTCCAGTTGTGAAATAAATAATTTAGGCGGATGTGATTTACAGCACGGAGCCTACATTTAACAATACTGTATTGAATATCTGGAAGTTGCTAAGAGAGTAAATCTTAAAAGTTCTCATCACGAGAAAAAAGTTATAATTCTATATGGTGATGGATGTTGACTAGACTTACTGTGGTGACCATTTTGCAATATATACAAATATCAAATTATGTTGCACACCTGAAACTAATGTCATATGTCAATTATACCTCGACAAAAAGTAAACTAGATAATTGTTGTTGTTTCATTGCTAAGTCATATCTGACTCTTTTGTGACCCTGTGGACTGTAGCCTGCCAGGCTTCTCTGTCCATGGGATTTCCCAGGCAAGAATTCTGGAGTGGCTTACCATTTCTTCTTAAGGGGATCTTCCCAGATCAGGGATTGAACCTACATCTCCTGCTTGGCAGGCAGATTCTTTACCACTGAGCCACCTGGGAATCCCCAAGAGACTATTATTACTTATTACCTATCCAAGGCTATACCTTAATTGGGCTTTCTTAGTAATCTCATGGAGAAGGAAATGGCAGCGCACTCCAGTATTCTTGCTTGGGAAATCCCGTAGACAGAGGAGCCTGATGGGCTACAGTCAACGGGGTCATAAAGAGTTGGACACGACTGAACGACTAACACAACACGAAGTTATCTCAGGGTGATATATGTAGTATTGGTGTTTATAGTTACATTGAATTGAGTTTTATAGTTCTTTGCTAGATACAGTGACCACTGTCAATCTATTATTTCTCAGCTGCCTAATTCGCCCTTCGCTACCTTCTCTGACATAAATATGACAAGCTTTGCCAGTAGGGGGAGCTAGAGGGACACGGTAGATGTTCTCTTGCTCACTCGTGTCCGAGTTTTTGCGACCCCGTGGGCTGCAGCACGCCAGGCTTTCCTGTCTTTCACTATCTCCTGGAGTTTGCTCAGACTCATGTTCATCGAGTCGGTGATGCCATCCAACCATCTTGGCCTCTGTCGTCCTCTTCTCCTGCCTTCGAGCTTTCCCAGTATCAGGGTCTTTTCTAATGAGTCTGCTCTTCGAATCAGGTGGCCAAAGTATTGGAGCTTCAGCTTCAACATCAGTCCTTCCAATGAATATTCAGGGTTGATTTCCTTTAGGATGAACTGGTTTGATTTCCTTGCTGTCCAAGGGACTCTCAAGAATCTTCTCCAACACCACAGTTCAAAAGCATCAATTCTGCCTCGCTCAGTCTTCTTTATGGTCCAACTCTCAAATCCATATGTGACTACTGGAAAAACCATAGCTTTGACTAGATGGACCTTTGTCAGTAAAGTGATGTCTCTGCTTTTTAATATACTCTCTAGGTTTGTCATATCTTTCCTTCCAAGGAGCATGTGTCTTTTAATTTCATGGCTGCAGTCACCATCTGCAGTGATTTTGGAGCCCAAGAAAATAGTCTCTCACTGTTTCCATTGTTTCTCCATCTATTTCCTATGAAGTGATGGGACCAGATGCCATGATCTTAGTTGTTTGAATGCTGAGTTTTAAGCCAGCTTTTTCCCTCTCCTCTTTCACCTTCATCAAGAGGCTCTTTAGTTCCTCTTCACTTTCTGTCATAAGGGTGGTGTCATCTGCATATCTAAGGTTACTGATACTTCTCCCAGCAATCTTGATTCCAGCTTGTGCTTCATCTAGCCTGGCATTTCACACAAGGTACTCTGCATATAAGTTAAATAAGGAGGATGGCAATAGAAGATGGGGCTTCCTGATTCTGCAGCTGTGGGCTGCTTCTCCATGAATTGATCATGTGCGTGTGTGTGTGCATATGTGTGTGTGTGTGTGTGTGTGAAGGTACCATCCAGTGGCACTCAATCCAAGCTCTGTGTCCCAGAGCACACCATCATTTTGAAAGACCCCTGTCCTAACTCTGGCCTGGCGACCCCCTGACATGGACGTCCTGCACCTAAGACCTCCTGGCGCCCTGCTGATGAGAGTGCCCCTGGCCGCCACGTGCTCAGTGCCTTCACCTCGGCCTGCATCTCCCGTGTCTCCGGTCCTGGGCTCCTGGAGAGTGTGGTTTCTGCAGCAACCTCGTGTTCTCCAGCCTGGCTCCTTCACGGTGCACTTTGCTTGGTGCTCTGTGCTTGCAGTGGCTTGGCTTCCTCTTGTTCTGGGAGCCCACAGGGTCCTGGTGCCTCTTGCAGTGGGTTCCTGCAGTGAAGGCTTCCAGGGACTCCCAGGGGCTCCCAGGTTCAGCAGTTCCTAGAGGCCAGGGGTTTCCCGTGACGCCTGGAGGGCAGGTTTCCTGCAAATCCCATTAATGAAGCATCTTAGCCACTTCCCACCATCCAGTGGGCGTGTGGTTTTGCCCTTCCCAGTGGGGGCTGCATTTCAGCCCTCCTGGGGTACCCTTTTCAACCTTAAGGATACCGGGTGCTCCATGTATTATATCTGCTTCTCCTGGTTCTTAAGAATTCTCTTTAATTTTTATTAGCCAACTCTCCATTATTCCAGTTCCATGCTAGTAATCCTTTATGTTAAATTTTTCTCATTCACATTACTACATGGTTTCTCTTTTTAGTGGATCCTAACTTAGGGATTGGCATTGGCCTTGCAATCTTTCTCGTCTTCTCTACCTGGTGACCATTCTAAGACTGATTCTACTTTATAATGACTCCTCCTTGTGTCTAAATAGCCCTAAAAAAAACCAGTAAATAAAAAAAATTAAATAGCCCTAACCACTTGAAAAAGACCTGCACTAAGGCATCTCTATTCTAAATTATGTCAGTCTTAGAGATCTAACTCATTTATGGAGAATAATTTCTAGTGGCTCACATTAGTAGGAGAAATCTTAATAGAATATTATAGGACAGAGTTTTAGCTCCAGCATCAGTCCTTCCAATGAATATTCAGGGTTGATGCTGAAGCTGAAGCTCCAATACTTTGGCCACCTGACATGAAGAGCCAACTCACTGGAAAAGACCCTGATGCTGGGAAAGATTTAGGGCAGAGGATGAGATGGTTGGATGGCATCACTGACTCAGTGGATGTGAATTTGAGCAAACTCCGGGAGACGAAGGACAGGGAAGCCTGGCATGTTGCAGTCTATGGGGTCACAAAGAGTCAGATACAACTTAGTGATTGACTAACAGCAATAATGGGCCAGAGTGCAGGTCCCGGGAGCAGGAGCAACCTACCTTTTCCTGTGTCTGCAGGCAACTGGCTTTCCCCCCTCTCTTCTCCATTTTCTTTCTCACTTTTATCCCCAAGGAGGCAGGAACTGGAATGATACTAGAGGACTGGGGAGTGGGGAATAAATCGTGGCAAACAGAAGATCGCAGTTTTCCGAGCAAATCTGCTGCATCACTCCAATCAAGACATTAGTCAGAGGAACCTCCAATAAGATTTCCCATGAATGTATGTTGGGACACTTACTTGGCAAACCACAGTCACTTCTCTCCTTTTTCCTCTCTACTTTCATACCCACCCCCACCTCCTGCTCCCAGGATCCACTCGGTACTGACATGCTCTCAAGTTCCCAGTTCCACTGTGGTCTGCTGTACACCTCGATCCTAAGGAATGCACTTCTCATGATTACTTTTCTTCCTTCTGTTTCCTTTAATAAAAAACTCCCAATGATTGACCCTGAACTAACTTTGTGTTTTTTAACATTAAGGAGTAAATGACTACTGTATTTATACTATACTATATTTAATACCCATTTGTAGCCCTAAAGAGAAGCTTTTTATCCAAATTAACTTGAATTGATGGAATGTGGTAAGAGAAAGAGTAGGTAGATAGTTTTGAGAAGGGCATCTAATGATACTTTTTTGGTCAATCTAAATGCCTCCCCTTTCCTGGCAGTATTCAAGCTGGGTTTCTGAGGGAAAAGTATTGGTAATTAGAGCTATATGCCAATCAAGCCTTAGTATTTGCTTCTTGGCTGCAAGCCACTCAAACCTTTATTTAATAGTATGGTGGCTCAGACAGTAAAGAATCTGCCTGCAATGTGGGAGACCTGGGTTCAATCCCTGAGTGAGAAGATTCCCCGGGAGGAGGGCAAGGACAACCCACTCTACTATTGTTGCCTGGAGAATCCTCATGGACAGAGAAGCCTGGCGGGTTACAGTCCATGGGGTCCCAGAGAGTTGGACATGACTGAGTGAATAAACACATATTTCCACGGGGCCAAAAAGAAGCAAAGAATCATGCTCAGGTTGGCAAAGTGGAGAAATGACAGATTTCTGGGTCATCTTTTGAGTTGTGCACTCACTTCTGGCAAACATTGCTCCTGACAATCTCATTTCTCCTGCAAAACTGGCAGATTCAAGCACTTGCTTCTCTTGGTTTTATACAATGAAAGAGCCAAAGGCTTAACTGAGTTGCTCAATTCATGACCCATCTAGGCATCAAAACTGATTAGACTCTTGAGTTTTCTATGTCATCACATTGCTTTCTATCAGGAGATTTGACTTTGAATTTTTCAAATCCCTAACCTATTTCTAAACTTTCAGATTGGACTTGTGAACCAAGGGAAATGGTAATTTGCAGGAGAGAGATTTCAAATACCTACTGATAGGAAGAACTGCCTTAAAGTGGCCTTAAAGACCTCAAGAGGTTTTCAAAATCAGTTCACAAGGCTTCGGAACATCAAGTGATTCTCACGTGAAGAACTTAACTTCTGATCTCAAGGTTAAAGAAACAAGGGTGAAAAGCAAGGACTGTTGGCAAAGCCTCTTCTCAAAAAGGGGACGAGCACATGGACAGGAGAAGGGCTAAGAATACAATGTTTTATCTATATTTTAATATAATTATGAGGTGATTTCTCTCAATACATTGATTTGAAATATTCAAATTAGCCAGTAATTTCTTTTTGACTTTTATACTCGTGTGGCTTAGAAGAGTAATATATATCAAAAAATTATAAGCAATTTTATAAGAAAAATTTTCTAGCACCTTTTATTTTCTAGATTAACCCTGACACAGTTTTTTAAAATTTCCTTTTGTTGAGAGAGTGTAGGGTGGATCATCAGCTAAGTTTTCTTTATGTGCAGATAATTAGCAAGCAATCATTCACTCATTCAGTTATTCAGATGTTGATTTTGGAAATACCTTGGGCACACAGAAGAACAGTCCTTCAGGCTTATTTTATTTTTAGATTTATTTCTTTTCTTAATTATATATTCATTATATCTGCGTGTGTGTGTGTGTGTGTGTGTGTGTGTGTGTGTGTGTGTTTTAATTGCAAGAGTTTTAAAAGTCCCGGAAAGTTTGAATTTTTAACCTTCCCACATCTGTTGTGACAAAGTCAGGGTCCTGATATGGCAAGAATAGAATATTTGTACATGGGATCTAGACCTTTATGTACACTCAAATATATTGAATTTCCTGGGACTTCTAAACCTTCAGAAATAAGAGCTATGGCTTTTTCTAGTTGAAGGCAAATACCACCTGGCAAGACTATTCAGGTCCCTTCAAAATCTTCATAATCTACTCACACGTTCCCTCCGCATGACCAATAGCAAATAAGGAACCCTCAGAAACGTTGAATCCTCAAGTTTCTGTGCGCTTTTCCTAGTTTAGCTAAATGCTCTCACCTTGTTTAAAGATGATGACAATTCTCAATCTCTTTACATCACTTGTGTCATTTTCTTTCCAGTGATATTTATTTAGATTGTGGCTTTGTTTTTCCTTGATCAAATCTGCCGTGTTTGGTCTGTTTTAGGGTCTCCTACCCTACTTCTCGAGCTTCCCTGATGGCTTAGTGGTAAAGAATCTGCCTCCCAATGCAGGAGATGTGGGCTCAATCCCTGGGCTGGGAAGGTCCTCTGGAGAAGGAAATGGCAACCCATTCCAGTATTCTTGCCTGGAAAATCCCATGGACAGAGGGGCCTGGTGTTCTGCAGTTCATGGGATTGCAGAAGGGTTGGACTCCACTTAGTAACTAAATACCAACAACCCTACTTCTCCGCACCCCACACAATTCCTTCCTAGATCCTGCTTTTGGATGAACTGCTACTTTTTTTTGCTTTTTAATTTATGAATTACCCTTTTCTTTATTCGGCTAGTGGTGTAATTACTTACTCTGTGTCAGGCTTTGTGATAAGAATTTTACCTTAATCGCATGAATTCATTTCTTTTCTATCTATTGATGTCATTGCTTTTGCTTTGCTCTTCTCTTTTTAAATTCGACAATTGAATGCTTAAATGATTTTAAATGAACTGTCCCATAAAATAGTATTCTTTAATAAAATCACATTCTATAAACCTTGAGTGAATCACTGATAAAATCCATTTGCACGCATTTTAGATGGGAAATATTATTTATAGCAATTTAAAAAACATATGTAGGTCTGGGAATGCTTTAGATCCTGCAGGCAGTAAACTTGCTAATTTAATATTGAAAAAAAATTTAATCCAGAGAATTCTCTTTTTTTTTTTTTAAAAATCCAAATGTAATGTTATCGTCAGTCAAGTAAGGTTGAGAGGGTATGTCTCTTTGATTGAAGTTGGGGTGAAGGACTTGGAGCCCTTACAACTCGAAAGTGAAAGTCGCTCTGTTGTGTCTGACTCTTTGTGACCCCACAGACTATACAGTCCATGGAATTCTCCAGGCCAGAATACAGGAGTGGGTAGCCTTTCCCTTCTCCAGGGGATCTTCCCAAGACAGGGATTGAACCCAGGTCTTCCACATTGCATTCTTTACCAGCTGAGCCACAAGGGAAGCCCAAGAATACTGGAGTGGGTAGCGTATCCCTTCTCCAGGGGATCTTCCTGACCCAGGAATCAAACCGGGGTCTCCTGCATTGCAGGTGGATTCTTTACCAACTGAGCTATCAGGGAAGCCCAGTCATTTTCATCTCAAAGGCAACTCCATGGGACCTTAATGGTTAGTAGGGCAATATGACCTCTTTTACCCTTTTTGTTTTACAAATGTGGAAACTGTGAACCAAAAATTTCTTCTTATCAATGCTGATTGCTATCTATTGTTGCTTAATCTGATTTTGTCTTTCTCTATTCTGTATTGCCTGCTATATTTTCTTATGTCAGAATTTTTTAGGAGCCTCTGGCTAGCTTTTGTTGTCTGATTTGGGGATTTTAGATAAATAATTGTGGCAAATATTCCTTAAAAGTTTCTTGAAATTTCGTTTATAATTCCTCAAAGAAATAGCATCAGTTTCCCATGTGGGACCCAGAATATTCTTTTTCATGCTCTCTTCTTTGAGTAAACTTTGACTTCAGAACAGTATCCTGTTTCCATGGAAAAGTAGAGACTATCCCGGCAGCACACATCTGCATACAAGAAGAGCATTGTACAGTCATCTTGTCTTTGTTGTCACCACCGCGATTGTCACACAGATAAGCTAGGTTCCTATTTGGTCTCGGAATGTGTGGCGTCACAATCAAAGAAGCCCCTAGCAGAGAAAAACAGATATTGTGTATTAACGCCTGTATGTGAAATTGGAAAAATACTGATATAGATGATCTTATTTACAAAGCAGAAATATAGACAAAGATGTAGAGAACAAACATGGATACCAAGGGGGAAAGGGAGGGTGGGATGAATTGGGAGATGAGGATGGACTTATACTGATCGTATGTATAAAATAGGTAACTCTTGAGAACCTACTGTAGAGCTCAGAGAACTCTATTCAGTGCTCTGTGGTGACCTCAACGGGAAGGAAATCCAAAAAGAGAGGATGTATGATCCATATAACTGATTCACTTTGCTGTAAAGAGGAAACTAACACAACACTGAAAAGCAATTTTACTCCAACAAAAATTTTTAAAAAGGGGGGAAAAAAAGCCCTGACAGCAACCCAAGGTAATAAAAGGAAATGTCAGTATCAGAGGGTATTCAACGCATAAACCATAGCAGCACATATTTCAACACATCTCCAAAGACCCTTCCTCTCCTGAAATGTCTCTTATTCCACTTGCTCCAGGCTCTCTCTCTCAGCTGCCTCTCACTCTCCCTGAAGTCTGTGCAGGTTCATCATTTTATTTCTCTCCCACTTTTTCTCTATCTCTTTGACTACCCCCTGCTCTCAAATCTATCCCCCAAATTTGGGAATGAAGTCAGCAAAGACAGAAGCCTTTCAAGGGTAAGTGAGGGAAGAAAAGGGGTGGGGGGGGGGGAAAGCGACGGAAAACTGTCCTTTTTTTCTGAAGGATTTAGTGGAAGAAAACATGGGCGAACTCAGGCCGGAACACATTTGTCCTTGTCATTTAAGTGGTTATGTATGCATTAGCTCATTCAATCCTCCCGGTAAGTGTATGAGGTAAATAATGTTATTACAATTTCTGTTTTGTTGGCAGGGTAACTAGGACTCAGGGAGATAAAGCAATGTCCTTAGGTCACCTAGCTAGTGAGTGAAAAAAGCCCTTACTTTTAAGCAATTCGCTATCCTTTTATATGAAGTTTCCAGAGTTTCATAAAGCTCAATAATGGTGATTTTACAATTAGAATATATTTTTCCCCTATGTGACCCAGTTTTCTTCTCCAAATCTAAGCCCTGAGAAGTGCATCTTTGCTTGAAATGAAACTTTATCAGATTACTTGTGCCTTCCCAATCTGCTGACTTCTCAGTTGTGGAACCTGGACTCTCTAAAAAATTTGCTTTAGTTATTCTAAACATTTAAAATGCAAAATGGTAGAGCTAATTCTTCCTGCAACCATGAGGATATTATTTGTTGACCCCGGTATATTAGAGTGGGTTTCTTTTAGTAGGTAAGATTGGTATGGAAACGTCTTGGAGGGTATATCCTCCAGCATGAGAGTATGCACAGAGGCTGCTGTAACACTTGTGTTGATATTGGTGTCAACTGAAAAAATACAACCTAAAAGTTGAGCGTTATGTTTTACTTGGTGGAAATTTTTAGGGATTCAAGTCCAGGAGATAGCATCTCAAGTAGCTCTGAGGGAACTGCTCTGAGGAGCCGAGGGAAGAAAAGTTACAGAAATTTTGCAACAATTAGTTTGAATGTCAAAAGGTTATTGTTAATTAAAGAAAACCAGATATCCCAAGTTAAGGAATTTAGCACTTTTCTATATATGGGAAGATGCAGGAGTCTGGGCTCAGTGAAATCATTCCTTTGATATGCACCTCAGCTCTCTGAGGCTAGGATCTTGTGTTTTCACATCCTGAGTTCCCTCAAGGCTCATCAGCTCATGCTGGAAGGCTACAATCGCTGATGACTGTGACATCCTTATTTACTGACATGGCAGGAAATATTCCATTTCTCTTTGGAGTCTAGAGAGATAAAGGCGAGGTGTGGAAGGCGGCAACAGAGATGCTATCTTGCCTGGTAGGACATGAGAAAAGTTGTAATTTTCTAAAGGGAAAAATTTACAACTGTAATATCTGGTGTGAAGGAGGAAGAAATGTAACTGTTGTGGACATTGGAACCACTATATTGATTGTGCGTATGTGTTATATGGCATCATAATTCAGCCTGTAATTTCTCCTTGGTTTGTGAGTTAGGGAAGTCCTGTGCAGAAGAGGATGAGAATGCCGAGGGCAGAGGAGTCAGTAGGCGCTTGCTTCAATCTGAGTCTCTGGGGACCCAGATATTCTTGATGAAATCAGCCTCGAAGGGTGGACAATTGGAAGCACTCACTATGCCAACCCATTTTTGATCCAACTTTATAGCAAAAAGAAAGCAAAATACTCTTTGAATGTGGGCCAGCATGTTGGAGAATAATTTTTGAAAAGGTAGGTTCTAGGATGTCTTTACATCCAGGAGGCCGAGAGCTTTTGTAGTGGGTGCTTCTGCGAGTTCAGAGGTTCTCTGTTCCAAGCATATTGAAGGTGCTTCATATTCTGTACACAGTCATTCCTGACCAGTCAGAACCTTTCTGCTTGTATAATCTATAATCCCACAGGATAAAGACCACGTGTGCTTCGGTTTGTGTACATGTCTGAAATTGGATTTGTGGTGTTCCTGGTCCTCTGTTAGTTCTTTATGTCCTGACCTTCTAAGCTAAGAAGAAAGTAGGGAAAGAAATTGGTTTCTGAGGGGCTTCTGTGTTCAGGTTCTGCGTGGGGCTTTATGTACACAATCTCACTGACCTGCACAGAGACATAGGATGTAACTAACACTGTCCCTGTTCCTCAGATGAAGAAACTACAGAACTGAGGTGCCTAATCCAAGCTCACTCAGATGGCAGAGAGGCACAGTGGGGCTCTGAATTCAGATTTGCCTGTTTCCTCGCCCTGTGATGCCACCCTAAGCTGTGATATTCCAAAGGATGGGGTTTATAAATATACATATATACACTGTAGGATCCGTTCATATAGTAGGTGTTAAATAGTTATTAAACATTAGTGATTTGCCCAAAACCATTTACTGAAGAGACTGGCCCTTTTCCCACTGTATACTGTGGACTCCTTTGTCATAAGGAGTCATAAATTAATTGTCATAAATTAATTGGCCAGCAGCTGAAGCAGGTTTAGGAGAACCCAAGCTCAAACGATATGGTTTGGGGTCTGCCATATATATATTTAAATTCCTTAAAAATAAGGAATTTTTGATAATAATACAGACTTAGTTACCTTCTCAGGCCAAGGACAATTCTTTATTAAGATGTTTTTTATGTGTACACACTGCTTTATTTATTCATTTGTTCATCTATTTTTGGCTGCATTGGGTCTTTGCTGCTGCTTGTGAGCTTTCTCTAGCAGCAGAGAATGGGACTATTCTCTAGTTGCGGGGCTCTGGCTTCTCATTGCGGTGGCTTCTCATTGTTGCAGAGCACGGACTCTAGGCGCATAGGCTTCAGTAGTTGTGGCCCACAGGCGCAGCTGCTCCACAGCCTGTGGAATCTTCCTGGAGCAGGGATTGAACCTGTGTCCACTGCGAGTGGATTCTTACCCACTGTACAACCAGGGAAGTCCAGCCAAGGACAGTTTTTAATGCAAAGGCATAGTAACTGATTTAGAATTCAAGACTATGCAGGCAGGTGTTGGCATCCTACTGAAGGTGGGTCAGATGGCGCCCCCTGCTGGTGTGTGCAAATAAAAGTTTTATTGTAGCAAAACCCATTCTGTTTCCATATTCTGCTTTTGCACTAAAATGGCAGAGTTGAGTAGTTGTACAGACACTAGAAGGCCCAGAAAATATAAAATATTTACTCTCTGGCCCTTAAGGGGACAAGTTTGGGACTTCTGATATGGAGCTTAAGTGGGAAGATTGTTACCTCGGACAGTTTTCTGTAGGTGAGGAAGGCTTGCCCTTTTGTCAAGATGCTCGCTGGTCTGTGGGATCATTGGTACTATTACACAGTTGGCAGAAAGATTCCTACTGCCAGTTTTGGCAGTTTCCTCGGAAATGATGATGAGTGAAAGATTTCTTGAGGTCCTTTCCAGTGTAAGTTCTGGTCTACAGTGCTGGCAATGTGAAATGACAGCAATTTGGGGAAGATTCGTTACTAAAATACATATATACACTTCTTCATATGAGGCAGGTGCTTCATTCTATTGGGAGGAAAAGCACTCTTTATCCAGGCTGGATGTCATTTGAGAGATGAAGGATCTCTTTTGCTCCTAAAGAGATTTCAAAAGAACTTGTTACAGGTAATAGATCACAATTTATGGGCAATTCCTCCAAGTATCACCAAAGGAGACAATTTCTAACACTTTACTACCGGTTTTCATTATCTTCAATTTGCTGGAGAGGCCAAAAGTGCTGTGCAAACATGTAAGAACATCCTTTTGCAAGGATGATGCATTTATAGAAATGCTGAGTTATTGGGGAACTCCCACGGTAGTAGCTAAATTCATACCATTCCAACTGATGCACTGTAGGATCTATTAAACCCACATTTCCCAAATTAGGAAATATCCACTTCCTGAATTGCCAAAACCAAAGCAGAGACTTCAATCGTCAGCCACGTTATGGCAAGCAGAACTCATGAAAACTCTTCTGTGAAAAAATTTCTGACTCTTTAGAAGGACAGTACAAAAACACAGTCAGAGATGCAGGAGGATTAAAGGGATAATAAGTAGTTCATTAAAGTAATGAGATTTTCATGGAGAAATTTTGACTGAGCCATCGACATATGCAAAGAATGAAGTTCCAGAATGTGGGAGTCAGACCAAAAATTCTCAGAGGAAGTATTCGGGACTGTGTTTTTTGATTCTTTCGCATTGTACGTATCACAATGGCATAGAAAGTTCAGCTGCTTTAATGTAGGGAGGACATTTGGTGATGACATTTAAGAGAAAGCTGTGGATACAGAAACAGAGAATAGAATGGTGCTTTCCAGGGATGGGGAAGAGGGTTGTGGGAGTTATTGGTTTGTGGGTACAGAGTTTCTCTTTGGGATGATGAAAAAGTTGTGGAAATTCAGAGTGATGATAGCTGAATAACGTTGCTAATGTGATTAATGCCACTGAATTGTATGCTTAAAGATGGTTAAAATAGTTTTGTGTTATATATATTTTAAATTTTATTTTATCCTTTTAAAAGATTACTGTGATTTTTTTTTTCATGCTTTATTTATTTATTTATTGGCTGCATTGCATGGCATGTGGGATCTTAGTTCCCCAATCAGGGATCGAACCTGTGCCCTCTGCTGTCTCTCGAGTCTTAACCACTGGACTGCCAGAGAAGTCCAATTTCATCACAGTTTAAAAAAGAGAGATAAGCCAGAAAGATAAAGAACATTACAGTATACTAACACATATATACGGAATTTAGATAGATGGTGGCGATAACCCTATATGCAAAACAGAAAAAGTGACACAGAAGTACAGAACAGACTTTTGAACTCTGGGGGAGAACGTGAGGGTGGGATGTTTTGAAAGAACAGCATGTATATTATCTATGGTGAAACGGACCACCAGCCCAGGTGGGATACATGAGTCAGGTGCTCGGGCCTGGTGCACTGGGAGGACCCTGAGGAGTCGGGTGGAGAGGGAGGTGGGAGGGGGGATCGGGATGGGGAATACGTGTAACTGTATGGCTGATTCATGTCAATGTATGACAAAACCCACTGAAATGTTGTAAAGTGATTGGCCTCCAACTAATAAAATAATATTTAAAAAAAAAAAAAATAAAATAAAAAATAAAAAAGAGAGATAGCTGTTGTCATGCTGAGTTCCATCCCTCTAAACAGAAGAATGGGGCTCTGTCTTCCCTGCTTCAAGCACAGTGAGAATGTATTCAGAGAACTGTTTAAGCTTATTACATCTTCCTGTCCAGTCCCCACACACGAGGTCATTCCAGGACACTGTGCCTGACTTTTGCCTGAGGAAAGGTTAGCAGTTTTTGGAAATAAGAAAGGGCTTTGCATATGAGAATAAATACTGTCAACTACAATGAAGATAATCATTCATGAGTCCTTCAAGTAATGAAGAGCTAAAGCAGCACTTGTAACCTAGTGTTTGAAGTATAAATTCACAGTCACTTTGAAAAATCCTCTGGCAGTAGGTAGTAAAACTAAACACATGCATAGCCAATAATGCAGAAATTCCACTCCCGGTGTCTAACAGAACTGACTTTGTAAACTGCATCAAAAGACACACACAAGAATCTTTATATGACAGTTTTATAGCTATGCCAATAGCCCTCAAATGGAGAAAATAAAAAAGCCAATTTACAGTAGCATAAGTAAACAAATTATGGTATATTCATAGAGAGACATACTACATCACAATGAAATCAATTAACTTCTATACACAATACCTCGAATGAATCTCTCCCCCTAAAAATGCTAAACAAAAGGAGACATATATAAAGGAGTAATTACTGTAAGAATTCATTTGCTGTATTTTTTCATTCCTTTACTATCTGTAGGAACTATAGTGTTAGTCGCTTAGTTGTGTCTGACTCTTTGCACCCCCAAAGACTGTAGCCTGCCAGGCTCCTCTGTCCACAGGATTCTCCAAGCAAGAATACTGGAGTGGGTTGCCATTCCCTTCTCCATCGTAGGGACTATTGCTTTGTCTTTTCTTTTATTCTTCATATGGGCAATATGGGCCTTCTTTCTCTTGTTGTGATCAGTTTGACTGTAAAAATTTTGATGTTATTGATCTTAAAAAGCCCAGAATTTTTATTCTTTAATTTTCTCCTTTTTTTTGTTTACTTACAATTCCATTGATTTCTGCTCTGCTCTCCATCTTTCCCTCCCTTTGGATTTCTTTGGGTTTTGATTTCTTTTATTCTCTGTCCA
Source organism: Muntiacus reevesi (assembly GCF_963930625.1). Lineage (NCBI taxonomy): Eukaryota > Metazoa > Chordata > Mammalia > Artiodactyla > Cervidae > Muntiacus > Muntiacus reevesi. Next base: position 36,863,323 of record NC_089252.1, on the reverse strand, counting down.
TGGAGATCCCATGGACAGAAGAGCCTGGCAGTCTAGTCTGTGGCAGCATCTTCTTTTCCATCTCTTTAAGGTAGAAGCTTAGATAATTGATTTTAGACTCTTCTGTAATATGAATACTTATTGGGGTAAATTTCCTTTTAAACACTCCATTAGCTACATTTCATAGATGTTGATACATTGTGTTTTCAATTTCATTCAATTAAAAATACTTTCTAATTTCCTTTGTGACTTTCCCTTAGACATACTTATTTAGAAATGTGTTGCTTGGTTTCCAAGTATATGGCAAGTTTTCTGGCATCTTTGTTACTGATTTTTAGTTTGATTCTTATAACCAGAAAATATTTCCCTGGTAGCTCAGTGTTAAAAATCTGCCTGTCAATGCAGGGGATGCGGGTTTGATCCCTGATCTGGGGAAATCCCGTAGATAAGGAAATGGCAATCCACTCTGGTATTCTTGCCTGAGGAAGCCCATGGACAGAGGAGGCTGGTGGGCTACAGTCCCCGAGGTCACAAAAGAGTCAAACACAACTTATCGAGTAAACAACAACAACAATCTGTATGATTTCAGCCAGCTTAGCCGGCTCAGCGGAAGACTCAAATGGTCCTCATGAGGATGTGCCCAGTAATGAGCTCAGAGACCCCAACCAAGTAGTTAAAATAGCGGCTTCACACTGCTGTCCCCGTAATTATGAGAAGCTCTTCTTTGTTCTTTCTGGCAGGGCCAGGTCTTGTGTATCAGATGTGTGTTGAGTTTCTCTAAAGGATAGGACTTGTGATGGGAGGAAACCACAAGAGACGATGATACATTTTGGACCATTTTGAGTTAAAGTTTCCCGTCTGCCTCCCTCCTTACTGCCTCCTCCTCTTCCTTCCTTCATTCTTTCCTCACTCCTCAATCCCTCCTTCTCTCTCTTTCCCTCCCCGAAAGTATGTCATATTTCACAGTTAGGATATATAAGAAAGAACGAGCCATTCTATTCACAGACCCTGAACTGGTACACGTGCTTTGTCCATAAACTTTCTCTTTTTTTGACTTGATATTTTGGTCAGCGAATGAGTGTGAGTAAAATCTTGACATCTGTAGTCCAGTTCTCTCAGTTCAGTTTCCTTCCTGTGTTTTGTTTGTGTGGATTTTGCAATCAGTACTGGATCAGAGTACAGAAGCTGAGGGTCTGTCTGATCTTGTGAGATCACAGACATCTTTCCCCTGCCTTTCAGTCGCTTATGTTGAAACCATTGCTCATGCGTTCAGGCTGTGATGAGCTCATGCCACTTGTCTGGGTTTCCACAGAACTACCAGCTACCGTCTTTGCTGTTTGTAAACGTAAACAATATCATATTTAGGTAATACACCAAATATTTTGACTTTTCTTAACACGTGTATTTAAACACAGCTTTTGTTCCAGATTTTGCCTACTGCTCCCATGTGCCGGCAGTTGTGAGAAGCATATGGGATAAAGATAATAGTAATAAATAGGGTGTGAACATGTGGTCCCCATGATCTGAGTGACCAGAGGGACACAATGAAAATGTGCAGGAACTTCTGCTGACCTTGCCCTCCCCACACACCCATGCTCTTCTCCTGCTGCTTTCAGTGGCCTGAGTGGTCACTCCCAGAAGGAGCTACCCTAGACTCTGAGCTTTCTGCAGATTCCTGTGGTGCTGGGAAAGGATACTGACCAACAGGAAAGTCATCCATCGCATCGCTGTCCGCTGGAAACATTAAGTGAGCTGCTATAATTAAGAAAACTTCATAGTCTCATTAGAAACCTTGATAATAAGAAATAAGTGAAATGAATGTTAATCTATTTTTACCCAGTATATCCAAAAACATTATCATGAGAACTTATCAGTCCATTTCAGTCTCTCAGTTGTGCCCAACTCTTTGTGACCCCATGAACCGCAGCACACCAGGCCTCCCTGTCCATCACCAACTCCCGGAGTCCACCCAAACCCATGTCCATTGTGTTGGTGATAACATCCAACTATCTCGTCCTCTGTTGTCCCCTTCTCCTCCTGCCCTCAATCTTTCCCAATATCAGGGTCTTTTCAATTGAGTCAACTGTTCGCATTGGGTGGCCAAAGTATTGGAGTTTCAGCTTCAGTGTCAGTCCTTCCAATGGACACCCAGGACTGATCTCATTTAGGATGGACTAGTTGGATCTCCTTGCAGTCCAAGGGACTCTTACGAGTCTTCTCCAACACCACAGTACAAAAGCATCAATTCTTCAGCACTCAGCTTTCTTCACAGTCCAACTCTCACATCCATACATGACCACTGAAAAAACCATAGCCTTGACTAGATGGACCTTTGTTGACAAAGTGATGTCTCTGCTTTTTAATATGCTATCTAGGTTGGTCATCACTTTCCTTCCAAGGAGTAAGCATCTTTTAATTTCATGGCTGCAATCACCATCTGCAGTGATTTTGGAGCCCCCCAAAATAAAGTCTGACACTGTTTCCACTCTTTCCTCATCTATTTGCTGTGAAGTGATGGGACCGGATGGACTGCAGTACACCAGGCTTCCCTCTCCTTTACTATCTCCTGGAGTTTGCTCAAACTCATGTCCATTGAGTTGGTGATGCCATCCAACCACTTCATCTTCTATCATCCCCTTCTCCTCCTGCCCTCAATCTTTCCCAGAGGAAAGTCATGACTTAGGGACTGAAGAACAAGAATTGATGAGATATTTTGCTGTCCTTTTTTCTGTGCCCAGTCTTAGAAATTTGATGTGTATTTGACATGTCTAACACATTTCAGTTCAGACAAGCCACTTTTCAATTGCTGTTGTTGAAAACCTGAAGTGGGGTGGAAACTGTGGGTGCTTGAGTGTGAGTCTGAATGTCTGGGTGAAGGCAATAGGTGGTGACAAGTGTCCTGTTTATTCTTTGCTTTCACTTTTCCACAGTTAATTCAGCCAAATTGAGCATGGCTTTTCCTGGCTACTTACCAACTCTCCAGTTTTGAAATTCTGACCCATCTGTCTTCGGCAAAGTCAAAGAAACTGGAATTTGAGTGAAGTGAAGTGAAGTGAAAGTTACTCAGTTGTATCCGACTCTTTGCGACCCCATGGACTATACAGTCCATGGAATTCTCAGGGCCAGAATACTGGAGTGGGTAGCCTTTCCCGAATTTGATTGCCTTGAATCAAATCACTTACAGTTGTGTGACCTCAGTCAGTTATTTAGCCTTTGTGCTGTGTGTATTTCCTGCCTGTAAAATAGAGCTCATGATAAATACTACCTCCCTTGGCAAGTTGAGGGTTAGACATGATATATGGAAAATGTGTAGCATAGGGCTTGGTACATCATAGGTGTTCAATTAACCAGAACTGTTGTTATGTTTGGTATAAGAAGGTTTTGTCACCAACGGGCTTTTTTGTTACTAGTGCAGGGTCTTCCCTGGTGGCTCAAATTAGTAAAGAATTTGCATGTAATGCAGGAGACCCAGGTTCAATCTCTGGGCCAGGAAGATCCCTTGGAGAAAGGAATGGCAACTTGCTGCAGTATGCTTGCCTGGAGAATTCCATGGACAGAGGAACCTGGTGGGCTATAGTTTGTGGGGTCGCAAGGAGTCAGACACAACTGAGCGCCAAATGAGGGCGTGAGTGAGTGTTGGGTAGGGAGGTGGCAGATTGGGCTTATTTGAGTTTTATAAAGTCTGTTAAGAGAGAGCCTTACATCTAGGGAAGACATTCCCTATCTTACTGGACAAGGCCTCCTTTTTATAACACTAAGTGGAAGTGAAAGTTGCACAGTCATGTCTGACTCCTTGTGATTCTATGGAATGTCGCCTGCCAGGCTCCTCTGCCCTTGGGGTTTTCCAGGCAAGAATACTAGAGTGGGTAGCCATTCCCTTCTCCAGGGGCTCTTCCTGACCCAGTCTGCGTTGAAGGCAGATTCTTTACTGTCTGAACCACCAGAGGTGGTAGTTTTTTTTATAATACTACCTTTTAGTGAAATAAAATTCACATCTAATATAGCTTAACCACATGTAAAATATTTTTAAAAATCAGTATGATGTTCTAATGTAATATAAGGGGGAAATCTGAGGAAGACATTCACAATAAAATGTGTATTTAATATGCAAACACATAGGCACCACTGCTCTGGAAAGCAGAGTGAAGTGGTCAGGTGATGCCGGGATGTCCCCAAACATAGAATCGCTGCTAGTGGACAGTTCTAAGGTGATGTTGAGAGAGCTGATTCAAATACCAGAAGTGGCACAATTACTGGTAACGTGATTTCATGAAACAACCAAGAGCTCCTGGAGTTTCCAGCAAATTAGAGGAGCACGTTTCCTTATTTCACTCTGTAATTGTATCATTGCATAATTCAGTTTATATTAAAACTGCGCAAAACTCTATATTTAAATGTAAAATAGACTTAGACTCTAGAATTGGAAGCTTACAAATAGATTTTTCACTTGTGCTGACTGTTCTATGGGACATTCAAAAGTAGTGCAGGACATGGAGCAGTTTTTTATTGGGCAAGAGTGTTCTTCACATTGTGGGTCATTAAGCATCTCCCCCCTCCCCCATCTTCACCACTAAATGCCACTAGTGCTGTCTGACTTCTGCCATAGTCAGAGGAGACGGTTGGCTTAAGAAGATATACACTGTGGAATATCACTCAGCCATAATAAAGAATAAAGTGAAAGTGAAGGTTGCTCAGTTGTGTCTGACTCCTTGTGATTCCATGGGCTATACAGTCCATGGAATTCTCCAGAATACTGGAGGGGGTAGCCGTTCTCTTCTCCAGGGGATCTTCCCAAACCAGAGATCGAACCCAGGTCTCCTGCATTGCAGGCAGATTCTTTACCAGCTGAGCCATCAGGGAAGCCCAATAAGATATTGCCATTTGCGACAACATGGATGAACCTAGAGATTATCATCTTGAGTGAAATAAATCAGGGAAAGACACATATTACATGATATCACTTGTATGTGGAATCTAAAAAACCAATACACACGAATCTATATACAAAACAGAAACAGAATCGCAGGTATAGAAAATGAATTTATGGTAATCAAAAAGAGAAGAGGGGGATGGATAAATCAGGAGTATGGGATAAACAGAGATTAACATACCACCACAGACTCTATGGATGTGAATTTAAGCAAACCCTGGGAGACAGTAGAAGACAGAGAAGCCTGGTGTGCAGCTCTCCATGGGTTCGCAAAGAGTCCGACATGACTTAGCAACTGAACATGGGATTAACAGACACAAACTGCTTTACATAAGGAACATATGCATACATAAGCAACAAGAGTTTACTTCTGTCTGCCCTCTGGTGGATGAGGATGAAGAGGCTTGTGCAAGCTTCCTGAGGGACTGGCTATGGGGAAAACTGGGTCTTGCTCTGGTGGGCAGGGCTGTGCTCAGTAAAACTTTAATCTAATTGTCTGTTGATGGGTGAGGCTGTGCTCCCTCCCTATTAGTTGTTTGACCTGAGGCCACCCAGTCCTGGAGTCTACACGCTGTATGGTAGGGCTGTTGGCGACCTCCAAGAGGACTTAACGCCAACATGCATCTCCCAAGACTGTTGTTACCAGTGCCCCCGTCCCTGGGGTGGACCGCTGCCAGCCCACACCTCTGCAGGAGACCCTCAAACACTCACGGGTAGGCCTGGCTCTGTCTCCTGCGAGGTCAGTGTTTCTTTCCCCTGAGTCCTGGTGCACAGAAGGTTTTGTCTGTGCCCTCCAAGAGTGGAGTCTGTTTCCCCCAGTCCCGTGAGGGTCTTGTAATCAAATCCCACTGGCCCTCAAAGTCAGATTCCCTGGGGATTCCCAGTTCTTGGCCAGATCCCCGGGCTGGGGAGCCTGATGTGGGGCCTAGAACCTTCTCAACAGTGAGAGAACTTCTTTGGTATTTCTGTTCTCCTGCTTGTGGGTTGCCCACCCAGCAGATATAGGATTTGATTTTATTGTGATTATGCCCCTCCTACCTACTGTTTGGTTTTGGTTTCTCCTTTGTCCTTGGATGTGGGTATCTTTTTTTGGTGGGTTCTAGTGTCTTCCTGTTAATGGCTGTTCAACTGCTAGTTGTGATCTTGGTGCTCTGGCAGGAGAAAATGAGTACATATCCATTATCTTGAACCAATCTGCAATAAGGATTAACTGTAGAGCACAAGGAACTATGTTTAATATAATAACCTATCAAGGAAAATAATCTGAAAATGTATGTATAATGGAATCACCTTGCCATAGATCTGAAAGTGACCCAATACTGTAATTCAACTATGCTTCAGTGAAAAAAAAAAAACAAAACAAAAACTCCCCTGCACGCTTCCATAGTGTCCAGTAGAAGGTAGTATCTGGTTGGCTAAAAGGTTTGTAACATCTTATGGAAGGGAAAACTTGGGGAAAATTAACCTTCTGGCCAAACCAATATAACTGCAGTTGAAAACCACTCCTCTGTGAGAAGGATGTTTCACCGTCTCCTGTTTCTAGGAAGATCTCCATGGTCTTGGGGCTTACTGGGTTGCAGAGTGGTAAAAGAATCTGCCTGCCAACGCAGGAGATGCAAGAGACGCGGGTTTGATCCCTGGGTCAGGGAGGTCCGCTGGAAGAGGGCATGGCAACCCACTCCAGTATTCTTGCCTGGAGAATCCCATGGACAGAGGAGCCTGGTGGACTATAGTCCACGGGGTCGCAGAGTCGGACACGACTGAAGCGACTGAATGTGTGCATGTATTTTATTTTTAGTCCCTGTAGTTTCTTTGTATTTTGCTACCGGAGGAGATATTGGTCCAGGTGCAAGTGCTGCAGCAAAGGGTCCCAGGTCCTAGTCTGTCTCAGATCCACCCACTGGAGAAGCATCTTATAAACTCTGCCAGTAGGAGAAGATGAAAAAACTCTGCCGGTTGCAGGAGCCACACAAAATCAGTTCTGACATTTCCTGAGAGAACCACACCCAGGCTGGTGAATGAGAGTGAGGTGAGGAAAATGGAGACTTGTCCAGTCAGGGGGTTCTGACTCCTCTGACATCGGGAAGTGATGTCGCTTTACTCCTGAGGGCATGGTGAAGATTCTGACTCAGGCTCAGAGAAACCAGTAAGTTGAGAGGTTATTATTTGGGTTCTGGGCTTCCCAGATGGCGCTGGTGGTAAAGAACCCGCCTGCCAGTGCAAGAGACATGAGAGATGCGGGTTCAATCCCTGGGTTGGGAAGATCCCCTGGAGAAAGAAATGGCAACCCACTCCAGTATTCTTGCCTGGAGAATTCCAAGGGCAATCTCTGACCTAATTCTTTTAACTTAACCAGCACTTGGATCCACCAAGGAGGCTGAAGGTAGGTTAGGTGGAGGCTACTGAGTTTGTCAGGAGAGGAGGAAATGATAAACACAACTGGCCGGGTCAGCCGCATGAGGCAAAACCCTATGTGGTGCTTCAGAATTAATTAGAGGAGCAGAAAAGTTATTAGCCTGAAGTAACCAAGGAACGCCACGCTTAGAATGCATGTCCTGAAGTGTGTAAAGGACGATCAAAGGAAACCAGAAAACGAAGTAGCAGTGAGGCTGAACTCTTAGGTTAAAGGCCAATAGAAACCTAAATTTTTTGTGCAACTCTGTATAGACTGTGTGTAAAGGAGGAAATAAACTGACCAACTTAGAAAAAAAGATTTTTGGGGGTCAAAATTAACTTTATTTCTCAGTTTTACTTCATCAGAATGTGGTAAGAAAATTGGCACACACAAAAAGGATACTGATATCCAGTCTAATTAAGATGCCTCTGGCAAAGTGGTAGGAAGATGAAAGTAACAAAGACAAACATAGAAGCTTTTTTTCTTTTTGCTGCAAAAAGTTATATTGTTTCCATTTGGTCTAAGGCTTGAGAGAGGGCTCCAGGATGTTAGAAAAAGTCACAGAATGGCTGCAGAGAGGGGTTTCAGGTAGAAGCCTCGACGTTAGGGGGCGCTCCTCAAAGGCCACTGCACTTCAGAGGCTTCTAGTTGTGTTGGAGGGTGAACCTTTGGAAGAGATTCTCACTCAGTCGGGCTTGGCGACCAGCCAGCCTGAGGAGGTTGGTCCAGGCGATCGCCCATCTTCTTGATAAGTTTCACCTGCTCATCTAGGATGTATCTCTCCAGGAGTCAGAGGTTGAGTCTGCAAGGGGAGAATCCAGGTCTTGCAGATCCAAAAGGGCTTGGTCTAGGCTCTTCTCCATGAGAAGAGTGGTGTCCATCGCATCCTGGGTTATTACCCCGGTCATCTTGCGACAGCTTCTGCACATCCTGGTAGAGGGCATGGCCACCATATTGGTTTTGCATTTTCAAGAGATGCTTGGTGCTCTGGTGCTTCTTCTTGGCCAGTTCCTGGAAATAATGGCCCATGCCTTCAGAGCCACATTGTTGCAGTTGAAATAGAAGTCCAGAGAGAGGTAGGTGTAGAAGGCTTGCAGATGCAGGTCCACGAGGTGGTGGTTGGCCATGGCCTCCACTGGGCAGAATAATTCTGATGAATCTGGGAGCTCATGGTTGATTGGTAATGAGTTAAGCTCAAAAAATGGCATTGGCTGGTCTAAGTGTTCCAGGAGAGCTGAGTAGCTGATTCCCAAGGTTGCAACCAAATTAATGGTTGAAGGGTGATGGGAGACTGGAGCAAGGGGCATTCCTGGGTCTGTTCACCCAAGTAATGTTGAAGTAAGAGACAGTTAAGAGGGACTGCCAAACGCACAGCATAGAAGCTTTATAAAATTTAATTTTTTCTATTGAAGTATAGTTGATTTATAATATTGTGTTTCAGTTATGCAGCAAATTGATCCAGTTTTATATGCATATGTTTTTCAGATTCTTTTCTAGTTATATCATTACAAGATACTGAGTATAGTTCCCTGTTCTATACAATAATAGGTCCTTGTTGTTCATCTATTTTATGTATATAGTAGTGTGCATATGTCAATACCTAAACTGCTAATTTATCCACCCCACCCTATTTTCTCCTTTGGTAAACACACCTCATTTCTGTACATCTGTGAGTCTGTTTCTGTTTTGTACATAAGTTCATTTGTGTCATGTTTTAGATTTCACATGTAACTGATACCATATTTGTCTTTCCCTGCATTGACTAGCTTTACGAGAGGTTGCAAGTGACAAGTAGTGAACAGAAGGAATATCAAAGGGAATAATTCAGTATCTGTGTTCTTATCCATAAATAACATGGATTCCTTCCAAGTTATGAAAAATAATTGTGAGAAAATTAATTTTTTAACATTAAATTTTTCTTTATTGATATGTGGTTGTTAGTTTCAGATATACAGCAAAGTGATTCAATTATACACATATACATTCTTTTTCAGATTCTTTTCCATTGTTCCTTGTTACAAGATACTGAGTATAGTTCCCTGTGTTACACAGTAGGTCCTTGTTGTTTGTCTGTTTGATATATAGTAGTGTGTATCTGTTAATCTCAAACTCCTAATTTATCCCTCTCACCCTTTCCTCCTTTGGTAACCATAGGAAAGCATTTTTAAAATGTGTATTCAGTGTACAGTTTTTTAATATGGAAAATTTATTTGGGATTTAAAATAATTTTCTCAACTATTCTTAGGTAGATGTGGCTTAGATAAGGTTTTTTAAAAAAAAATAATTTTAATTAATTAATTTATTTTAGTTTGACTGTGCTGGGTCTTCTTTGCTGTGTGGGATCTTCACTAGTTTCGGCGATTGGGGGCTATTCTTCATTGCTGTGTGCTGGCTTCTCATTGAGGCAGCTTATCTTATTGTGCAGCATGGGCTCAGTAGTTGTGGCCTATGGGCTTAGTTGCTCCGCAGCATGTGGGATCTTCCTGGACCAGGGGTCAAACCCATGTCTCCTGCATTGGCAGGCAGATTCTTTACCAGCTAGCCACCAGGGAAACCCAGATCAGGTTTTTTTTTTTTTTTTTTAGCAGGGTTGTGCCTCAGAGACATCTGGGGAGATTTTTAAAATACAGAGTCTTAAAAATAAAATAAAATAAAATACAGAGTCTTGGCTTCAACCCTAGACCAGAATCAGAAACTTGAAGAAGGCCTGGAAATCTGTGTTTTTAATGCCTCTAAAAACTTGCCAGGTTGTTCTAACATGGCCTTGGCTTTGGAAAGCATAATCTTGGATGGTGTTCCTACTGAAGCCTAGCATAGGGTTATTTCACATGGACAACTATTGGCTTCTGCAACTCTTGTCCTCTTGAGTACTCTTTCAAATGAATAAAATTTTAAAAGCCAGGGTAATTTCTCTGGAAAACTAAAAACATATCATGGTATTCTTCTGCCTAAGATTTTCTGGTGACCTCTCGTGGTTCTTAGAAAAAAATTCCAGTTTGCCAGTGTTCTGATCTGGGACCAGTTCTCCAACATCTTTACTGCTCTGTTGCTCCTCATTTAGTTGGCCTGTTTCCTATTCCTTGGTCACTCCAGTTATGTTTTTCCTGCTCTTTCTCCTTTTTCTGCCCAGATCCAGTTCCCTTAGACTTTTGCATGATTGGATCCTTGTTTGATTCTCAGCTCAAATGTCAGTTTCTCAGAAAGAACTTCTGTAACCAATTCCTACTCAGTCATTCACTAGCATGTCATTTCATTTGATACTTCTTCATTGCACCTTGTTTTTGTTCAGTTGCTAAGTCATGTCCAATTCTTTGTGACCCCATGGATTGAAGTATGCCAGGCTTCCCTGTCCTTCACTATCTCCCGGAGTTTTCTGAAACTCTTGTCCATTGAGTAGGGGATACCACCCAACCATCTCATCCTCTGTTGCCCCCTTCTCCTCTTGCCCTCAATCTTTCCCAGCATCGGGGCCTTTTCCAATGAGTTGGATCTATGCATCAGGTAGCCAAAATATTGGAACATCGGCATCAGTCCTTCCAATGAATATTCAGGGTTGATTTCTTCTAGAGATTGACTGGTTTGATATCCTTGCTGTCCAAGGGACTTTCAAGAGTCTTCTCCAGCACCATAATTCGGAAACATCAATTCTTCAGCGCTCAGCCTTCTTTATGGTCCAACTCTCACATCTGGACCTGACTACTGGAAAAACCAGAGCTTTGACTATACAGACCTTTGTGGAAAAAGTGATGTCTCTGCTTTTTAATACACTGTCTAGATTTGTCATAACTTTTCTTCCAAGGAGCAAGCATCTTTTAATTTCATTGTACTTACTGCTATCCAAAATTATCTTATTTGTTTGTACATTATATAGCTCCCCCACAGAGGATGAGATGGTTGGATGGCATCACCGACTCGATGGACATGAGTTTGTGTAAGCTCCAGGAGTTGGTGATGGACAGGGAAGCCTGGTGTGCTGCATTCCATGGGATCGCAAGGAGTCAGACATGACTGAGTGACTGAACTGAACTGATATAGCTCTCCTCTTAGAATATTAAATATTACATTGCTTCTGAGTCTAAGGCTCCAATAACAGCACATGGTGTCTGTTGAGTATGTATTTAAAAGTTAGATGGAAGAGTGGAGGTCTTAAAATATCCCATGAACAAGAACAGCAAGTTTTAACCTTGAAAGAATAGCCACTTAACAGACTTACCTCCCAGAAATCTAGCATCCAGAGGTTCTCTTTGGAAATATCCATCCTGTACTTTGTTATTAGAGACATTAATGTTTTACTGGGTTGGAGAAGGCATAATTAAATAAAGTGAATCTAATAGTGTCTTGCCTTTTTAGGGAATAATGGCAGAGTTAAGACTTGGAGGTTAGTTTCCTCTTAAAAATTCTCCTGCTGGAGAATGAGCTCTTGAATACAATTTGAATTCATTATGAGCAGAATAGAACAAGAAGAGCTAGATAATATAGGAGACTGTGTGTACAGTTCTCTGCTGTGTGTGCATGTCAGAAAACAATGAAATGAAAAAGTATAACAGGAGACTTTCAAGCTTCTGCAATATGGTCACAGATTCGGAGTTAGGAAAGTAATGTTACCAAGTAAGTTACACCTTCCACCAATCTCATGTACCAGCTCCCAGTGCTCAGAAATCCCTGAGAGAATACTCTTACCCAAAAATTACAAGGCTGTTAATGATGATGATAAAGAAATGACATTTTTCAAGTTTCAAGGCTTAAAAAAAACTCTCCAGGCTAATAACTCTTCAAGCAACAGAGAAATAATACACTGGAACATGTATTCCAAGACAAATTCAGCAGGTAAACCTCAAGTATACTTACAGAACAACTTAGATCTTTCCAAACTAATGATACTGAATTTAAAATCTTATCTTTAAGTTTTTATAAGAAGATCTTGTAAGTTCTTATAACAAAATATTTATTTAGTTGAAACTAAATAGTAGTATATCAAATGCGAACAGAATTTTAATTTATGTCACTCATTATATTGAGTTAAACATTTTGAAATGAAAGGATTAATTTGCTGAATTATCCCTTCAAGCTTTTGCCTGTTTTCTCATTAACCATTTGATGTCTTGATTTTTAAGGGCAACATCTGACATGAAGATAAGCAGTTGGTATTGTGTTAGTGCGTGGGGAAGTCACTTCAGTCATGCCTGACTTTTTGTGACCCTATGGACTGTAGCCTGCCAGTCTCCTCTGTTCCTGGCATTCTCCAGGCAAGAATAGTGGAGTGGTTTGCCATGCCCTCCTCAGGGGATCTTCCCCACCCAGGGACCAAACCCATGTCTTATGTCTCCTGCATTGGCAGGTGGGCTTTTTTTTTTTTTTTTACCACTAGCGCCACCTGGGGAGCCCAAATAGGTGGTACAGTAGAGCTATTCTGAAGGAAGGACTGATGTTGAAGCTGAAGTGAAGTTGCTCAGTCATGTCCAACTCTGCGATTCCATGGACTGTAACCTACCAGGCTCCTCCATTAATGGAATTTTCCAGGCAAGAGTACTGAAATGGGTTGCCATTTCCTTCTCTTGGATAGACTATTATATCATTCATTATCTAGTGGTCAAAAAACGAGCACAGTTCAGTTTTAATTTTTTTTTGAATGTTTTCTTTCTTTCTTTTTTTTATTAGCTGAAGGCTAATTACTTTACAATATTGTAGTGGTTTTTGCCACACATTGACATGAATCAGCCATGGATTTACATGTGTTCCCCATCCCGATCCCCCTTCCCGCCTCCCTCCCCATCCCATCCCTCTGGGTCTTCCCAGTGCACCAGCTCTGAGCACTTGTCTCATGCATCCAACCTGGACTGGTGATCTGTTTCACCCTTGATAGTACACTTGTTTCAATGCTGTTGTCTCAGATCATCCCACCCTTGCCTTCTCCCACAGAGTCCCAAAGTCCGTTCTGTACATCTGTGTCTCTTTTTCTGTTTTGCATATAGGGTTATCATTACCATCTTTTAAAATTCCATATGTATGCGTTAGTATACTGTATTGGTCTTTATCTTTCTGGCTTACTTCACTCTGTATAATGGGCTCCAGTTTCATCCAACTCATTAGAACTGATTCAAATGTATTCTTTTTAATGGCTGAGTAATATTCCATGCTGTATATGTACCACAGCTTCCTTATCCATTCATCTGCTGATGGGCATCTAGGTTGCTTCCGTGTCCTGGCTATTATAAACAGTGCTGCGATGAACATTGGGGTGCACGTGTCTCTTTCAGATCTAGTTTCCTCGGTGTGTATGCCCAGGAGTGGGATTGCTGGGTCATATGGCAGTTCTAGTTCCAGTTTTTTAAGAAATCTCCACACTGTTTTCCATAGTGGCTGTACTAGTTTGCATTCCCACCAGCAGTGTAAGAGGGTTCCCTTTTCTCCACACCCTCTCCAGCATTTATTGCTTGTAGACTTATGGATAGCAGCCATCCTGACTGGCGTGTAATGGTACCTCACTGTGGTTTTGATTTGCATTTCTCTGATAATGAGTGATGTCGAGGATCTTTTCATGTGTTTGTTTTAATTTTTAAAGTCAGTTTCTCTATTCTATTTTTAGTGACTGTGTGTATGTGTGTGTCTTTGTGTGTGTAGATGGGAACCAGTTTTGGGTTAAAGTGGGCAAGTTAACATAGAGTCCTCATTACTTATTCTTTTACACTCTAGAACCTGCATCTCACTACTACCTTGAAATTAACATCCAAACAATGGAATAGGCTTGCTGCTCTCAGCATGCCCTCCCCTTCTCCTATTCCACATGCTCATTTTAAATAAAAAACTTCATGTCTTTGGGTTACCTAACTATAGAAATGCTCTTCTACATATAATCTTATGCAGCATATACAAGAAGTCAGTGGCATTATTAGGCAGTATTAGAGAAAGACTTCAGTGGCAAAGCCTCCTAACATTCCATAACTAACACAGCGTGCTATCATCTGCCTTGTAGAATGATTCCTTTAATTCTCATTAAACTACCATTGTCAAAAGAGAGAAACGCGTAGCTTAGACATTATGGGACTGGGGGTTCTGGCTTAAGAAACCTGAACCAAGAGTCAAATTCCTTAAAAAATTTTCTATTTCTTTATAAAAATTAATGTGACTTGTGAATCATAGCCCATAATATTTTCATGTTTTTAAAAAAATAATAAAATTGTTTTTAAGTGACCTTGAAACATAGTTGACTTTCTAAACATATGTACCATATTTCTGATCTTTAAGCTTTCTTAAAAGATACGATAGCAATCATGGATAGCTATGTGACTGGCAAGATCACTGATGTTCGTCAGTGGGCAGAGGGCCAGGACAAGACGTGTTTTGATGGGCACTGAGTCACAGAGGAAGCCGTCAGTGTTGGATGCTCTGGTTTCTCTCCCAGACTACCTGTACCACATGTCCACTGGAGAAACTGGCCTGCAATATCTGTGTATGCACCTCGGGAGTGAAATAAGACATTAAATTTGTTGGCTTTGTGGAATCTCTATGCTTTTAAATGAATTAGTTTATTTTAACTGGAGGATAATTACCATACATCATCATACATCATCATACATCAGCATGAATTGGCCATAGGTATACATGTGTCCCCCCCATACTGAAACCCCCTCCCACCTTCCTCCCCACTCCATCCCTGTAGGTTGTCCCAGAGCACCAGCTTCGGGTGCCCTGCTTCATGCATCGAACTTGCACTGGTCATCTTTTTTACGTATGGTAATTTATATGTTTCAATTCTATTCTCTCAAATCATCCCATCCTCACCTCCCACTGAGTCCAAAAGTCTGTTCTTTATGTCTGTGTCTCCTTTGCTGCCCTGCATGTAGGACCATTGGTACCGTGGCATTCCCAGGTGGTGCTAGTGGTAAAGAACCCACCTGCCAATGCAGGCGATGCAGGTTTGATCCCTGGTTTGGGAAGATCTCCTGGAGGAGGAAACAGCAACCCACTCTAGTATTCTTGCCTGGAGAATCCCATAGACGGAGGAGCCTGGTGGGCTACAGTCCATGGGGTTGCAGAGTTGGACACAACTGAAGTGACTTAGCACATGCTTTTATTCCATGTGAATTCATGATATTTTCCATCACTCCACTCCAATAAAAAATAGTAGATTTCACCCTAAATCTTACCTACCAGGTATAATGAAACTGGATGAGAAACAAGAATATGTTGCAAGGAAGATGCCGGATTTCCTATAGTGTCATGAGCTGCTCTGGCCCGTGTTCTTCTGAGAAGAGTGTGGCTTTAGGGTAGGAAAGAACCCAACACATCGAAATTCTTCAGAGTGGGGTTCAAACTTTCCATCAGACACATCCGAGGAAAGTTTGTTTTTTCACCTCTGGGGAACCTGTGAAACATAATTTTCTCTCTCGACCTGGCTGAAGTTTGTATTTGGATGTACATTTGTTGTGAAAGTTGAAAAATTAATAATAGCCTCTTCTGTGTGGATTTTATAGCTTTTTATTATAATGTGGGAGAAATAGATGCTTTATTTTGCTATCTTGGAGACAACATTGAGAAACAATATTTAAGATGTTAACACTCTAATGAAAACAATTGCATTTGACAGATATTTCCAGAAACTTAAGAAAATGGCATTCTGTAAAATTTACCAAACCAAGTACTTCACTTTCATTTTCTCATTTAATCCAATTCATTACAACAGCATTATCTGTTGTCACTTTTATGATCTCTGTTTCCTGTATGTGGAAATGGAGTCTAAAGAGGACACACGATTGGCCATTTAATCTTTGTTGTTGTTGTTCGGTCGCTAAGTTGACCCTTTGTGCTTTGTGACCCTATGGACTGCAGTATGCCAGGCTTCCCTGTCCTTCACTGTCTCCTGGAGTTTGCTCAGATTCATGTCCATGGAGTCAGTGATGCCATCCAACCATCTCATCCTCTGTCACCCCCTTTTCTTCCTGCTCTCAATTTTTCCCAGCATCAGGGTCTTTTCCAACATCATCTTTAGCAAGGATAAATGGAGGACTCATCTGACCATCTACTTACTGGTTTATATCTAAGAGCCATTATTCTATCCTACCCCAGCTCTAACACTTATTAATTCTGTGAATTTGGGTGATTTCCTTAACTTGTGTGTTTCTCCGTTTCCTCGTTTGAAAATGGAAATAAAAATAGTGCCTACTTTGAGAATTTGTTATTAGAGGATGTCATGCTCAACGAATCCATCTGGTGATACTGTTTTATAGGCCAGCCCTGACTGGAGATGACACATGGATTCACAGAGTGGTCCATGAGGCTGTTTGCATTCATGACCGTTATAGTCAGGGCCTGGCCTGGTTGTCAGCACCTCTGATGGTCTGGGATGTGTGAATCATGTGTAATATTTCTGAGGTGTAAGTCTCAGTAACAGCTAGAGAGAGGTTAGCTGGTGGGAGTGCTTAGCTGCTCATCTCTCAACTCGACTTTATTATTTCTTTTATTGTTCTGCTGTCGATAGTTCATACAAAGTGATAAAACAACTATAATGTCTTGGGGGCTGTGTGTGTGTGTGTGTGTGTGTGTGTGTGTGTGTGTGTGTGAAATGGCTTTAAAACATGTTGGTGGTTGACACAGGTAAGTCTGCTCACTGTTATGTGGCAGCCTGGATGCAGGGGGAGTTTGGGGAAGAATGGATACACATATATGTATGATTGAACCATTTTGCCATCCACTGGAGACTGTCACAATGTTGTTAATTGGCTATACTCCAATATAAAACAAGAAGTTAAAGTATGTTGGTGATTGAAATGAAGAAGTCTTAAGAACTGAATGCTTAGCTCTTAGTCTTAGTTCTTGATCTTAAGAACTGGTGCTGAAGTCTTAAGAGCTGAATGGATCTTAGGCAGAAAATGAAGCATTGGCTAAATTAAATCATGGCTTGTCAGATATAGTGCCAATCAACACTTTTTTGGGTGAGTCCATCGTACTATCTTTAGGGAACCAAGACTAGACAACTCACAAATCTGTCCAGTGGGTGCTTACTTGAATCTCATCGTGAATGAATTTGGTCTTTGTAAAAGTCAGGGTCCGAACAGGAAGAAGGTGGCCCATTCAGATAAGATAATTGAAGAGACACGAAGAAAACCTGTTTGCAAAAAAACAAGAAGATGGGTTTAAAGGAGACAGACGAGCAATTGTTCTGGATCCCAAAGGAAGCAGAAGTGAGGAGCTGTTAGTAGGTGTAAAGAGCCAAGGGATGGGGGGGGTACCTGAACCTGGAGAGGGTAGCGGCTGTCCTAGAGGGTGGAGGCCTTCAGAGGAGAGATGCAGCCAGCCTGCGGCATCTTGGAAGAGCTGGAACCAGGGAAGTACCCTTCCACTCCTCTTCCACCCTATCTCCTGGAGCCTGTCATTGGTTGAGCCTTCACTGACACCAAACAGTGAGGAAAACTTTCTGTATTCTTCATGCTCTAGTTTCTAGGCCTGCTTACCCTGCCTCGCTTGTTCTTTTCCTAGGAAATCACAATCAGGGTTCTCGTCTGTGCTTCCCCTGAACTCCTTCTGCCTCTTGGCTGGGACCCTGGGGCTTCCTCTGTGTGGTGTGGGGAGCCTCCTCCCCTTGGGAGCTGGGAGTAACCACTCTCTTGTTAATGGCAGTCCTCTGCTGGCCTCACGGTTCTTGAATGAGGACAAAACCTACATTGTAAAACTCTCTCCTCCTCCTTCTCCCCCTCCCTCTTCTCCCCTTCTTCCCCTCTCCACCTCTGCCCACCCCCACTCCTTTCCAGCCACACTGGTCTCCATATTGTTCCTCAAATATTTCATCACACTCGTGTTACGGGAACTTTGCTTTAGAGTTCTGTCCTGAAGAGTTCTGCCAGGTTTTTCCTCTGTTAAATTTCTAATCTTCCTGTGTCTGCTCACAGCTCACCTTCTCAACAGGCCGAAAGTTATGGACACTACACTGTCCTCTCTTCTGCTCATTCCATATCTCCTAATCCTTTCCCCCTCTTTTCTCTTTTTTCTTTTGTATCACCCAGAGTAGGCTTGAGGGCTTCCCTGGTGGCTCAGTGGTAAAGAGTTTTGCCTGCAATACGGGAGAATCAGTTTTGATCCCTGGGTCAAGAAGATCCTCTGGAGAAGGAAATGACAACGTACTCCAGTATTCTCGCCTGGGAAAGCCCCTGGACAGTGGGCTATGGTCCAGAGAGTCAGACCTGACTTAGCAACTAAATAAGAGTAGGGTAGAATTTCCTTTTTCTTCTTACAGACATTTTTTTAAAAATCTATTTTCCTGTGTCTAGAATGTAAGTTCCCTAAATGCAAGTATCTTTGATTGTATCCATAGATGTGTCCTAAGCATTAGATCAGCTCCCAGCAAATAGTAGATATAACATAAACAACTATTGGATGAATGAATGGACAAATTAATGACATCATTATATGCAGCTAGTATTGACTTCTTTGAAGAACTTCCTGTTTCATGAAGAAAGTGGTTGGGGCGTATTAAATTTAGGGTTGAGCTATGTTTTTAAAAATGATACATGGTTTTAAATCAGATATATTGAAGTTTCATTTACATATATTCCCAATGAAGTTCACTCCTTTGAAATGTAAAGTTTGGTGAAATTTGACACATCTACAGAGTCACGTATGAAGTAGGAAATGGCAACCCCTTTCCTTCCCTGTGGGGTCGATGAGGTCGCAAAGAGTCAGACACGACTAAAGCGACTTAGCATGCATGCATGCAGAGTCATGTAACCACTAAGACAGTGAGGATATAGAACATTTTCATCTCCTCAAAAGGATTACTCCTGCTTCTTCATAGTGAGTTCTTTCCATCTACTCTTAGATCCTAGAATTGATTTCTCTCCTTTTAGTTTTGTCTTTTCAGAGTATTAAATGAATAGAATTACATAGAGTATAAGGTGGTATATTATATCATGCTTCTTTCATTTAGCATAATTATTTTGAGAATCATCCATATTTTTGCACATATTAATAGTTTTTTCTTTTTGTTGCTGTATTCCGTTTAAAGAGACACATTCCATTCTAAGGAAGGAGGACAACAATGTATCTATTCATCAGCTGATGTGTTGTTCCCAGAGTTTGGCATGATGAATAAAGCTTATGTGAATATTTGCATCTAGATCTTTGTGTAGACATATGCTCTATTTCTCTTGGTGAAATGCCTGGAGGAGGAATTTCTGGATGTTAAGTACATGTTTAGCTTGATAGGAAACTGCCAAACTTTTCCAAAGTGTCTGTTATCCTTGTCTGTGTGCACCCCCACCAGTTTCTTAACATCTTCACCAACAGCTGGTACTTTTCGTATTAGTCATCCTAGTGGGTGTAGCTCATTGTGGTTTTAATGTGTATTTTTCTCATGATGATGAACATCTTTTCCTATGCTTGTTTTTCATTTATGTATCTTCTTTTGTGAGGTGTCCAAATCTTTTGCCAATGTTTTACTGGGTTGCCGTCTTCTTTTAAAGGAGTGGTAAGAGTTCATTCTATGTTCTGAATAGAATCCTTTATCAGATATTTGTTTTGCCAGTCTGTGACTTTTCATTTTTTTTAGCAGTGCCTGTCAAAGAGTAAAACCAATTTTGATGATCAATTTATCACCTTTTTATTTTATAATTTGTGTTTTATATGTCTGAAGACATAACCCAAAGTCATAAAGTTGTTCTCTTTTTTCCTCCTTGTCAAAAAGTGTGGTTTAGGATAGGTATATGGTTTACACATGAACAAAGCAATTCTGTAGGATCTTTCCAAATGAAAGTTGGTTGAATGACAGCTCCTTCTTCTCTGACTTTAAGCCTGCAAGGCAGTGATTCTCAAGTGGGGACAGTTTTTCCTCTCAGGGGACATTTGACAATGTTTAGTTTCTGGTTGTTATAGCTCAGGAGAGGGGAGACCATCGGTCAGAGACCAGAGAGACTGCTAAACAGGCTACATTCCACAAAACAGATCTCTCAAAGAAAGAATGGTCCAGCTTTAAAATGTCATGGGAACCCTTATGGAAGGTTCAGAATTGTCTGTGGTCAAGATTCTAGCCATGAAGAAATAGCAAATCTACACAGATTAAAAAAAAAAAAAAAAAAGAGCACATAAAAGGTTAAGAAGAAAAGCAGATAAAAGAAGAATAAGTGAGTCCTAATGGTCCTAACATCCTCGATCCAGTCCTTTCAGAATATGACTCCATCTACACTCATTTTTTGTTCTGCCATTGAGCCGTTTTGATGGTATAAAATTTTGTGCTGAGTTTCTGCCATGGGCACCTCAACCGTTTCATAAAATATATAATTTTTGCAATAGATGCTGCATTAGGTTAGAACTAGCAAGGTGAAGCAGCTGCCATTCTTACTGCCCCTTTTCAACTGGTGTTCATTTTCTAATAGGTAAACATGGAAAAATTCTAAGAGAAATGAATAGATGGATCAATAAGCATCAGTTTTACATTATGTGTATAAACTTCTTTTAAGAGGAAGGAAAGTCTGCCTACTTCCAATTATTAGACCCATAAATTTAAGTTCCTGACTCATCCATGTTTTGAAGCTAGATTTCGTTAAACCTCATTAACAAATAACCTCTCAGACTACCTTTTGAGGATGTGAGTCTTTGTAGGAAAGAATGGGAGATCCATACATAAAAAATGTCAATGTGGAATTGATCTCAGTGAACACTCTTAAGCCTTTATTACCTTCCAACTGCCTTTAAAACCTCAGAGAACACACTGGAGAGTTGCTTGTTATGGTCGGTTATTGGAACATTGAATTTGTTTTCAGGTCTTGATCATCCCAACCTAAATTATATTTTAAATCATAAAGTACAGACTTTTTTATAGAAGATAATACACCAGCTGCCAGATCCTCAAGACACTCTGTTCATACAGTTTATTTAGGACTTCCCCATTAAAGTCCAAACTTCTTAGAAATTTGAATTCATTTCTGATGTATTATCGCTAGATTTCAATAATCTTTATCTCTCTCTCTTTATCTTTCTCCATATCTCTGACTCCTTGGTGCAAACAACTTTAGACTGAGATTGGAACACCCACTATTTTCTCAATATTGTCTGCACTTTTGGGTCTTGGTCCTTTAATCACACTGTCATGGCAAACTGGATTGTTCTTTCCTCCATCTCTCTCACCTCCTCTGTCTCCTTCCTTCTGTGGCATTAGTCAGTGACTTAGAAGCTATCCTGGGATGAGTTCCTTGTCTTGGAGTTGTGAAACATAGCATGAGGCTAAGGTTATTTAGCTTAAATAACATCTGAGACGATATTTTAAATTCTAATATGGCATACAATTCTTAGCCATTCCTAAGACTGGCCAAAAGCAAGTTTATGTCTGGTAATTCCTATTTAGTATAGAAAATTAACCTGCATAAAATATCTAAAAATCATTAATAATGATTTTAGTAAAGCTTAATTGCTCAGTTGTATCTGACTCTTTGCAACCCTTTGGACTATAGCCTGCCAGGCTTCTCTGTCCATGAGATTTTTCAGTCAAGAATACTGGAGTGGGTTACCATTCCCTTCTCCAGGGGATCTTCTCAACCCAAGGAGGGAACCCACATCTCCTGTGTCTCCTGCATTGCAGCTGGATTCTTTCCCCACTGAGCCCCAGTGATTTTAGAAAGGATTGTAATTAGTTACATGTCAAAAGTGGCAGAGTCATTTGCCTTGTGTCAGTGGCAAAGAAAACTCATTTTTTTTTTTTTTTTTTTTTTTTTTTTTTAATATTATTTTATTAGTTGGAGGCCAATCACTTTACAACATTTCAGTGGGTTTTGTCATACATTGACATGAATCAGCCATATAGTTACATGTATTCCCCATCCCGATCCCCCCTCCCACCTCCCTCCCCACCCGACTCCTCAGGGTCCTCCCAGTGCACCAGGCCCGAGCACCTGACTCATGTATCCCACCTGGGCTGGTGGTCCGTTTCACCATAGATAATATACATGCTGTTCTTTCAAAACATCCCACCCTCACGTTCTCCCCCAGAGTTCAAAAGTCTGTTCTGTATTTCTGTGTCTCTTTTTCTGTTTTGCATATAGGGTTATCGCCACCATCTATCTAAATTCCGTATATATGTGTTAGTATACTGTAATGTTCTTTATCTTTCTGACTTACTTCACTCTGTATAATGGGCTCCAGTTTCATCCATCTCATTAGAACTGATTCAAATGAATTCTTTTTAACGGCTGAGTAATATTCCATGGTGTATATGTACCACAGCTTCCTTATCCATTCATCTGCTGATGGGCATCTAGGTTGCTTCCATGTCCTGGCTATTATAAACAGTGCTGCGATGAACATTGGGGTGCACGTGTCTCTTTCAGATCTGGATTCCTCAGTGTGTATGCCCAGAAGTGGTATTGCTGGGTCATATGGCAGTTCTATTTCCAGTTTTTTAAGAAATCTCCACACTGTTTTCCATAGTGGCTGTACTAGTTTGCATTCCCACCAACAGTGTAAGAGGGTTCCCTTTTCTCCACACCCTCTCCAGCATTTATTGCTTGTAGACTTTTGGATAGCAGCCATCCTGACTGGCGTGTAATGGTACCTCATTGTGGTTTTGATTTGCATTTCTCTGATGATGAGTGATGTTGAGCATCTTTTCATGTGTTTGTTAGCCATCTGTATGTCTTCTTTGGAGAAATGTCTGTTTAGTTCTTTGGCCCATTTTTTGATTGGGTCGTTTATTTTTCTGGAATTGAGCTTCAGGAGTTGCTTGTATATTTTTGAGATTAATCCTTTGTCTGTTTCCTCATTTGTTATTATTTTCTCCCAATCTGAGGGCTGTCTTTTCACCTTACTTATAGTTTCCTTTGTTGTGCAAAAGCTTTTAATTTTCATTAAGTCCCATTTGTTTATTTTTGCTTTTATTTCCAATATTCTGGGAGGTGGGTCATAGAAGATCTTGCTGTGATTTATGTCGGAGAGTGTTTTGCCTATGTTCTCCTCTAGGAGTTTTATAGTTTCTGGTCTTACATTTAGATCTTTAATCCATTTTGAGTTTATTTTTGTGTATGGTGTTAGGAAGTGTTCTAGTTTCATTCTTTTACAAGTGGTTAACCAGTTTTCCCAGCACCACTTGTTAAAGAGATTGTCTTTTTTCCATTGTATATCCTTGCCTCCTTTGTCAAAGATAAGCTGTCCATAGGTTCGTGGATTTATCTCTGGGCTTTCTATTCTGTTCCATTGATCTATATTTCTGTCTTTGTGCCAGTACCATACTGTCTTGATGACTGTGGCTTTGTAGTAGAGTCTGAAGTCAGGCAGGTTGATTCCTCCAGTTCCATTCTTCTTTCTCAAGATTACTTTGGCTATTCGAGGTTTTTTGTATTTCCATACAAATTGTGAAATTATTTGTTCTAATTCTGTGAAAAATACCGTTGGTAGCTTGATAGGGATTGCATTGAATCTATAGATTGCTTTGGGTAGAATAGCCATTTTGACAATATTGATTCTTCCAATCCATGAACACGGTATGTTTCTCCAACTGTTTGTGTCCTCTTTGATTTCTTTCATCAGTGTTTTATAGTTTTCTATGTATAGGTCTTTTGTTTCTTTAGGTAGATATACTCCTAAGTATTTTATTCTTTTTGTTGCAATGGTGAATGGTATTGTTTCCTTAATTTCTCTTTCTGGTTTTTCATTGTTAGTGTATAGGAATGCAAGGGATTTCTGTGTGTTAATTTTATATCCTGCAACTTTACTATATTCATTAATTAGCTCTAGTAATTTTCTGGTAGAGTCTTTAGGGTTTTCTATGTAGAGGATCATGTCATCTGCAAACAGCGAGAGTTTCACTTCTTCTTTTCCTATCTGGATTCCTTTTATGTCTTTTTCTGCTCTGATTGCTGTGGCCAAAACTTCCAACACTATGTTGAATAGTAGTGGTGAGAGTGGGCATCCTTGTCTTGTTCCTGATTTCAGAGGAAATGCTTTCAATTTTTCACCATTGAGGGTGATGCTTGCTGTGGGTTTGTCATATATAGCTTTTATTATGTTGAGGTATGTTCCTTCTATTCCTGCTTTCTGGAGAGTTTTAATCATAAATGAGTGTTGAATTTTGTCAAAGGCTTTCTCTGCATCTATTGAGATAATCATATGTTTTTTATCTTTCAATTTGTTAATGTGGTGTATTACGTTGATCGATTTGCGGATATTAAAGAATCCTTGCATTCCTGGGATAAAGCCCACTTGGTCATGGTGTATGATTTTTTTAATATGTTGTTGGATTCTGTTTGCTAGAATTTTGTTAAGGATTTTTGCATCTATGTTCATCAGTGATATTGGCCTGTAGTTTTCTTTTTTTGTGGCATCTTTGTCTGGTTTTGGAATTAGGGTGATGGTGGCCTCATAGAATGAGTTTGGAAGTTTACCTTCTTCTGCAATTTTCTGGAAGAGTTTGAGTAAGATAGGTGTTAGCTCTTCTCTAAATTTTTGGTAGAATTCAGCTGTGAAGCCATCTGGTCCTGGGCTTTTGTTTGCTGGAAGATTTCTGATTACAGTTTCGATTTCCTTGCTTGTGATGGCTCTGTTAAGATCTTCTATTTCTTCCTGGTTCAGTTTTGGAAAGTTATACTTTTCTAAGAATTTGTCCATTTCATCCAAGTTGTCCATTTTATTGGCATAGAGCTGCTGGTAGTAGTCTCTTATGATCCTTTGTATTTCAGTGTTGTCTGTTGTGATCTCACCCTTTTCATTTCTTATTTTGTTAATTTGGTTCTTCTCTCTTTGTTTCTTAATGAGTCTTGCTAATGGTTTGTCAATTTTGTTTATTTTTTCAAAAAACCAGCTTTTAGCTTTGTTGATTTTTGCTATGGTCTCTTTAGTTTCTTTTGCATTTATTTCTGCCCTAATTTTTAAGATTTCTTTCCTTCTGCTAACCCTGGGGTTCTTCATTTCTTCCTTCTCTAATTGTTTTAGGTGTAGAGTTAGGTTATTTATTTGGCTTTTTTCTTGTTTCTTGATGTGTGCCTGTAATGCTATGAACCTTCCCCTTAGCACTGCTTTTACAGTGTCCCATAGGTTTTGGGTTGTTGTGTTTTCATTTTCATTTATTTCTATACATACTTTGATTTCTTTTTTGATTTCTTCTATGATTTGTTGGTTATTCAGAAGCGTGTTATTTAGCCTCCATATGTTGGAATTTTTAACAATTTTTTTCCTGTAATTGAGATCTAATCTTACTGCACTGTGGTCAGAAAAGATGACTGGAATGATTTCAATTTTTTTGAATTTTCCAAGACCAGATTTATGGCCCAGGATGTGATCTATTCTGGAGAAGGTTCCGTGTGCACTTGAGAAAAAGGTGAAGTTGATTGTTTTGGGGTGAAATGTCCTATAGATATCAATTAGGTCTAGCTGGTCCATTGTATCATTTAAGGTTTGTGTTTCCTTGTTGATTTTCTGTTTAGTTGATCTATCCATGGTTGTGAGTGGGGTATTAAAGTCTCCCACTATTATTGTGTTACTATTAATTTCCTCTTTCATACTCGTTAGTGTTTGCCGTACATATTGCGGTGCTCCTATGTTGGGTGCATATATATTTATAATTGTTATATCTTCTTCTTGGATTGATCCTTTGATCATTATGTAGTGACCTTCTTTGTCTCTTTTCACATCCTTTATTTGAAAGTCTATTTTATCTGATATGAGTATTGCGACTCCTGCTTTCTTTTGGTCTCCGTTTGCGTGAAATATTTTTTTCCAGCCCTTCACTTTGAGTCTGTATGTGTCCCTTGTTTTGAGGTGGGTCTCTTGTAGACAGCATATATAGGGGTCTTGTTTTTGTATCCATTCAGCCAATCTTTGTCTTTTGGTTGGGGCATTCAACCCATTTACATTTAAGGTAATTATTGATAGGTGTGGTCCCGTTGTCATTTACTTTGTTGTTTTGGGTTCACGTTTATACAACCTTTCTGCATTTCCTGTCTAGAGAAGATCCTTTAGCATTTGTTGAAGAGCTGGTTTGGTGGTGCTGAATTCTCTCAGCTTTTGCTTGTCTGTAAAGCTTTTGAATTCTCCTTCATATCTGAATGAGATCCTTGCTGGGTACAGTAATCTAGGTTGTAGGTTATTCTCTTTCATTACTTTCAGTATGTCCTGCCATTCCCTTCTGGCCTGGAGGGTTTCTATTGATAGATCAGCTGTTATCCTTATAGGAATCCCTTTGTGTGTTATTTGTTGTTTCTCCCTTGCTGCTTTTAGTATTTGTTCTTTGTGTTTGATCTTTGTTAATTTGATTAATATGTGTCTTGGGGTGTTTCGCCTTGGGTTTATCCTGTTTGGGACTCTCTGGGTTTCTTGGACTTGGGTGGCTATTTCCTTCCCCATTTTAGGGAAGTTTTCAGCTATTATCTCCTCGAGTATTTTCTCATGGCCTTTCTTTTTGTCTTCTTCTTCTGGAACTCCTATGATTCGAATGTTGGGGCGTTTCACATTGTCCCAGAGGTCCCTGAGGTTGTCCTCATTTCTTTTGATCCTTTTTTCTTTTTTCCTCTCTGCTTCATTTATTTCCACCATTTTATCTTCTACCTCACTTATTCTATCTTCTGTCTCCGTTATTCTACTCTTGGTTCCCTCCAGAGTGTTTTTGATCTCATTCATTGCATTATTCATTTTCAATTGACTCTTTTTTATTTCTTCTAGATCTTTATTAAACATTTCTTGCATCTTTTCAATCTTTGTCTCCAGGCTATTTATCTGTACCTCCATTTTGCTTTCAAGATTTTGGATCATTTTTATTATCATTATTCTAAATTCTTTTTCAGGTAGATTCCCTATCTCCTCCTCTTTTGTTTGACTTGGTGGGCCCTTTTCATGTTCCTTTACCTGTTGGGTATTTCTCTGCCTTTTCATCTTGTTTAGATTGCTGTGTCTGGAGTGGGCTTTCTGTATTCTGGAGGTCTGTGGTTCCTTTTTATTGTGGAGGTTTTACCCAGTGGGTGGGGTTAGACGATTGGCTTGTCAAGGTTTCCTGATTAGCGAAGCTTGCGTCAGTGTTCTGGTGTGCGGATCTTGATTTCTTCTCTTTGGATAGCAATGGAGTGCCCAGTAATGAGTTTTGAGATGGGTCTATGTGTTAGGTGTGACCTTGGGCAGTCTGTATGTTGACGTTCAGGGCAATGTTCCTGCGTTGCTGGAGAATTTGCGTGGTATGTCGTGCTCTAGAACTTATTGGCTCTTGGGTGGTGGTTGGTTTCGTTGCAGGTATGGAGGCTTTTGTAGGGTCACTTATTACTTAAAGATTCATGTAGTCAGGAGTTTTCTGGTGTTCTCAGGTTTTGGGCTTAAGTCTCCTGCTTCTGGATTTCAGTTTTATTCTTCCTATAGTCTCAGGACTTCTCCAACTATACAGCACTGATAATAAAACTTCTATGTTAATGGTGGAAAGTTTCTCCCCCGTTAGGGATACCCAGAGAGGTTCACCGAGTTACATGGAGAAGAGGAGAGGGAGGAGGGAGATAGAGATGGGCAGGAGGAGAAAGAGGGGGACTCAAGAGGAGAGAGACAGATCTACGAAGTTGTCTGATCCCAGAGTGTTCTCCGTAGCCCAGACACCCACAAAGATTCACAGAATTGGATTGGGAAGAGAAGGGGGAAGGAGGAAATAGAGGTGTTCTGAGGTAGAAAACAGAGTCAAGATTGGGAGAGAATAATCAACACACTCGTGAATAAAAATGGGAGCTGAATATTGGATTCTTAAATGTTCTCAATTTATATCATATACTGAAAAACAAAAATTAAAAATCTAGAGTAGAGGTTAGACTCTTAAAAATACTATATTAAAAACAAAAACCAAAACACACAAAAGAAATTTTAGAAATATATATGAAGTTTGGTATAAAAATAGGGCTTCTCTTCTTTTTTTTTTTTTTTTTCTTCCCTTTCTCTTTCTTCTGTAAGGTTATAGTGGATTGAAAATGAAAATTAAGGCGTAGTAAAAGGAGTGCTAGAGGGCTTTAAAAGAAATAAGAGAAAAAGAAAAAGAAAATAGAAGAGAAGAAAAAAGAAAAGAAAAAAAAGAAGAAAAAAAGAAAAAAGAATGAGAAAAAAAATTGTTTTGCGTAATTAAAAAAAATCGTAAAAATCTATGAAAATGAAAGTTAAGGAGTAATGGGGGAGTAATAAGGAATTTTTAAAGGAAAATAAAAGAGAACCAAGAAAAAAGAAAGAAAAAAAAAATTTTTTTTTCCTTACTTAAAAAAAAAAAAAAAAAAAAAAAAAAAAAAAGAAAAAGAAAAAATATATCTAGGAGTTTCCCTGGAGCTGTTGCGGTCAGTGTGGGTTCGGCTCAGCTTCAGATAGCTCCTCGTTCCAGCTTACACTTCTCGATATCTACAGGCCCTTCCGGTGTAGTCAGTCCGTGGTTTCTTCGGGGATTTTAATCTGTTACACCGGTCCCTTTGTTTATTTGGGTTCTGTTGCCGGTCTCTCTTCCGCGCCTAATTTCCGCCCTGACACACGGGGCGGAGGTGGATTCTTATTCAGGTAGCTAGTTCCGTCGCGCTGCGGCGAGGGGCTGTGCGGGGAGGGACCGGCGCTCCCGGGAGAGGCTTGCGCTCTTTTCTCGATCTGCGCTGCTCAGGCTCCGGGCTGCTCCGTCTGTAGCGCGCGCCACGCTGCGCGCGGCTCCAGCCCTCGGGCGATTCACAAAAGCGCGGCACACAAAGCCGGGCCCGCGCTCCGTCCCCACGCCGCCCGAGCGGCCCAGGCAGCCAGGCGCCTGACGGGCGCTCTCTCCCCGGGTGCGGCGCGTCCTCTGCCCCGCGCGGTCCCAGTCTCAGTCCCCGCCGGCGCCAGTCGGGAGCGCGCGCCCTCTGCCCTCCGTGTCCCCAGCCGCAATTCCCGCCCGCGCCGGTCGGGCGCCCGCGCCCTCCGTCTCGCCAC
This sequence comes from Muntiacus reevesi, assembly GCF_963930625.1. Classification (NCBI taxonomy): domain Eukaryota; kingdom Metazoa; phylum Chordata; class Mammalia; order Artiodactyla; family Cervidae; genus Muntiacus; species Muntiacus reevesi. Next base: position 36,834,146 of record NC_089252.1, on the reverse strand, counting down.
GACCCTCCCGGCGGGCTTCGGCCGCCCAGAATCTCGGTCCCTTTGTTCTGCGAACGGCCGGCAGTGTGTTCGGGCCGGTTAATTTTCTGTCTCTTTTGCTGTCCCACAGTTCAAGTTGGCAACTCACAAAAGCTCCCTCTGATTGTCCTCAGGGTGCTCAGGCCCGGATCCAGCCCCAAGTAATGCCGCCCGCTCCTCTCCGTTCCGTCCCCACTTGCTGGTGGCGGATGCGGGCGTCTGGGGTACTTTTCTGCTGGGAGTTGCTTTTAGGCTCTTAATCTGTGGGTTTTATTTATTGTATCCCTCCCAGTCAGATTCAAACTCTTGAGATTCCAACACTTCCCCCAGGCCCGCCAGAGCGAGGGTTTCCCGGTGTCTGGGAACGTCCTCTATTAAGTCCCTTCCCGGGACGGATCTCCGTCCTTAGCTCTTTTGTTTCGCTTTTTATCTTTTATATTTTGTCCTACCTCCTTTCGAAGACAATGGGCTGCTTTTCTGGGCGCCTGATGACCTCAGCTAGCGATCAGAAGTTGTTTTGTGAAGTTTGCTCTGCGTTCAGTTATTTTTTTGATGAATTTCTAGGAGAGAAAGTGGTCTCTCCGTCCTACTCCTCCGCCATCTTGGCTCCTCCCGCCAGAAAACTCATTTTATTTTATTGTTAACATACTGACCGAGGGTCAATGAGACAAGCCAAAAGCAAAATCTGTGTCTGATAACTCCACAACTGGAGTGTTTATTTGTAAATTTACAATTACATGTTTATACTGACATTATTTAAAGCTTTAGCTGTTGAAAAGAACGGCTAAGAATTGTATGCCATACTGGAATTTAAAATATGGTCTCAAATGTTTCATATCCTCCCTTATTGGGGTAGAAGCTCAATCCTCTGTGATTTATCTTTATGTATACAGTTGTTGGTGGAGAAGGAAATGGCAGCCCACTCCAGTATTCTTGTCTAGAGAATCCTGTGGACAGAGGAGCCTGGTGGGCTGCTGTCCATAGGGTCACATAGAGTCAGACACGACTGAAGGGACTTAGCTTGCATGTATGCCTTGAAGAAAGAAATGGCAACCCACTCCAGTATTCTTGCCTGAAGAATCCCAGAGACGGAGGAGCCTGGTGGGCTACCGTCTGTGGGGTCACACAGGGTTGGACATGACTGAAATGACTTAGCAGCAGCATACAGTTGTTGGAGGCACATTCATAATTTTATGAATTATTTTGGCCTGTCAACTCAGCCCCAGCCTCACAAACTATACACACCAGTTCCTCTTGAATTATATATTTTAAAGCGTCCCCTAGGACTTTTGAACAACTTCCTTCTTCAAGTGCTATAGACACTTCTTAGATGTTGAATTTCACAAAGCAGATTTAATTCAAATTCTAATCATTTGAATTACATTTACAATATACTCATTACATAATTTGCAACCAGTTTAAAGAATTTCTCCTCTAATTGCTAGGCTGGGCTGTGGTCTCCTTCATGTGGTAAGGAAACGAATAAAAATAATTGGAATATGAAACAAATAGATCTCAGAAGTGCCCACTTATTTATTATGTGCCCATTAGTATGTGCCCCACAAAGGAGGGGGTGAATTTGTCTGAAAGAAAAGACAAGTCAAAGAGTGGCTTGTATATGAGGATGAAAGAATGATAGAATTTCACATTTTCAAATTTCAAGCCGAGTAAGGACAGATACAGAGACCCTAGGCTCTGTTTATACCCTTCCTTCATGCTGAAATACTTTCCCCAAGGTGTCTGTCTGTTTTTTGCCAGTTGATTTCTTTTTTTAAACTTCAAGACCTGCTTCAACGGTCACTTCTTTGGCACATTTCTTCCCTGAGGCCTTTGCCACTAGTTTTTCATGCATCTGTTAAAAGGTTTATTTTTTTTTCCTTTACTGCCTCCACCAAATCATCTGTACTTTCTCAGGGTTATCCCAGCTGCAGATAAATTTATTCCAGGTCAATGTGAAGAATACCTTTTTATGGTCATGAGTCAGAAATTCCAGGTTCTAAAGTCATTCTGGGGCTTCCCAGTTGGCTCAGTGGTAAAGAATCTGCCTGCCAATTCAAGAGACAATGGTTTAATTCTTGGGTTGGGAAGATCTCCTGGAGAAGGGAATGGCAACCCACCCCAGTATTCTTCCCTGGGAAATCCCATGGACAAAGGAGCCTAGTGGGTTATAGCCCATGCGGTCGCAAAGAATTGGACAAGACTGAGCAACCAAACAACAACAAAGGTCATTCTAGGCAACACATCCATACAAGCCACATTAGCCATTGAAGACTCGAAGTTCCTGGACCCGCCCAGTTCTGCTAAGTGTTACCTTCATGGCTCTTCAGTCAGCATCTCCCATGACCACACCCATGCTCCTCTCTGAAATAATAAACCTGGTCTCTTTGGCTGGCCAAGATCTCTCTTCTTTTGGCTCTTTCCCTCTTTCATTTCCACCACATCTGTTCTTTGGCATCTATAGAATTTCCCGTCATTGTTTACTCAGTTCATCATTTCTCACCTGGCTTTGTTCCCTTAAGCAGTAAATATCCTAGGTGCATGACTATCCCCCTCACCCCTTTCTGTCTGATCCCCACAAGTGCCATGCCTCCTTGTCTTTGATCCTTATTCAGCAAGTTCACTTTTCAGCCAGTTGCTTACTGGTGGTTATACAAAGGTTGTATAATGATGGAGAAAATTCTCTGCAAATTAATGGACCTTGAACCTGGTTGAGCCCCAAGTTAGCAACTATTGAATATATTCCTGTTTACTCTATTTCCTGTTGCCCATAGAGTCATTCCTCTCCTTCTTGACTTGTTCTTCTTTTGCTTAGCATAAGACTCTTTCCTCTTCCTAGAAAATTTATTTTTCATGATACAGCAGAAGTAATATTAATGAAACATCTCATTGAGTAATTTTATAATTAGTTTTTTGATTGAAAAATATGTAGTAGAATGTTAAATGGCACAAAGAATCTCATCCATCCCAGGTGAGCTCTGTTCTTTCCCCAGGCAAAACAATGTTAAATTTTGGGGGATCTTCTCAAGTATATTTTATACATAGGTAAACATAATTGTGCATATAGTCCTTCTTTATCTCATGTCATTTCCTCCAGACATAGGGAACTGTTTGCAGCTCTCTACTTATGCTTTTGAGTTGTGATGCTGGAGAAGACTCTTGAGAGTCCCTTGGACTGCAAGGACATCAAACCAGTCAATCCTAAAGGAAATCAACTGTAAATATTCACTAAAAGGACTGATGCTGAAGCTGAAGGTCCAGTACTTTGGCTCCAATACTTTGAGAAGAGCTGACTCGTTGGAAAAGACCCCGATGCTGGGAAAGATTGGGGGCGGGAGGAGAAGGGGACAACAGAAGATGAGATGGTTGGATGGCATCATTGACTCAATGGACACGACTTTGAACAAACTCTGGGAGATGGTGAAGGACAGGGAAGTCTGGCATGCTGCAGTCCATGGGGTCACAAAGAGTCGAACACAACTTAGCAACCGAACAACAACAAATGTACATGGGAGCTAAAGCCTCCAAGACTTTTCCCTTGATGTTCTCAATGGAAGGTCCTGCCTTGTCATTTTTGCCCACCACATCCTTTCCTTGCGAAATCTGCATTGATAATGATAGCTTTACTGCTGTGCACATTACTTAGCATATAGGAAGATGCAATAAATATTCAGTGTTATTAGTTTGTGATTATTCACAGAAGAGTGGTATTTTCCACCTTCAGTTCATCATCAGTAAAATTTCAGCATTTTTTTTTCTTGATTAAGCAGCTGCTCTTGGGGCTGTAGAAAATAGTTAGGAATTTTCCAAAAGGTTTATATAAGGTATGGAAAAATGCCAAGAGATTATTTTGCACAATTTACATGGAAAAAAGAGTATGCAAAAAAACAAATAAAGGAGGAAAATTCTGGGAAACAATATCAATATACCTCATCAGCCTGAAAAGAGGTTCTAATTTAGGATATATTTCTGAACTCTGAGTTGATCAGATTGAAGTCCCAGCTGTGTTTGGCTGCCGAGTTTTCTGATGGGATTTCAAAATTCTTTCATCATACCCTCTCTGTTTCCCTGTGTAATTGGTACTTTATAAATCCTTGAATGTGAACATGGTGCTAGAAAATGAGAAATTATGTTCCTGGGTTAGTGAGTTAGCCATGGTAACACTGGTGTGGCTTTTTAGAAGGCTGGGGGCAATTTGGTTGGAAGTGAAGGCAACAAGTCATGCTAGATTTACATTTGGATAAGATATTGTTTTTACTTTTGAGGGGGTGGTTTGGGGAGCATAATAACTTCATACTCCTAGTCACCCTTTAGAACTATCCTGTTGGCCAAAATTATCTCACAAAATCTATTCCTTAGGTCAGTTCTAATATTTTTGTGTGATCTATCTTCCTAAGATGTATTTACTAAAATAGTAATTAAGCTCTGTAGGACAGAAAGAAAAGTTCTAGGGGCATTATGACCTGGGAAAAAAGTTGTCCTCACTTGATTGCATTACCTTGTTTAAAAGACAGCTATGGCACAGGATACTTTCTTTCTTTTCTATTTTTTTTTTTTTTTTTTGGCTTAAAAAAAAAATTGGAGTATAATTGCTTTACACTGTCATGTTATTTTCTGCTATGAACGAATGAAGTGAATCGGCTGTATGTATACATATATCCCTGCCCTCTTGGCGCTCCCTCCCACCCCAGCCTCCTTCCCACCCATCTGGGTCATCACAGAACCCTGAGTTGAGCTTCCTATGGTATATAGCAGCTTCCCACTGTCTATTTCACACATGTTAGGGTATATATGTCAATGCTGCTCTTCCTGCTTGTCTCACCCTCCCCTTCCGCCACTGTGTCTACAAGTCTGTTCTCTATGTCTGTGTCTGTATTCCTGCCCGGCAAATAAATAGATAGGATGGATGGATAGATAGAGGTAGGCAGGAAAATAGAAAGGACACTTTCTATGTAATTTTTTAATTTCATTATAACTAGAATGAAATCTGCAGGAGACAGGCCTAATAAGTGTGCGTCTCTCCTCGCATGAGCACATGGAGTTTGCAAGATTCAGGATCTGCAATTGAAAATTCATCTGTCTGATATGCATCTGTGCTGTGACTAATGATTTTATAAATAATGAAAGCCAAGGGTCACTTTGGTGGCAAAGCAGATTAAAGAGCAGAGCACCTTTGGGACGTCTCTCCGTGAATGTCAAGGTCAGGACCAGCAGCTGCTACCGTGAGATCCTTTATATAAAGACATCCAGATACCTGGTTTACAGAAGTACTTTGTAATTCTGCTGCTGACGCTGCACGACATGGCCTACCATAGGCACTTTGTGATTTAGGTCAAGAAGTATACTCACAAATTAAATATGGCAGTAATTAAAGACATGTTTGGCAACAGTAAATATACATCAGCCTGAATGTAAGAGCTTTGGTAGAAATACAAAGGCAAAAAGACTGAGCCTCTCTTTCTTGGCTTATCTTCCACTTGCTATATGCGACTCACCTTCGGTTTTCACTGTTGTCACATAAGCAGACCTTTTGCCGTGATCCTAATTAGGATGCAGTTTGTATCTTAGTACGAGTTGTGGGGCAGCAGACAATAGAGAATTTTGAATCAGACAATCTGAGCTCAAATCCATCTCCTTCCGTATTAGTATTATGACTCTGGACAAGTTATTTTACATCTTGAAACCCCAAGATTTACTTATGCAAGAGTGATGAGGTGAGGACTGGAGGAAATTATGCGTGTAAGATGTCTCATGTGTGCTGGGTAACCAACATGGGGATATTTCCACTGCATGTAGTAATTTCACATTTCCAGAATTGTATTAGTGGCATTTGTTGGGAGCAAAACCATGCAACTTTTAAATTGAGACGTAATACGTATAACCTGAAATCCCCCTTTAGAGAGTGTGATCCAGAAGTTTTAGGATCAATGCAAAGTTGTATGATCATTGACACAAATGCCTCCAAAACATTTCATCTTGACCAAAGGCCCCCATATCTTTTAAGCACTTGCTCTCTATTCCCCTGCTTCCATGCCCCAACCAGCCCCTGGCAACCACTAATCTGTTTTCTGTCCCTGTGGATTTACTTATTCTAGCCATTTCATATAAATGGTCATACATTATATGACCACTTGTGTCTGGTTTCTTTCACTTCACATAATGTTGTGTGTGTGCGCATTTACAATGAAAGTGAAAGTGTTAGTTGGTCAGTCGTGTCTGACTCTTTGCAAACCCATGGACTGTAGTCCACCAGGCTCCTCTCTCCATGGAATTCTCCAGGCAAGAACACTGGGGTGGGTAGACATTCCCTTCTCCAGGGGATCTTCCTGATCCAGGAATTGAACCCAGGTCTCCTGTATTGCAGACAGATTCTTTACCATCTGAACCACCAAGGAAGATTTTTAAAAATATTTTTTTTTTTACACCCAAAACATTTTTGATTGGGGTAAAACCAATTAACAATGTTGTGATAGTTTTGGGTGGACAGCAAAGGGACTCAGCCATACATACATATGTATCCATTCTCCCTCAAACTCCCCTCCCATCCAGGTTGTCATATAATAATTGAGTAGAATTCCCTGTGCTATACAATAGGTCCTTGTTGGTAATCCATTAAAAAATTATTTTTTATTTTATTTATTTACTTTTTTCATTTATTTTTACTAGTTGGAGGCTAATTACTTTACAATATTGTAGTGGTTTTTGTCATACATTGACATGAATCAGCCATGGATTTACACGTATTCCCCATCCCGATCCCCCCTCCCACCTCCCTCTCTACCCGATCCCTCTGGGTCTTCCCAGTGCACCAGGCCCGAGCACTTGTCTCATGCATCCCACCTGGGCTGGTTTTTATTTTGTATTGGGGTATAGTCGATTAACAGTGTTGTGATAGCACTGAACAGAGTTCCCTGTGTTGTATAAATAGGTCCTTATTGGTTATCCATTTTAAGTGTAGCAGAGTGTACATGTCTATCCCAAACTCCCTAACTATCCCTCCCCCCCATCCTTCCGCCCTGGAAACCATAGTTTGTTCTCTAAGTCTGTGCATCTGTTTCTGTTTTATAAGTTCATTTGTACCATTTCTTTTCAGATTCTGCATTTAAGAGATGTCGTATGATATTTCTCCTTCTCTCTGACTTATTTCACTTAGTATGACACTCTCTAGGTCCATCCATGATGCTTCAAATGACATTATTTCATTCTTTTTAATGGCTGAGTAATATTCCATTGTATAAATGTACCACATTTTATTTATCCATTTCTCTGTTAGCATAATGTTTTTAAGATTCATCCATGTTGTGGTGGCTCAGATGGTCAAGAATCTGCCTGCAATGCAGGAGACCCATGTTTGATCCCTGGGTCGGGAAGATCCCCTGGAGAAGGGAGTGGCTACCCACTCCGGTATTCTTGCCTGGAGAATTCCATGGCCAGGGGAGGGCTACAGTACAGGGCTACATGGACTGGCAGGCTATAGTCCATGGGGTCACAAAGAGTTGGACACGACTCAGTGACATTTGAGTTTTCTGCTCTTTGATAAATAAAGAATGCTACAGTAAACCTTCATATACAAATTTTTGTATGTAGATATATTTTCATTTTTGAGTAAATATTTACTAGTTGTTGGGTCATATGTAACAGTATGCCTGACTTTTGTTGTATGACTTACAAATGGCATTAATTTATTTTGCTTATGAATCTGGAATTCAGGCACACCTGAATGAGGATGGTTTGTCTCTGCTTGACGTGGTTTCAGCTGGGGCTGCTCAGGTGGGAGCTGGGGGACGCACTTTTGAGACGGTTCACTCACACTGCTGGCAAGCTGGAACCGGCTCTGGCTGGGAGCCCAGCCGGTTTTGTGGGCTGGTCCTTCTCAACATGGCTGTCTCCGTAGGCTGCTCCAGTTCCCTCAAGTAACCTTGACTTTTTGAGAAACAGCTGAACTGTTTTCCACAGCTGTACCATTTTACATTCCCATCACTAAATTTATGAGGATTCAATCCATTTACATCTCACACACTTTTTTTTTTTAAATCTCTTTTATGGTAGCCATTCTAGTGGGTGTGAAGTGGTATCTCTTTGTGGTTTTGATTTGCATTTCTGTGGTGAGGGGTGATGCTGAGCTTCTCTTTAAGGGCTTATTGGCTATTTGTATATCTTCTTTGGGAAAAAAAGTTCTGTTCAAACCCTTAAGATTTTTTAAACTTCAGTCTTTGCCTTTTTATTGTTGATTATAATTTTATTGTTGATTATTGTTGAATTATAAGAATTCTGTCCTGCACAGTGTTCCATGTAACCTTGAGGAGAATGTGTTTTCTGCTCTTGCGAAGGTTTCTACTGATGTCTGGTAGATCTAACTGGATTTTAATCATTCTGTCTCTGTAGTTCAAGTCACCATTATTTTTGAATTGTCTCTTTTGGTGTAATTGTCATTCTTGGAGAGGTTGGCCCTTGCCTCATTTTTAAATGTCCTTCTTTGTCTCAGTTAACAATTTAGTTTTAAATTCTATCGTTTTGACTGATGTTAGTACAGTGACCGAAGCCCTCTTTCAATAACTTTACACATCTAAACCTTTCCATCCTTTTACTTTAACCTACTTGTGCCTTTGGATCTAAAGTGTGTCTCTTGTAGGTAGCCTATATTTAAAAAGAAATTCAGTCTGACAGTCTTTTCATTGTTGAGGAGTGATTAGTCCCTTTACATTTAATTACTATTATAGGATTTTTGTCTGACATTTGCGTCTAACATATTTTTCATTCCTCTCTTCATAATTGCCTTCTCTAGAAGAAATACTTTATACTGTATCATTTTAATTCCCTTGCTTCTCTTACTAAAATTTTAAGAGTTATTTCCTCAGTGGCTGCCCTGGGCATTACAGTGAACACATTACCTTGTGTTCAGATTTTTACTTATTTTCAAACAATGTAGTACAACAGTATATAAAACTCTGTTCTTATATAGCTTTGTTCCGTCCCCTCTTCTGCGCCATTGTCATCCACATTTCATCTTTGTATATCATAAGCCCATCAGCATAGTTTTAGAATTATTGTTTCACACAGCTGTCTTTTAGGTCAGACGGAAGAGGAGAAAGAGGTACAAATAAAAATACATATATGTTGCCTTTTATCTTTATCAATATTATCTTTACCAGGGCTCTTTTTTTCTCCCCCATGTGAATTGGAGTTACTGTCTAATATCCTTTTATTTCAGCCAAAAGGATTTTCTTTAGTATTTCTTACAGGGTGGGCTTGCTAGTGACAAATTCTGTTTTCCTTTTTTTTTTTTGGTTAAACCTGGGAATGTTTTAGTACCTCTCGCATGTTTTAAGAATAATTTTGCCGATGTAGAATTCTTGTTTTATGGTCTTTTTCTTTCAGCACTTTGAATGTATCATCTCACTGCCTTCTGACCACCATGGTTTGTGATGTGAAATCAGCTGTTAATCATATTGAGGGGCCCTTTTACACCCCTTGACAAGTCATTCCTTTCACTGCCTTCAGCGTTCTCTTTGTATCTTTGAACAGCTTACTTACAATATATATCCTTTGGGGATCATACTACTTGTTGATTGAACTTTAGATAGGTAAATGATTTTTTTAAAAACAAATTTGGGAAGTTTTGGGTCATTATCTCTTCAAATATTATTTCTGCCCCTTTATCTGTCTGCTTGCAAACTGGAACACTCATTATACAGATACTGACATGCTTGACAATGTTTCAGTTCTCACAGGCTCTGGTCATTTTTTCCTTCCTTTTCATCTGTTCCTCAGACAGGACAATCTTAACTCATACTTTGTTGATTTTTAAAACTTTGACAGTACTTCTTTCCTCACATGAGCATTTCAGGTGTATTATCTTTTAGCCACTAATTTCTGTTGGAGTAAAATATTACTTTTTATTCCAAACCCTTCTGTATTGTTTTGATGCTATTATTGGTGTGTTTCATTGGTAGTTAAACAGTTAAAATATAAACTGCAATAAATGGGTTGCAAAAGTTGAATCTTTTTAGTAGAAAGGTACTCAAGCTAGTATGTAAGAATTAATTTTATTATGAATGATGTTGAATGTACTTTTGAAAATATCAGATGGCAAGGAGTGTTTGTTACTAAATTCAGAAACTGGGTTTTTGCTCATATGCCATGTGTTCATTCTAGATATAAAAATGTCATAAGCTCTAATTCCGGAGGAAGTGAATGATGTAAGGCAATGTGAGTCTGATGGGCTCACAGTAAATGCAAAGGAACATACTCTGCAGGCAGCAGCAGTGGAAGAAGCTTCATGGTATTGTGTTCCTCTCATCCAGAGATGCTGAGTCTTTTCTCCATCACCTTTAAAATTTACTTGTGCTTTTTCTCTTCTGTGATTGTCTCACTTTTTACATTGTATAGGTATTTGCCTGCATCTCTCACCTTCCAAGCTTGGAACTCACTGTGAGCTGAAATGATCTATTATTTATCTTTGTATCCCGACGCTTAGAATAGGGCCTGGTAGGTCAAAGAGGGCGCCGGAAGATGATGAGTTTTATATAGAAAGGAGATTGTCAGGGTTGCTTTTTGTTTGCTTGTTTGATTGTGCCTACTTTGCCTTGGGGAGGAGGCTATCTCTCAAGATAGAATAAATATTGCTTTGTTTTATTTAGAGGTTTTTCTGAATATTTATGGTCTAATAGTAGAAGCTCTGGGCCATGGTTTAGTTTTTCAATTACTTTTTACTTGTTTCTGACAGAAGGTAAATTCACTTCAACTTTTTGTTGGTTAAATAGTTTAAATTTGCTTTTAGAAAGCTTAAAGGTGACTATAAGCCCTCCATTCCCATTCTTTCTTTATTTTTACCCCTTTTAATAAATCATAACATGTAGAAGTAAAATGATTTTCCTAAGCAGCAGTGTTAGTATATCTGGTTTTAACCAACATTTTATAATTTTTTTTTGTGGCAGAAAAACCAGTTAGTAAAATGAATTATGCCTTGTGTTCCTATTGACTTAGATGAAAAGAATTCAGACAGTAGATGAGATACTTTCCTCTTCCTTATGCTCCATTAGGAACCAGGCTTGGTATCACTGGTCTCAAGTTTACTGGGTGTGAGGTCAAGGGGAACAGAGTCCTGTTCTCTATTACCCCAAAAAGACCAGGCAGTGACTGACTTAGTGATAACCAAATTGTAAAGCACACAGGACTTCTCAATTTGGGGACTTCCCTGATGGCTCAGATGGTAAAGAATCTGCTTGCAATGCAGGAGATGTGGATTCAATCCCTGGGTCTGGAAGATCCCCTGGAGAAGGGAATATCTCCCCTCTCCAGTATGCTTGCCTGGAGAATCCCATGGACAGAGGACCCTGGCGGGCTACAGTCCACGGAGTCGCAAAGAGTTGGACACAGCTGAGCGACTAACACTTTCACTTTCATTTTAGGACCCTTGAACACTCTTATAACCAAAGGGAGGAGAGACTTTCTCCAGGAATCATGGATGTTGGATACACTGCCATCTTTTATGAGCAGAAACATGGACCTAGTTTTTACTTGATCTGGAAAATTTTGTCAAACTCTTAATGTAAATGTGTACATCCTGCAAGCATAAATCATTTCCATCTGTAAGACTCCCACAGTCCAAAGGGAGTGTATTCAACTCAAGCAAGGAGTAAAGGGCATCCTCAGCATAAGAGCAGGGGGTACAGAGCAGGGTAATGAGAAAGGCAAGCAGTTTCCGTGAGTCCAATTCAGGAGCATTGAGGGGAAGACATTGTGGGAAGTCTTTAATTCATCGATTGACCTTACTATGGTGTAGGCACTCTGCTTTGCCCATGGGGTCCACAAAATACTGACTTCAGAGGGAGATAGGCGCATAAAACGAGGAAACAGTAAGTTTACCAAAGGCAGGGAGAGAGAGGACTTTCAGGTAGAAGTTGTTCCTTAAAGTAAATATGAAAGCTCAGAAGGCCTTTGTCAAATAGGAAAGGTTGGAATGGACCTGCTAGGAAGAAGGAGCATCATGAGAATATGAGTCATATAGATTAACCACTGTAACAGACAACCCCCGCATTTCAGTGGGTTAAGGCAATGGAAGTTATTTCTTATTTACACATCAGTTCTACACAGTGCTCCTGGCCGAATGACTCTCTTGGTTCAGTCTTCTCCAGGGCCAATGATTCAGAGACCCAGGTTCCTTCCATAACTTGGCTCCATCCTCTGTGTTCTCCAGAACCCTCTGCAGGTATTCTGAAGCATCATGCTGGTTGTTGTTAAGGGCCAGGCCTGGAAGAAACATGTGTCATTTTCACCCACCCTCCATTGGCCAGAAGTCAATCATGTAGCCTTACTGATTGTAAGGAGGGCTGGGAAAGATGGTGGACTAGCCATATGCCCAGGAGGAAGTAGGAAGAGGATTTGGAGGTTGTATATTAGGAGCTGCAGTGAACAAAGGAGGGGAAGGTGAAAACCAGCAGAGTGGGGCTGACTCAAGGAGAGTGTTGTGACTGCCGCATAGCTCCAAGAGATGATGAGATCAGAGCTGGGATTCGAGAGGTGGGAAGGATCCATCCTCAGTATGAGGAGGATGACTATGAATTGAAATACAGGCAGGCCTGAATTCCCAAGTATCGTGAATCACAAGCTGAATGCTTACTTTTCTTTTTTTTAATTAATTTAATTTTGGTTGCTCTTAGTCTTTGTTGCTGTGTGGGCTTTTCTCTAGTTGTAGCAAGTGGGGGCTGCTCTCTAGGTGCACGGTATGTGGGCTTCTCATTGTAGTGGCTTCTTGTTGCCGAGCACAGGCTCTAGGGTAGGTGAGCCTCAGTACTTGTGGCACGTGGGTTCAGTCGTTGCAGTTTTCGGGCTCTAGAGCACAGGCTCAGTTGCTCCACAGAATGTGGGATCCTCCCGGGTCAGGGATGAAATCTGTGTCCCCTGCCTCGGCAGGCAGATTCTTTCCCACTGAGCCAGCAGGGAAGTCCAAATGCTTACACCTTACATGAGATGAGTATGAATGAATGAATGATGGTTGTGTACCTTCTCATGCCAGGTGTGTATCTTGGAAATGAAGAGTCTAAAGACATTCCCTCCTTTTGGAAAGCTCAGACTGGGTATTCCTTTGAGTATTTAAATCTCTGTTTTGTGACAATAATGAAACTCCCAATTCAGTCCTTATTCCATTCACTCAATACATATTTATCTTGAGCAAAGTTAGGTATTCTGTATACCACATTTCTTTAGAAAGCAGTAAATTGTTACAGAATAATTCATTTTCTTGCCTAAGATCTACTGCCTGATTCAGCTTTCAGAGACTCTCTAATGGGATATGGGTTAAAGGGTAGTGGATTATCTCATGATTTCAAGATGAAAGCCTAACCTGGAAATTAGACCCAGTTGAGTTGCTTAAGAAAATATTATGAGAAAAACCTAAGCCCACATAGAGCTGAAAGGCAAAGAAATATTATACAACATACTTACATAAAAGAGGCAATTCAACTTAGATAAAATGGTTTAAAAGGAATTGATAATACTGAAGTGCCTTTTCCTCAGAATATTACTCTTGAACATGAGTGGGCTCCCTTGATCTTTAAAATCACTCAATAATCATCTCTTGCCTCAGAATGGACTTTTTCTTCCTTTTCTGAAAGAATGAGTGTCTAGGAATCTTTGAAAGGTTAATTTGGGGAGCTTTTATTTTTGTTTTATAGTGGGAGGAGGAGAGAAGGAAAGGGAAGGAGGGAGATAGGCATTGAAATTGGTTATTTTGTTAACTTAGAATTTGTGGCAAATAAAAGATCAGTTAAATAAGTATACAATCAGAAGACTCTTGAGAGTCCCTTGGGACAGCAAGGAAATCAAACCAGTCAATCCTAAAGAAAATCAACTCTGAATGTTCATTGGAAGGACTGATGCTGAAGCCGAAGCTCCAATACTTTGACCATTTGATGCGAAGAACCTATTCATTGGAAGAGACCCTGATGCTGGGAAAGACTGAGGACAAGAGGAGAAGGGGGCAATAGAGGATGAGATGGTTGGATGGCATCACCAACTCGATGGACGTGAGTCTGAGCTAACTCCAGGTGATGGTGGAGGACAGGGAAGCCTGGCGTGCTGCAGTTTATGGAGTCACAGAGTCGGACACGACTTAGTGTCTGAACAACAACAACTCACTTTATTACTTACATGTAGGTTTAAAATTTTTTATTTTATTCAAGTATAGTTGATTTACAACACATTGATTTCTGCTGTATAGCAGAGTGATTCAGTTATATGCATATACACACACACTATTTTTCATAATCTTTTCCATTATGGTTTATCATAGGATGTTGAGTATAGTTCCCTGTGCTATACAGTAGGACCTTGCTGCTTTTCCATCCTATATGGAATAGTTTGCATCTATTAACCCCGAACTCTCTCCCCAGTCCTCCTCTATCACACTCCCCTTCCCTTGGTGACCACAGTCTATTTTCCATAGTGACATGTAGTTTTGTAAACAGCTATGTGATCATGTGTGGTAGAGTGTGTGTGTGTGTGTGTGTGTGTGTGTGTGTGAGATTAAAGACAGCCAGGGAGGGAAAGAGCAACGCAGGCACAGAGAGAAGAAAGATGAAGCAATGAGTTTTTCATTCTACTTTCCTCTGTGTGTGTGCGCTCAATTGTGTCCGACTCTTTGGACTGTAGAGACCCCATGGACTGTAGCCTGCCAGCTCCTCTGTCCATGGAACTCTGCAAGCAAGCATACTGGAGTGGGTTGCTATGCCCTTCTCCAGGCGATCTTCTCGACCCAGGGATCGAACCCACATCTCCTGCATTGGCAGGTGGAGTCTTTGCTGCTTGCATACCACCTGGAAGCCTCCTACTTTCCTTATAACCCTCTTATCTTGGGAGATGAAGGAGCTTGCCTGAAAACTGGCCCTGACCTTGACGTGCTCTCTGCCACCTACCCGCTCACACCCTGCTCCTCTGCCCAAGCTGGCTCACATGTGAAATGCGTTAGCATCATGGCTGAGCACTTGTAGGCCAGTATCAGTGCAAGTGCGGGTGTTTCAGTCTTTCAGCCACTAATTTCTAATTAGGTTCTGGTTGTCACTCTGAAATAGGAGTGTCACTGTTTTGGCTTTTGTGCTGTCCAGGCTAATTAATGAACAGACTCTTTCATAAGTAGATTAATGAAAGTCGTCTCATTACCCAAAGTTATTTCAGGCATGGCTGTATTGCACCTCATTAGACAAGCTTGAAATGAGGCAGCTTTCAATTAGAGGACAAAGGGCACCTATAGGAAAAAAAAACTCACTATTTTTAGAAGAGTCTGTTTTGCTCACGTTTTCAGGAAGGACTCTTAGCTTTCATGCCTCTGCCTGTGTTCTAATCCAGGATAAAAGAGCATCTAAGTTAAATGAGTGCTGATTTCCTACTAGATTTGTAGTAAGAAGGTTTTGTGCAGCCCTGGACACAGTGGTAATGAATCCGCCTGCCAGTGCAGGAGACACAAGAGATGAGGTTTCGATCCCTGGGTTGAGGAGATCCCATAGAATAGGAAGTGGCAACCCACTCCAGTATTCTTGCCTGGAAAATTCCATGGACAGAAAACCTTGGCAGGCTACAGTTCATGGGGTCACAAAGAGTTGGACATGACAGGGTGCCCCCCCACACACACACACAGATTTGTCACTAAATAAATATGTGATCTTTGTGAATTTACTTAACATTTCTGAGTATGACTTTTTATTTGCAAAATTATAAATAATACTTTGATACCTTATTTACCTTACCACGTTGGGAAGATGTGAACAAAAGCACTTAATAATCACCATGTCTTCCTCTTCCCCACATGCATATCCCTTCCTCCTTCTTTCCATGATGTCATTCCATTCCATTCCTACTATGTATTCTTTCTCAATTTCACTATTTTAGTCAAACAACCCATCCTTGACCTTCTCAGCTCCAGCCAGCTACCTCTCCAACTTCACTTCATGCTCTTGGGAACATCCTAATCTTTTCATAATGCTATCCAAATCCACTGTTATATTCCTAGCTATTAATAGTTAGACTAATGATTCTATGAGATACAGGTTTAATTTTTTTAGGCTAAAATATTTCATAGATGGTGTTGTGTACTTTCTACTGCATTATGTTATAAAGCACATGATGTTGGTTTTCTTGATTTTATTGATATTAATACTGGTTAAGAGATTTAAGTGGTGGCAGCCTGATCTTTCTGAAAGAATAATTTTAGTTGTAAGAAACATTAAAGAAAACAGTAATATATAGCTTCTGTGTCTCATACTATAGAAACTACATTTTCATCCATAAAACTTTTCTCTTTTACTATCCATTAACTGGCATTCAACACAATAAAAATGCTTTTATCAAATGTTACTGTTACTCTTTAACTATGAGATAATTTCCAAACTCATTCTCTGGATCATATCAACTCAGTGAATGGAAGATATAATAACATATTTCATACGTTTCAATATTATTCATTGCATATGTTATGTAACAATTTTCTGACAAGTGTTCAATACTCAAAAATGACACAATCATAATGAAAAACTTTATTGAAGTTGTTTAAACTGCTTTATAGTGCAGTACCTGGCAACAAGGAAGGTGAGAGAATGAGTGAAATTATTGGTAAAAGATTTTGAATAATCTCTAAATGGATGATTTTTAATAAGGAAATAATTTTTTAAATTATCATTAGAAATTTTAAATATGTTTGAGGTTTCCCCAACTTAACTGTTAAAGATACTTACAGCTAAATTTTGTTACTGTAATATTCCATGGACATTCACCCTGTCAAATCTACTTTAGGCTGCATAAAATTCTCTTTGTTACTACTGTTTCCTACTTAAGAGTGTGTATCTTGGTATTTGCACATTTTTTTCCCCTACCACTCATCTCTTTAGTTCTTACTGTAGCTATGATACTGAGCACCAAACTTGGAATCATGCCCTCCGAACAGGAATTGCCCTGTTGCCTAGTTACTGTTGGATTTTGAAAAATCCTTTTAATCTCTGAGCTTCATTTATCTCATGTGTAAAACCATGTTAGTGATCTCAGCCTCACAGGGCTGTTGAGAAGATTAAGTGAGACTTTCTATATGAAATTCCCTACGACATTGCCTGGCATATCATTGATTTTCAAGAAATGATGGTTTAATAGCTTTTAATCAAATATCCCCTCACGATCCACATTAAAGTCCTTTCTTTATATTCTCATTTGTCCTTTCCTTGGTCCAACTTTTAAAAACAATTTTTGGATCATAGCCTCTTTTGAGAATCTATTTAAAGTTATAGGCTCTTTTTAAAGAAATGGATTCTTATAACATATCTGATATAAATTCAGGAATTCATGAATACCCTTAGGGGATTCACTGACCCCAGGTTAATAATCCTTCCCTTGGGCTGATCATGTTCACTCTCATAAATGCCAAGTATGATTTATGAATATATTGTTAACCCTTTAGCTCATAAACTTCTGTCCTCCATTCACAATTCCCATTGGACATCTTCCTCTAGGTAAATATCCACTTTAAACTTTGAACTTCACATACTTCAAATGACACCAATCTTCCCTATTCTAAATCAGTTGTCTCAATGACTTTCTTCTTTTCCTTAAAGTATCGTTTTTTCAAGCAACCAAATTTGAATCATGGCAGTGTAAAGAGATCACCAATGCCATTGAAAGGGTAGTAAGTTTTGAAGTGCCAGTAGAGCCTGGATAAGAATCTGGATAAGAGATTAAATGGGCTTCTCTGGTGGTTCAGCTATAAAGAATCTGCCTGTCAATGTAGGACGCAGGTTCAGTCCCTGGGTAGGGAAGATTCCCTGGAGAAGGGCATAGCAACCCACTCCAGTATTCTTGCCTGGAGAATTCCATGGACAGAGGAGCCTGGTGGGTTATAGTCCATGGGGTTGCAAAGGGTTGGACTTGACTTAGCAACTAAACAACAACAACAACAAAGAGGTTAAACACCATCAATTCATTGAAATATTTCTCATAATCTTATCCTGTCTTCCCTACCACCATAGCAGAAACATTCCTTGAGAAGGGGCAAGAAGCTGTAACATGGATTGGCTGCTGCTGCTGCTAAGTCGCTTCACTTGTGTCCGACTCTGTGCGACCCCACAGACGGCAACCCACCAGGCTTCCCTGTCCCTGGGATTCTCCAGACAAGAACATTGGAGTGGGTTGCCATTGCCTTCTCCAACATGGATTGGCAAATGCCTCCAATTTAAAAGCATTTTCCTTAGAGCTCTCAAGTACACACACACACACACACAGGTTTTGTTTTTGCTTTTTTAACATTGTGCAAATAAATATATCACCTACTTTGTGATTTGGAAAAGTATCCAGAATTATCTAAGATATTTCTCAATATTGTAGCCCCCAAAATATTGCTCTGAAAGTGAAAGTGAAGTAGTTCAGTCATGTCCAACTCTTTGCAACCCCATGGATTGTAGACTATCAGGCTCTTCCATCTATGGGATTTTCCAGGCAAGAATACTGGAGTGGGTTGCCGTTTCCTTCTCCAGATCTTCCTGACCCAGGAATTGAACCCAGGTCTCCCGCATTATAGGCAGACGCTTTACCATCTGAGCCACCAGGGAACTCAATGTGTTGCTTTACTTCCATGCATAACCTCTTTTGCATCTAATATACATGGTTAAACAGATATTCACATTACACTAGTCATTCATAGTAAATAATGGAAATGTGAAGGATTCCAGCTTTATTATTATACAGTTTCAAAGATGAACCAAATGTAAGTGACCACCAAATTGTTTCATCTTAATAAACAAATAAATCTATAAGAATTCTTTATCTGGATCATCAAAGAAGGTACTGAAAATATGCACTGATTTAAAATCTATGCCCTTCACCTGCATATCCCACATAACTTACCTAAATTCTAAATAATCAGTCATCTTCTTAAACATGAAATTGCTCCCAAAATATGTTAATCACTTTATCATGTATAATATTAGGTCTTTTGGGAAATGCTGTTGTTGAATCTTCATTATGATCTTCAAAACCTAGAATAGAATTTTGAGGATCATGATGTCAAAATCCCACATAGCCCATGACAGTTATAGGTTCTGAACTCAACGCCTGTCTTAACTAAAGAAATTCTACATTCAGAATTCTTCAGAATATTTCAAATCACCACTCACGTGATCATGAGTTGAAATAATTGCTAAAGTTAAATAATGTAGACCAGATCAAATGTTCCAGCTCTTAATCTCCTAGCCTCTCATAACTGCTTTCTTCTTAGTATTTATTCATTAAAATATTCTCTAACATCTCAAAAACCAAATGGGCTATATACTCAGATTTTCACATATATAAATGACAGATATGACTAATGACTGCTAAGAAAGTAACCATACTGAAATAGGCAGAGTCTATAATCTACAAATGATCACTAATATGGCATTTAAAAAAAGCAACTTTGGTCTCATAGCCCAAGACAATTAGCCAATAATCATCAGTTTTATCCCAACAGAAACAGAGAAGACAAGTGACTCAATCTGGATAAATAAGTTGAAAAAAATATTTCACCATTAACACTATTTCTGGAGCAATGACCATCTGTTTTAAAGAGTTATGGATTTATTTGCTATGACTGAGATAAAGACAGCATAACAAAGGAGAGTTGAGTGTCATTTTTTAAGCTGTGATAGTAACCATCTAGGATAGTGGTACGATTGGTAAAAATTGTAGATTATTTATTGCCATACTATTAAATGTATTGTCACCTTGAGAGTTTTAGAAAAATACCCTGAAGATTTGATTAAAAGATTAGATGAAGACCCTGAGTAGATAGTTGATGATCTAATAGGAAATGGAATTCTAAATTATTTTTTAATAAACAAGAATAAATCTGTGGAAATGGTTACATGGTAGATGTGAATCACCGAGCTAACTATTTTACAGATTGCTAAACATAACACAGTTTAGACTTTCAAAAATGTCAGAAAACTTAAAGGAATAAGGAAAATGATACATGAAGAAATCAAAAGTGCTAAAAATAGAATTTCTTCCAAGAAAAGGGTTAAAAGTCTTAAAAAGAGCTTCTCACGTTGACTTGATGTTCCGAACATCTAGTCTAGGGAGCAGTCTCCACATTACACACAATGGGGTCTCCACAAGCACCCTTTTCTAGAGTAAGGATGTATCATCACAGAAATCTATTATCACAGGAGTTACATTTTCCCTAGAGACCTTGATGGCAGGCAGCAACCCTTAGCCTAGAAGTGAATCCAGACACACACCCATTCCAAATTTTGTATACAATTAACCCCCTTCGCCAGTCTGTCATCTCCCGTTGGGTCTGCAGTCAACAGGGACACCTCTGCTCTTGGAAACCTTGCATGATGCCTGTGAAAGCATTTGGTGATTGCAAAAACATGAATTTAACCCATATTCACAAACCAAATTTCTTTCCAATAAAGACATCAGAAACAACTGCCTGCCTGCACAAATGTGTCATGGATTAATGAACCAACCTAAGGTTGCCAGCTGTGGTACCGCTGCCGTAGGTAGGCCCCATAAATATTCACTGATGATGATTAAATGAAGAACTGCTCTTCTGGGAAGTAGTGTTTAGACTTGATTTTGTAAGCAGTGGACAAGTCTGGTAGGAGGAGACCAAATTATCTCTAATTGACTCATCACTTTTGACCTCACAGGCTTTTCAAATGTACACCAATCCTTAGCACATTAATCAAATTTGAAACACTCATCTGCAAGAAACATTCATCAAAAGTTGTTTCTTTAATACTGCTAAATATTACATAAATTAAATTAGGATGTTGAGATGTCTCGGTAATAATAATTTACATTCATTTCCATTCGTTAGTTTCACATTTTATAAAAATGTGTACATCTTGCCTCCTTATATTCTAACACTGTGTTCTTACAGTAATTCTGTAAATAGTGTAGTGGAGGTCTCTTTATTTCTTGATCATATGATCTGCTTAAGGTCATACAGATAAGTATGAGGCATAGCTGAGACAATCAGCTAGATTTTTCTTTTTTTGGTCTTAGATCTCAAGTTTATCATGTCCATCAAGTTAAGGATCCACAATGATTACATTAGACAACCAGAAAGCTCTCTTATTAATAGAAAATATTTATATTAGTGAAAGCAAGTTGACATATTGTTTATGTGGTTTCCCTCTAACGAGTTAAGGAATGCCTTTATTAAAATAAAAACATATAATAGTCATATAAGACAATGTGAACTTATTTTTTCGAGTTGGCTTCTTATGGATAGTATCTAATTATAATGGAAAAGAGAAATAAATGATGATTTCACAAAAATGTATCATGTGTGGTATCAGGCAAGAGTGTTTTACATTCATAGAAAAGTATCCAAGATTCTCAATCCTTGTGGAAGTCTTTATATTTATTTCAAATTGTATTTTAGGTCTCTATGAGACTTTTCCATTGTGACCATAGCTTATCAGATAATGCAACAGAAAATTCCATTCTGTAAATTGTATTTGCTTCCTACAAGCTGACTTTATCAAGTAGAATATGAGCTATTTCAGGAAGCATAGAATCAGAATTCAGATATTTATGGAAACTAAATATTTTCCTCTAATTTAACTTTATGGATCTGTTCAAGCAGAACTATGACAATGATACAGGGCAAAAAAAAAAAATCACTGTACCACTGTACAGTGCTTCTGAAAATGCTGTTTGGTTCAATTTTTTTGTTACATAACTTAGCAACAGTTTTTTAAATATAATTTTTTATTTTTGGCTGTGCTCGGTCTTCACTGCTGCATGGGCTTTTCTCTAGTTGTGGCGAGCAAGGGCTAGTCTCTAGCTGTGGTGCAAGGGCTTCTCATTGAGGTGGCTTCTCGTTGCAGACCATGGGCTCTAGGGTGTGTGGGCTTCAGTCACTGCAGCATGCAGGCTCAGGAGTTGCGGCTCGAGGGCTCTAGAGTGCAGACTCTGCAGTTGTGGTGCATGGGCTTAGTCGCTCCATGGCGTGTGGGATCTTCCCAGATCAAGGACCAAACCCATGTCTCCTACATTGGCAGGCAGATTCTTTACTACTCAGCCACCAGGGAAACCCTGTTTTGTTTTGTTTTTTCCTTTTAAAAGAAGTACTTGAACTTAGTACCCAGTCTATTGATGCCTCCATGTCTTGCATAAGTTAGGTGTGGTGGGAATTAGGGGACCAAGGCTGCTGAAACGAGTACTGAGTATAAACCATTCCTGAAGAATCATCTGAGTTTGTTTAGAAAAAAAGCAAGTTTACATGCAGTAATTAGAAAATGATAAGTTACATGTTCAGCCCCTGTTATAAATCATGAGTTAAGAGAGATGTGCCTTTCAAACGACAGGTCTGGAGGCAGCCCTCTAAGATGGGCAGCTTCTGATGCTGAAGACAAAGGAGGGGCCAGCCCGTAAAAGATACACAGTGGATCACAATGAGATTAGTGGAGTAGCTGTGAATTAGGTCAGGTGGACCATAGAGGAGAGGCCAGGTGATCTCTGATGCAGTGAGAGGATGGCTTGGTGAGATGAACTGAAAGAATGACTCGGGTCTTAAATTGGATTTAGCTTTGAAATGTGAAAACATTTGCCAAAATTTAGAATCTACATTCTATCACCATTTAAAAAAATTTTTTAATTGATTTTTATTGGAGTTTTGTTGTTTTACAATGTTATGTAAGCTTCAGATGTACAACAGCAAAGTGAGTCAGTTATATATATTCTTTTCTTAGATTCTATTTCCATATAGGTCATTACAGAGTATTGAGTAGAGTTTTCTGTGCTATACAATAGGTCCTTATTAGTTATGTATTTTGTATATGAAATGAAGTGAAGTGAAAGTCACTAAGTCATGTCTGACTCTTTCTGACTCCATGAACTGTAACCTGCCAGTTTCCTCTGTCCATGGAATTCTCCAGGCCATAATACTGGAGCGGGTAGCCGTTCCCTTTTCTAGGGGATCTTCTCAACCTAGGGATCAAATCCAGGTCTCTTGCACTGCAGGCAGATTCCTTACCATCTGAGCCACCAGGGAAGAACAAGAATATTGGAGTAGGTAGCCTATCCCTTCTCCAGTGAGTCTTCCCAACCCAGGAATCAAACCAGGGTCTCCTGCATTGCAAATGGAAGCCCATTGTATATATAATAACATGTATATGTCAATCCCAATCTTCCAATTAACTCTCCCCCCATTTCTTCCTTGGTAATCATAAGATTTCTACATCTGTGACTCTATTTCTATTTTATGAATAGATTCATTTGTACCATTTTTTAAAAAATTCCAGACATGAGTGGTGTATATATGTGTGTGTGTGTCTCTGTGACTTACTTCACTCAGTATGACAATCTGCAGGTACATCCATGTTGCTGTGTATTCTCTTTTTTAAAAGTCCTTTGCCCAAGGCAACCTGTGACTCAGTCCAGCAAAGGTTATGTTTTACTACTTTACGCACAGTAGGTGTTGAGCACCTACTAGGTGGGGGCACTCCCGTAGTCGTTGTGGGTGGGTGGGACACAATGAAGAATGTCTGGTTCCTGTTCATCAGGAGGTCATGTCCTCATGGCAGAGAGGTGCGTACACTTTAGTTATAGTAAGACTTGGTAAGTGCCATAGGTTAAGAGTACCCCGGGCACAAAATGCTGAGGAGAAATGTGTCAAGGCAAGCGTGGTTTTGTCAGCTGAGAAGATAAGGAAGGGTTCAGTGGGAGGAGGGAGGGACTGGCATATGAGGAGGCGCAGAGGGATGAGGAAGCGCGCCATGTTGGGGGAGAAAGCCCGCCATTTTGAGGGAAGGATACATTTCATAGTTATGGATGGTGAAGCTTCTTGGGTGCAACAGCAGAATGTTTACAGAGTTAGCAGGGGAAAGATTGTGAAGAGCCTGGTATGTCACACTGAGTTAGGGATTCATCCCATAGGCAAAGGAGACTGAGGAAAGTTGATTCAGAAGCAAATGTTCCCATTCTGAGACTGGGGAAATACAAAGAACTCTGCTAGAGAGTAGAATGTTGGTTGGCAAGGGAAAATCTGGAGGCAAGTACTTTGGACAGGGTGTATTTGAACCATTCAGCCAAGATGTGAGAGCTTTGTCAAAGATATCGCAATAGAGCTGTTAAAAAATCAGTAATTAATTAAAACGGCTGATTAAAAAGACATGAGCAGTGGAGAAGAGGAGGGGAATACAGAGAGATATGATCACTAACTAGGCTTAGAAACTCAAAAACACCTGCAGACATTATGTTGGAATTTTGTCACTGGTATGGCAGCTAGCAATAGCTTCTCCATTGAATTATTCAAAGAGCCAAAACTTTTAATTTAAAACTAGCAGTAAAAGAATTATTATACCCTCCACTAACTATCATATAGACCATTATCATGACTAGGATATAAAGTTAATTGAAGTCAGACTGTCTTGGCATTTTAAAATAGATGAAACCTGTTAGAATGATGTAAATGTTGTTGAGGTCACATATGGAAGTTGATATCTTTGGAAGTTTCATTATTCAGCAATGGTTTATAATTTCTAACACCTTTTAAATGATTACCCTAGCATTTACAAATGTAAAAGGTTAATTATTTCATCATTGCCTCTGACAGTATTCAGCACATTTTGGGGAAGAAACTATATGTCTCACCATCAACCCAAGAGCAGTTTTAAATTCTTATGATGACTTTGCAAATGGTTCTTTTTTGTGTGGTTTGGGGATGATTATTTAGAATATTCATCCAACAAACACCCTGAAATATGAATCTCATTTATATGTATACTTCATAAAATTAGAATTTATTTTTTCTTGATAGAGGTCCAATGTTATGGTTTCATAGATTAGCTGTGATTTTATTAAAAGCAGTAGGCAAAATTATAATCATTTGAGGACCATTACTCATCCGAAAGGGGGCTAACACTGTCCTATTGCTAGTATAATCATATGCTAATAGAAGATTATTAGCCACAGAAAACCCATGGTACATTACCACCGCTGAAATCACAAACAATGAAAGATATATAAGAGAGATACAAATGTAGTGTTGGAAATGTAGTGGATGGTTTTTCTTTGGTAGTGATTTTTCAAAATGATGAGTATATAAAATAATCAGTATCCTGTGGTGTCAATTTATGAGATTTGTTATATTATCCATACAATTTTCTGTATAATCACAAAAGAATTGGAGTCTGGTTCAAAGTTATTCAGTCAAGTTGACATTTAACTTTCAAGACTTTTTTCTTGTTGTAAATCAATAGATGTATTAAAATTCTTTAGCTAAACAGAAGCAATAGAAGCAACTATATACATAGTTATTGTTTTTCAGCCGCTAAGTCATGTCCAACTTTTTGCAACACCATGAACTGCAACATGCCAGGCTTCCCTATCCTTTACTATCTCCTGGAGTTTGCTCAAATTCATGTCTTGAGTTGGTGATGCTATCTAACCATCTCATCCTCTGCTGTCCCCTTCTCCTTTTACCTTCAATCTTTCCCAGCATCAGGGTCTTTTCCAGTGAGTCAGGTCTTTGCGTCAGGGGGCCAACATATTGAAGCTTTTTATTTGTAGGTACTTTATATATGCTGAGTCGCTGAAATTTAACTCTTGTTACAACATAACCGTCATACAGATGGATAAATGGAGACTTGGAGAGATTAAGCACAATTCATATCATATGTCTACTAAGCTTTGATTCCAAAACTTTGCTTCTGTGACTGCTATACAAGACTGCCTCTCAAACTATGAGTCCTAGGGCTACTTCTTAAAATATGAAATGAACTTTTCTATTTGCATATTCAGATATCTGAGATTTTGGAATCATTTTCAAGGATAGGCATCTGAGAAAACTGATAAGGATAAGTGGGAATGGAAAAGAAAGACAGCATCTTGACTGTTTGCTTCTTTCTACTCCTCCAAAGTGAGTGCTACCCTCAGAGGGGGAGGAAGGATGCTCATATGAACCATATTGACATTTGAATGACTAGATGGGGTCCCACACTGGAGCCGGGTAACTAAAGTGGAACTAAGGGAAGTTGGCATCCAGAATCGATGCAACAAAAGTTAATTCAACTAAAAAAATATTTTCTGCCCAACAAATGCCCAACCCAATAGTCCCTGTCTATCCAACTTACTTATTTCCAGTTCCTTCCTTAATCCTCACCTTTTCCATGAAGTTCTTTTATCAGCCAGACTGATTTCAGTTGTAAATACAGAGACGTTGACTCAAGTTGCTTTTAAGCTATAATATTATCTCATCTACATGGAAATCTAGAGTTAGGAATACTCCAATGTTGTCTTCAAGGGTATAGGTCCTTCCTCTTCACTGAGGTTTTCTAAACTGTCATTGAGACTTCCCTGGTGGCTCAGTGGTAAAGAACCTGACTGTCAATGCAGGAGACCTGGGTTTGATCCTTGGGTTGGGAAGATCCCCTGAAGTAGGAAATGGAAACCCACTCTAGTTTTCTAGCCTTGAAAATGCCATGGACAGAGGAGCCTGGTGGACTACAGTCCAAAAGAGTCGGACACAGCTGAGCGACTAGACGACAACAAGCAGTCTTTAACCTATGTGTGGTTCCTCTTTGGTCCCTGCTGCTGCTGCTAAGTCACTTCAGTCGTGTCTGACCTTGTGCGACCCCATAGACGGTAGCCCACCAGGCTCCCCCGTCCCTGGTATTCTCCAGGCAAGAACACTGGAGTGGGTTGCCATTTCCTTCTCCAATGTGTGAAAGTGAAAAGTGAAAGTGAAGTCGCTCAGTCATGTCCGACTTGTATCGACCTGATGGACTGCAGCCTACCAGGCTCCTCTGTCCATGGGATTTTCCAGGCAAGAGTACTAGAGTGGGTTGTCATTGCCTTCTCCATCTTTGGTCACTAGATTTGGCTAATTATGGCTATGTGATTCCTTGTTTGTGTATATTAGGAGAGGGGAGGGAACTTCTCCCCAACAATGGAATATAATTCCTTCCTTTCAGTTTGATTGGATAAAATTAATTGGATCAGTTTGTGTTGCTTATATCCTCCTGTTCAAATAACTACTACTGGAGTTTATTCAGAATCCCTTTCTGCATCTGGACATTAAACACAGACAGGAGAAAAATCAGGGTTCTATTAAAAATGAGGCATGAAGGAAGTGATGTTTTATAGATGACATGTAGTATTTACATCAATCATCCATCTTTGACTTATGTACTAGTTTGACTCTTGAAGAATTGCTTGCATACAATAATAATTGCATATATCCACTTAAGCATTTTTGAGTTTTTCCTATTTTATACAATGATGTGTCAACATTATTTTTTTTCTAAATGTATTATGAAATCTTTGTGTATACATTAGAAATTGTTAGTCGCTCAGTCATGTCCAACTCTTGGCAACCCCATGGTCTATAGCCTGCCAGGCTCCTCTGTCCATGGGATTCTCCAGGTAAGAATACTGGAGTGGGTAGCCGGTTTCCTTCTCCAGGGGATCCTCCTGACCCAGGGATTGAACCTGCATCTCCTGCATTGCAAGCAGATTCTTTACCACTGAGCCACCAGGGAAGCCCATACACTAAAAGGTATATGATAAATATAGAAAATGTGAAGACAAATATAGTTCATATTTTTCAGTGCAAATGCACACATAGAAGTAGTAAAACATTACTTACGCCTTTGAAGGCTGCTGTGTGTCCCTTCGCTATTTGAATATCCCTGCCTCCCTTCAGAGGTAATCACTGTCTTGAATTTTTATCATTCCTTTGATTGTATTTATAAATTTTCTCTATCTTTAACTCATTATAAACAATATAGAGATTAAAAAAAAACTTTACATATATATACTGTATGCATCATTTTGCATTGATTTTTCCTTCTTAATATTCTGCTGGTTATATTCATCAATGTTGATACTTATAGCCCCTTTCATTCCTATTCACTGATATATAGTATTTCATTGTATGGTGACACCATACTTTTTCTGTGTGTGTGTGTCATCCTTCTGATAAGGGACATTTGTTTTATTCTGATTTCCTTCTGTTTTACGCAAAGCTTCCATAACTCTTTTTTTTTTTTTTTTTTTTTTGCTTTTATTTCTTTTTTTTTTTTTAATTAATTAATTTTTTTTTTTTGTTAGTTGGAGGCTAATTACTTCACAACATTTCAGTGGGTTTTGTCATACATTGACATGAATCAGCCATAGAGTTACACGTATTCCCCATCCCGATCCCCCCTCCCACCTCCCTCTCCACCTGACTCCTCTGGGTCCTCCCAATGCACCAGGCCCGAGCACTTGTCTCATGCATCCCACCTGGGCTGGTGATCTGTTTCACCATAGATAATATACATGCTGTTCTTTTGAAACATCCCACCCTCACCTTCTCCCACAAAGTTCAAAAGTCTGTTCTGTACTTCTGTGTCTCTTTTTCTGTTTTGCATATAGGGTTATCATTACCATCTTTCTAAATTCCATATATATGTGTTAGTATACTGTAATGGTCTGTATCTTTCTGGCTTACTTCACTCTGTATAATGGGCTCCAGTTTCATCCATCTCATTAGAACTGATTCAAATGAATTCTTTTTAACGGCTGAGTAATATTCCATGGTGTATATGTACCACAGCTTCCTTATCCATTCCTCTACTGATGGGCATCTAGATTGCTTCCATGTCCTGGCAATTATAAACAGTGCTGTGATGAACAATGGGGTGCATGTGTCTCTTTCAGATCTGGTTTCCTCAGTGTGTATGCCCAGAAGTGGTATTGCTGGGTCATATGGCAGTTCTATTTCCAGTTTTTTAAGAAATCTCCACACTGTTTTCCATAGTGGTTGTACTAGTTTGCATTCCCACCAGCAGTGTAAGAGGGTTCCCTTTTCTCCACAGCCTCTCCAGCATTTATTGTTTGTAGACTTTTGGATAGCAGCCATCCTGACTGGCGTGTAATGGTACCTCATTGTGATTTTGATTTGCATTTCTCTGATAATGAGTGATGCTGAGCATCTTTTCATGTGTTTGTTAGCCACCTGTATGTCTTCTTTGGAGAAATGTCTGTTTAGTTCTTTGGCCCATTTTTTGATTGAGTCATTTATTTTTCTGGAATTGAGCTTCAGGAGTTGCTTGTATATTTTTGAGATTAATCCTTTGTCTGTTTCTTCATTTGCTATAATTTTCTCCCAATCTGAGGGCTGTCTTTTCACCTTGCTTATAGTTTCCTTTGTAGTGCAGAAGCTTTTAAGTTTCTTTAGGTCCCATTTGTTTAGTTTTGCTTTTATTTCCAATATTCTGGAAGGTGGGTCATAGAGGATCTTGCTGAGATTTATGTCAGAGAGTGTTTTGCCTATGTTCTCCTCTAGGAGTTTTATAGTTTCTGGTCTTACATTTAGATCTTTAATCCATTTTGAGTTTATTTTTGTGTATGGTGTTAGAAAGTGTTCGAGTTTCATTCTTTTACAAGTGGTTGACCAGTTTTCCCAGCACCACTTGTTAAAGAGATTGTCTTTTTTCCATTGTATATCCTTGCCTCCTTTGTCAAAGATAAGGTGTCCATAGGTTCGTGGATTTATCTCTGGGCTTTCTATTCTGTTCCATTGATCTATATTTTTGTCTTTGTCCGTAACTCTTGTGTGCACCTTTTTTCTGGTACACTTGTACAAGACCTATTCTAGAATGTATAGATTCGAAAGTTGAATTGCTGTGAACTGTGGAATATACATCGTCATCTTCACTGATCATTACTAACTTATCTTCCAAGTGGGTCTACCGGTCAACAATAGTGTATGTGTCCCCTTTGTTATATATTCATGTAACAATGATACTCTGAAACTTTCTCCGGTTTTACTCATATGCATTTAAAATGGTATTTCATACTGACTTTTATATAATTATACATAAGAATAAGCACTTTGTTGTTTCGGGGGCATTTATGGATCTATAAAATGCCTATTTATTCCTTTTGTTCATTCTATCATTGTCTTAAAACTAGGCATTATGAATAACTACCCTTTTTCTGGTTAATGTGAGGTAAACACTTCTCCCAGTTTTTTTTCATCTTGTTCTTGAGCCTTTTAAATCCTGAATTTTAATACCTGAAAGATTTAAAATGATTATTCAGCTGAATTAGATTGTTTCTTCACAGTTTGTGCTTTTCATATTTTGATTAAGAAATCCTTTACTAAACCCAGTGTATATAAAATTCTCTTAGCTTTTTTTCTATGTGCTTTACACCCTGCTTTTCACAGAATGCAATCCATCCAAAATTTGTTTCCATGTATAATTTAGTATACAAATTTCCTTTTCTTTTTTCCACTATTGCCCATTAGCATTGAAAATTTTCCTCCTTTTCCCATGATGCACCGTGATAGCACTAATGTGGACTAGGTTTTAATTTATGCCTGAATAATTTTAGACTCTTCTCTGTACAGTGCGGTCCTTTGTCTATTTCTGTGCTTACACCACACTGTTATAAAAAAAAGCCTCAATCTGTTGTACGGCAAGCATCTCCCTTCATTCTTTCTCAAGAGTGCTTTCATACTTTTTAAAATTTCATGACCCTTTATGTTTTCATGTACTTCTTAGAGATAGCTTGTTAAATTGCATGAAATATACCACTGGGGTTTTGTTTTCACTTGCTTTGAATTTACAGGTTATTTTAGAAAGCCTATGTTATTGTAATAGTGAATCTTCTTGTCCATGAAAATAGTGCATCTTACTGTTTCTCTGGGGGTTTTGGGGGTGTGCTTTATTGACATTTTAATAACTTTTTCAATAGTTTTCCTCTAGGTGTGGCTTTCTATGTATCTTATCTGGCTTGGGTTCTGTTGGGATTCTTAATGTCATGTGATAGCTTGGTTTCTTCAGTCAGTTTTGAAAGATCCTGGGAAATTACCTCTTCAAGCGTTGCTTCTACTCTGTTGTCTGTATCACTTCTGAAACCCCATATGCATGTATATTAGAATGTTTTCCTATGTCTTATCTGTATTTTATACTCTTTTGTGTCCTAGAAAGGACAGGTCCTGGTCCCCAGATTTCTTCTCTTTGAGGCTGTCCCTGGACTGGGGTTCTTTCTCTCTTGTTGCTTCACCTGTTTGAGCTGTTGCCCTTGCTGTCCCTGTGGTCGTGACTGATGGCTCAGTCATGTACCCTCAGTCCAGTGAGTGGGAGGAGGAGGGAAGCATGGAGAAATAGAACACCTTACTTCTCACATCCCAGTGGCCTGAACATCCTTGCATGGCCAGACCTGGCTGCAACAGAGATGGAGAAATGTGCTTTTCATCCTGGGTGGTCATATGTCTGGCAAAATTAAGACTCTGATAAAAGAAGGGACAATGAATATTGGAGGAAAGTTAGTAATCTCTGCCACAGCTAGTTCCCAGCTTTCCCTCCTTGTGTCTAAATTAACAAGGAGGAAGAAAATGTGTACATGAAAGTAGTTTTTGACATGTCCTAGATGTGCTCTAGACAAGCACTATATTTATTTTAAATCAAAGTCTTATTTTGTATTGAAATATTGTTGATTTATAGTATTTTATTGGTTTCAGGTGTGCAACATAGTGATTCAATATTTTTATAGATTATATTTAATTTAAAATTATTATAAAATATTGACTATATCCCCTGTGTCATACAATATACCCTTGTAACTTATTTATTTTATACACAGTAATTTGTACCTCTTAATCTCCTGCCCCTATCATGTCCCTCCCCACCATCGGTAACTACTAGTTTGTTTTCTGTATCTATGTCTGTTTTTCTTTTGTTATATTCATTCATTTATTTCATCTTTTAGATTCCATGTGTAAGTAATAAAAAATCTAGAAATATATGGTTAATGTGAATATCTTATATTGCTTGTTAAAATAAAGGCCCTCAACATTAGATTCCAGATATGAGGGAGGGAGAAAGAGTCCCCTTTGTACAAGTGATGAGAATGCCTTTCTTCCCAGATGGAATGTTCAGCTACCCTGGTTTTGGCTGATGGGGAGGCTCACAGCTGCTCTAGGAAGGACAATGGATTAGTCCCAAGCTTTATTTCTAATCTAGAGACTAAGGTTCTCCAATTCCAGGCTGTGCAGACAGCAGTACTTGAAACTGTAGAGAAGCCACTCTGGCCTTTGCATCAATTAACTGTAACCACAGTGATGATGTTTTATGAGCCACTTAACAACTTGATGGATCAAAACAACAAACACTTATTCGTCTCACAGTTCTGTGGTTCACAAGTGTTGGCTGGGATCATCTGGGCTCTCTCAGGCCTCAGCAGTCCCCTGTGGGTCCGGTAGGTTCTTGGCTAAATTTGTTCCCAGACTTGGGCCTTGGCTGGGAGAACTGGGTGACTGGGTCTGCTCCCAAGGGCCCTCACCCTCCAACAGATTCTCCGGGCCACGTCAAGGGATTGAGCAAGAGGAGAGGTGCATGCAAGGGATTGAAACTAACTCTCTGTACTTTCTGGAACATTCTATCAGCAGGAGAGAGTCATTAAGACCAGTCGAGGCTTAACGTGTAGGAAAACAGACTCCACTTCTCAGCTGGAGGAAACATAAGGTCTTGTTAGAAAGATCTGGATGCTGAGAGGCGTGGGATATTGTTACCTATCTACCACTCTCATTTAGTTTAATATTTTGTAATTCTAGTTAACGTGTAATACCTTGGAAAGGTTAAAACTCATTTTCCCTTAGAATGAATCATTTTTCTAGTCCTTTCTGGAAAGTATGAGAACTCTTGGTGAGAAGGGATATTTACTGCTTCCTTTACATTAGTTGAAATGTCAGAATATTTAATGGGGAAACTATTGTTACCTAAGAAATAATTTACAGCCTTCCATTTTTTTATTCTAGATCCCCTCTGGTGAGAAATATGCAGTCTAGGTTGCCAGAGAAACCAATCGCTGCTAGCCTTATCGGTGATGTACGCATATTCCTTTAAGCTAAGATAAAAGCATTGCACCGTTGTGGTTAAAGCTTAGGCTCTGAAATCAAAGTATCTGGATCTCAGTCTTCTCTCTGCTCCTTGTGGAAATTTATGCAGTTAGAAGTTTTATAATACTGGATAAATGTTTAACCTCTAATCCCAGTTTCCTTATCAGTAAAATGAGGATAGTAACTGTCCCAATCTCTCAGGGTTGTTTAGAACCTAAATAAAATCACGTACCTGGCATATACTGCTGCTGCTGCTGCTGCTGCTGCTGCGTTGCTTCAGTCGTGTCCGACTCTGTGCGACCCCATAGACGGCAGCGCACCAGGCCCCCCTATCCCCGGGATTCTCCAGGCAAGAACACTGGAGTGGGTTGCCATTTCCTTCTCCAATGCATGAAAGTGAGAAGTGAAAGTGAAGTCGCTCAGTCGTGTCTGACTCTTCGTGACCCCATGGACTGCAGCCCACCAGGCTCCTCCATCCATGGGATTTTCCAGGCGTGAGTACTGGAGTGGGGTGCCATTGCCTTCTCCGTGGCATATACTAGTAGTGTTCAATGATAATAGCTCTTTATTCTAATCACTGAGTGCCTCCCACGTGGTGCTAGTGGTTAAGAATCCTCCTATGCCAATGCAGGAGACACAAGAGACACTGGTTCTATCTCTAGGTTGGGAAGATCCCCTGAAGAAGGAAATGGTAACCCACTCCAGTATTCTTACCTGGAAAATTCCATGGACAGAGGAACCTGGCAGGCTACAGTCCACGGGGTTGCAAAGAGTCAGACACCACTGAGCACACACATACACATTCTTATCACTAACCTCATGCAACTCATGTAGACTAGTTTGACTTCTCCGTAAATCCATATACATGTGAAATTTAAAAAACAACTTTCATCAGAGCAAGGCGGATTGGATGCACACATGTATTGCCACTCCCCCTTTACAGTAAAGGGGTAGCAACAGGAAAAGAGAGGCATTATTTTGGAAACTAAGAAGCAGATGGAGAAGTGAAGGAAATAGTTTCATGACATTGGTGTTGGCAGTGATTTCTTGGATATGACACCAAAAACTCAGGCAACAAAAGCAAAAATAAACAAGTAGGACTACATCAAATTAAAAAGTTTCTGCATAGCAACAAACAATGAACTGAGTGAAAAGGCAGCGTACAAAATGGGAGAAAATGCTTGCAAACTACGTAGCTGGTAAGGAGTTAATACCTAAGATATCTGAGGACCTCCTACAGCTCAATAGAAAAAATAAATAACCTGATTAAAAAATGTGCAAAGGTGTTGAGCACACATTTTTTTCAAAGAGAAAACACAAATGGCCAAGAGATATATAGAAAGATTCTCAACATAACTAATTATGATGGAAATGCAAAGAAATATGAAATATCAACTTATATTTGTGAGTTATTATTAAAACAAAAGATAAGTGTTGGATAGATTGTGGAGAAACTGAAGCCCTTGCATTCTGTTGGTGGGAAGCAAAATTGTGCAGTTTCTATGAAAAACATGATGGTTCCTCAAAAAAAAAAAAAAAAATGAATACAACTTCATATGATCCAATAATTGTGTTACTGAGTATTTACCCAAAAGAACTGAAAGCAGGATCTTGAAAAAAATATCAGCAATCCCATATTTCCTGCAGCATTATTTACAATAACCAAGATGTAGGAATAACCAAAATGCCCATTAATGGATGAATGGCTAAAGAAGATGTTCATATAAACATTCTGCAGTATGTTATAGCATGAATGAACCTGGAGGACATCATGAGAAGTTATATAAGCCAGTCACAGAAAGACAAATCCCGTATGATTCTACTGACATGATGTTATGATTAATTTATGTCAGCTTGACTGGGCTAAGGGATGCCCACATAGTTGGTAAAATACTATTTGAGTGTGTCAATGAGGGCTGTTTTGGGAAGAGATTGTTGTTCAGTTGCTCAGTTGTGTCTGACTCTTTGCAACCCCATGAACTGCAGCACGCCAGACTTCCCTGTCCTTTACCATCAGAGGAGCTTACTCAGAGTCATGCCTATTGAGTCAGTGATGCCATCCAACCATCTCATCCTGCTGTCCCCGTCTCCTCCTGCCTTCAATCTTTCCCAGCATCAGGGTCTTTCCAGTGAGTCAGCTCTTCACACCAGGTGGTCAAAGTATTGGAGCCTCAGCTTCAGCATCAGTCCTTCCAATGAATATTCAGGACTTATTTCCTTTAGGATGGACTGGTTTGATGTCCTTGCAGTCCAAGGGACTCTCAAGAGTCTTCTCCAACACCACAGTTCAAAAGCACCAATTCTTTAGTGCTCAGCTCTCTTTATGGTCCAACTCTCACATCCATACATGACTGCTGAAAAAAGCACAGCTTTGACTAGACAGGCCTTTGTCGGCAAAGTAATGTCTCTGCTTTTTAATATGATGTCTAGGTTTGCCATAGCTTTTCTTCCAAGGAGCAAGCATCTTTTAATTTCATGGCTGAAATTAGCATTTGATTTATTAAGCTGAGTAAAGAGATCTACTTTCACCATAGTGGATGGGCATATCATCCAGTCCTTTGAGGGCCTGAATAGAACAAAAAGGCAAAGGAAGTGTGAACTCACTTTCTTCCTGAGCTGGGACATCCATCTTTTCATGCTTTTGGACATCAGCACTCCTGTGCTGAGGCCTTTGATATTGGACTGATTTATACTACTGGCTTTCCTGGTTTTACATATTGCAAATAGTGGTACTTCTCAAACTTCATAACTGTCTGAGTCAATGTCTATAATAAACCTATTTCTTTCTGTCACTCTATCAATCTATCCCTCCAGCTATCCATCCATCTCTCTCTCTCTCTTTCTATCTATATCTCATTTCTTTATATGTTTCCTGTTGGTTCTGTGTCTCTAAAGAATAGGGACCCAGACTAATAGGTTTGAGGTATCTAAAATAGCAGAGAAAGAGAAGGCTGAGCACCGAAAGAACCGATACTTTCAAATTGTGATGCTGAAGATGACTCTTGAGGGTCCCTTGGACAGCAAGGTGATCAAACCAGTCAATCCTAAAGGAAATCAATCCTGAATATTCTTTGGAAGGATTGATGCTGAAGGCAAAGCTCCAGTACTTTGGCCACCTGATGTGAAGAGCTGACTCATTGGAAAAGACTCTGATGCTGGGAAAGATTGAGGGCAGGAGGAGAAGGGGACAACAGAGGATGAGATTGTTGAATGGCATCACCAACTCAAAGGACATGAGTTTGAGCAAACTCTGGGAGATACTGGACAGAGAAGCCTGCAGTACTGAAGTCCATGAGGTCACAAAGAGTTGGACACAATTTAGCAATTGAATAACAACCAGTATTCTTGCCTGGGAAATTCTAGGGACAGAGGAGCCAGGCTACAGTCCATGGGGTCCCAAAAGAGTTGGATACGATGTAGCAACAGAACAACAAAAACAGACCTTCTCCTCCACATTCTATATTCTAAGCAGCAGCAGAACCCCTCAACATTTGTTAGAGATAAACTGTCTGGAGTACATGCGAATTTCCATGTCTTTGCCTTGATGAATGATTCTGTGAGGATCATCTATGCACATAGTTCTTCACTGTTTTATTAGTTTTTCCCCTAAGTATCCAATCTTCACGGTGGGCTTGCTGGCATGGTGATGGTGGTCATCATCAAATCCCTTGAAACCCACGGCCATACTGCATCCCAAGGTGTCTGTGCTTTTGCTGAGACCAGTAGTGTATGAGAAAACATGTGTGCTTGATCCTTGCTAGCATTGCTTATTATTTTTAAAAAATATTTGACAACATGACAGGTGAAAATTCTAAAAGATATAATTGTGTTAAAATTGAGGTTTCTTGTGAGGCTGAATATTTTACCAAACTTTTGTTTATTTCCTTTCTGTGGATTTCTAGGGCTCTGTTTATCATTACTCTCTGCTTCGGTAGGTTTATTAGTAATAAGCAGCAGGCATAGTAGGAAGCTGTCAGGAATTTCAGTGAACTATGGTTTAAAGAAATAAACAAGAAGGCCATCACGTATCTAATTCATCTATAAGACTGTGTATCTTGTACCCTCCATGAACCTATGACATGGTTACTCCCAAGCTAGACAGCGGCCAGGCTTGTGCACTGTGGATGCCCAAACCTTGGCTTTCTGCACCTAAGATTCTTTCCAAAGGACCCCAAGCTAGACCTGATTGCCAGATCATGTGTGTCTACCAGGGGGTTTGGTTACACTGTATTAGTCACTCAGTTGTTTCCAACTCTTTGCGACCCCATGGCCCGCCAGGCCCCTCTGTCCATGGGGATCCTCCAGGCAAGAATACTGGAGTGGGGGGTTGGTTAGCTCCAGTTTATATGAGATACAAGAAGCTACCTACTTCTTTCCTCTCTAAAATGGAAATCTGCTGAGTATCCTACCTGACTCTTTATGACTGTAGACTCCACCTAGCAATGTTTTCAGCCTGTCCTGAGTTCCTTTATTCTTATGACAAGGCTAGGTTAGTTGGAAAAACTCTAAATCATGTTTTTAATGTCTTTTCTTTTAATGCTGATGGATACCCATGTGAACAAGAAGCACAGAAAATTCTTGCAAGCAACACCCACATGGTATAAAATGTTCATTATGATATTCAGAATAGTGCATTTGGATACCTTTTACTACAGTATTTTTCCTCATTCTTCATTTATGCCATGAGTGGTAAAATTGAGCCTAATAAAGGTTAAGAAGTCTGAGGAAAAATCAAGAGAGTATTTTCATGTAAAAGATTATTGTCATAGTTTAATATTTGTCTCTTCTTTTGAAAAATTACTCTGATCTGAATTCATTTCTTTACTTTTTATATTTGTATTCACATTCTATTCACTTTTTATATATGTCTCATGTGAAACATGTTGTCATTAATAAAATAACACATATTATAATGTTCTACTATAAAATAATAATCTTTAAAAGTAATTGTTGTTCAGTTGCTAAGTCATGTCTGACTCTCTGTGACCCCATGGACTGCAACATGCCAGGCTTCCCTGTCCTTCACAAAAGTAATAATAAAGTAAAAAGAACAATAGTTTTATCATAATTGCAAAATTGCAATATATATATTTAGATCCCATCAAGCATAGGAATACAAATTGGTCGAAAATCTGTTCTAGTCTTATTGTCTTTAAAAACAAGTATATTCAAGAAGTTTTAAAACAAAAGTTAACTTTTTTTGGATGAATACTCCTTTGATAACCTAGATCTTTCCCTTCTAAATTAAGAATCATTTTTTACAAATATAACAGGAACTCAAGAATATTACATATTCCGTGTGGGTGATTTCATCTTACTTTTGCTTTTTTGCATTGAAATTATTAATGAAATGTTAAGCTAATGCTTTTGCATTCAAGTTCTTGAGAAGTTTATTTTTAAATGAGCAGGTGGGAGGAACAGAGTCTGTGCGTAGCTACCCAGCTCTGCAGCAAGACAACAGCGTGAAACCACAGCTACACAACTATCAAGGGTACTCTTTTTAAAATCTATAGTCAGTGGAATTATTATGTAACTCAAACTGTGCAGAATAGTCCCAAATTTTATGAAAAGTCCCACATAAAACACTTGAATAATACAATTTTTTTCTTATGTCCCTTAAATTCATGTGATTTTCATCACCTATGGCATAATCATGGGAACATAACTGAACTTCAAAGCAGAATCTCATTGCAAACCCAACAGTGTTAGAGTTTATCTAAGTGATTTTATTACATCTTGTCAAGAGATATGAGCAGGAAAAGGGAGAAAAACTGCTAACAATGGAATAGTTATTCCTTAAGCATTTCGTATCTAGAACATTGGCAATAATGTAAAGCTAGGTGAAGATTTTTAAAGTTCATTCTTAGATTAAAAATTGTGTGACTGATCCATTGGGACCGTCCATGAAAATGCTGTAAACACCAGGTTTTGCAGGTTTTTTCTCCCTACACAAAACACTTTAAGGGATATAACTTATCACAACACTGCCAACTTTTATATTTCCGCAAAGGATGAGCCCACATTTTGCTCAAAACAAAAGAAGAAAACCTTTGGGACTGAGATTCATTAAAGCAAAGAATCTTAAGTGGAAAATAGCTGTTTAATAATTTTTCATGGACTAACCTGTTTCATGGGAGTCAGTATCACTTTGAGTAGGATTTGCTTCAGGACAAAGATGTTGTGCTATTTTGCTTTGGGAATTCTGAACAGGGCTCTTGCACTTGGAGATTATAGCCAATACATTCGTATTCAATTGGTTTTGTTCAGTTGAGGATGTTGGCACCTTTGAAATGCTGACCATCTCTGTCACTATGGAGACTGCAGTGCCTCATCCACAGTGGGTAGCTATTGGCAAAGAAGAATGCTTTTTGATAGGCAGCAAAATGGACCTCATTAGTGTTGGTCTCAGTCTGCACAAAAGATTTATATGAAGTGTCACCTTCCATTCAAATGCAGTTTTTGAATAATTATGCATATAAGGTGAAGGGTCCCTTATCTATTTTTGTTGTGTTCGATTTTTTGGCTATATGTCTGCATACAAAGGGCTCCGCTGGTGTCTTAGTGGTGAAGAACCCTCCTGCCAATACAGGACACGGAAGAGACATGGGTTCAATCCCTGGGTCGGGGAGATCCCCTGGAAAAGGAAATAGCAACCGACCCCAGTATTCTTGCCTGGAGAATCTCATGGACAGACAAGCCTGGTAAGCTACCGTCCATAGGGTTTTAAAGTGTTGGACACGATTTAGTGACTAAACGACAACAAACTGCGTACAAAACTCATCTTAACCAATGATCTTTCACATAAAGAATAATGGCACAGAGAAGGGGTGGTATTGCCTCATAGTCATATATACCTTAGTCAGTACATTGACAATCACTTTGAGCAGACTGTCCTTGACAAACTTAAATGAGGTAACTGCCTACAGTCTATCTGTCTGGTATATATTTTGAATAAATTTATTTGGTTCCTTAAGAAAGATGTATATTTTCTATTTCTTCCTGGTTTAGTCTTGGAAGGTTGTACTTTTCTAACATCAGAAGGAGAAAAACAAATATTGTATATTAACACATATTTCTGGACTCTAGTAAAAGGGTACAGATGAACCTATTTGCAGGGCAGGAATAGAGATACCAGGGCTTCCCTTGCGGCTCAGATGGTAAAGAATCTGTCTGCAATGCCGGAGACCTGGGTTCAATCCCTGGTAAGATCCCCTGGAGAAGGAAATGGCAACCCACTCCAGTATTCTTGCCTGGAGAATTCTGTGGACCGAGCTGCCTGGTGGACTACAGTCCATGGGGTTGCAAAGAGCTGGACATGATTGAGCAACTAACACATACACACACAGTAGAGACACAGACATAGAGAACAGACATGTAGACACAGGTAGAGGAAGGGGAGGGTGGGACAAATTGGGAGAGTATATTGACACATATACACTATCATGTGTAAAATAGCTAGCTAGTGGGACGCTGTTGTATAGCCCTGGAAGCTCAGCTTGGTGTTCTGTGATGACTTAGAGGGGTGAGATGGGGGTGGGGATGGGAGGCAGGCTCAAGAGGGAGGGGATATATGTACACATATAGCTTATTCACTTTGTTTTTGCAGCAGAAACAAACCCAACATGTAAAGCAATTATATTCCAATGATAAAATAATTTTATACGGGTTCCCTGGTAGCTCAGCTGGTAAAGAATGCACCTGCAATGCAGGAGACCCCGGTTCGAATCCTGGGTTGGGAAGATCCCCTGGAGAAGGGATAGGTACCCACTCCAGTATTCTCGGATTTCCCTGGGGGCTCAGATGGTAAAGCATCTGCCCACAATACAGGAAACCTGGGTTTGACCCCTGGGTTGGGAAGATCCCCTGGAGAAGGGACTGGCTACCCTTTTTAGTATTCTGGAGAATTCCATGGGGAGAGGAGCCTAGCAGGTTGCAGTCCATGGGGTCACTGAGAGTCAGATACCGCTGAGCAGCTTTCACTTCATAGAGATATAGCATAAAAAAAGAAAGATGATGCATATCACCTATAAATTCAAAGAACTAGGTATATATACACCTCTTTCTTAAAAAATAAATACATGACTTGTCCCTCAGTTCTTGTTTTTGATATACATATGATGCCTAATACAAAAAAATTGTTGGCATTTAGGCTAGAATGGGGAATATGCAAACACGCATGTGATTTCTACCCTCCCTCCATCTTTGATGCTGCATCTCAGTTGTTTTCTTGGTCCCTTTTACATCCTGATGGGTTTTTCCCAGGATACTTTCTGTGAGGGATCTTTTTTTTTTTCTTCTGATGGTAAAGCTAATGTCCTAATGCTGTCTGAGTTCCATCTATGAGAAAGCAGAGGTTTTATCTTTGTTAAGCATTTGGCTTGTGGTTTGCTGATGAGTGACCCAACTCAGGAGCATATATAATTAGAACGCTCCATTCAGGGGAGGGAAACTATAGCCAAGCGTGGAAAATACACACCGCACTCAATATCTTTGAGTCTATGCGTTTCATGGTTATGGTTCTTGTACATGGATCCCCATTATTCTATCAGGAATGCAATCACAAGAAACTTCCAAAACCCCTAAGTAGTCAGAGGCAAACCACAGACAAAAAATGGAAAACAAGAACAGCTTTGTGAAGACTGGGTTCATCATTGTTCCTTCTTCCCTCTGCCTCCAGTAATCATATATGTGCCAGGTTCGTGGAAGACTGCAGTAACGATGCTCAAGCTCCCCAGTTCCTCATTTTTCCATGTTTGTTACAACAGAGGTGGGGAAGGGAAAACGGAGGAGGCAGAAACTCCATGGGGCAAACTCTTATCTCCTTTTCAAGGCATAGCTCACGACAATCATGTACCCACCTGGAAGTCATTATTTTAATTTCTCTAGACCCTTCTTCCCCGAAGTGCAGTCTTTCTTATGGTCCTTATCAAGCAGTTTTGCATTATGGCAACCTGTAGTGCCGCTTAGAAAGCTGTTGTCTCAGCCCCAAATCCGTCCTTCAGTTCC
The DNA here is from genome assembly GCF_963930625.1 of Muntiacus reevesi. Taxonomy (NCBI): domain Eukaryota; kingdom Metazoa; phylum Chordata; class Mammalia; order Artiodactyla; family Cervidae; genus Muntiacus; species Muntiacus reevesi. The sequence continues at coordinate 36,792,265 of NC_089252.1, read as the reverse complement.
TGGCTTTGGGCTGCCGGCTGGGCTGCTGCTCTGCAAGCCACATGCTTTCTTTGCCAGCTGCTCCCTGTTAGGCTGTCTAAATAGGGAACAATAGAGGGAGACAGGAAAGCTAGAGGAGGAAGAAGAGACTGCTCTGTGCTGTTAGCTTCCTGTTTTCCCGAGCTGTGAGCTGGAGACTGCATAAAATTCTGTCCAGTGGCAGCATGGAGTCCAGTTTGTAGTTATCTCCATATCTTCGGAACCAGATGTATGATGTCCTCATCAGAGACACCAGCCAAGAAGCACTGTCATCTCTGAGATCCAACTTCTGGTTTCACAGGCTGCCTCCTCCAGGTTCCTAAATTTTAATACTTCTACCCTCTTCACCTTTTCCGCAATCCTCACCCTACTTCCTGCAACTGCTCACTCTGGGATCCTCTGGTGTCCTCTTTTTGTCTTTTCTGTTCTTGCGTACCTACTGACTAGTTCTTCATAGAACATTTATTCACATTAAAAGGAAACAGAAATCACATCAATTGTTTTAGGACACTGAGTGAATTACCCACGTTCATATTTTCTCCCGGCTTATCTGTGAGCTCATTAGCCATGCCAGATAGTAACGTAAATATACACTACCATGCATAAAATAGACAGGTAGTGGGAAGCTGTGGTATCGCCTATGGAGCTCAGCTTGGCACTCTGTGGTGACCTATAAGGGTGGGATGGAGGAGTGGGAGGGAGGCTGAAAAGGCGGGGATGTATGTATACATATGGCTGACTCATTTTGTAGTACAGCTGAAGCCAACACAAATTGTAAAGCAATTATAGTCCAATAAAAATATATATATGCTTGATTAAAAAGTCAGTAATAATACCATTATCATTTACTGAGCAATTATCATGTATCTTGCTCTATGCTGTATCTTTGTATGTGATCTCATTTAGTATCCACAACTTTATAAAATATGTTTTAGTAACTTTATGTCACAGATGAACAAACCAAGGCTCAGAGAGTTCAGGATGAAGGGAGTTCAGTACCTGCCTGATGCCTCAAGCAGGTTTTGAACCTGACTCCCAAGTCTAACCTCTTAAGCACTCTTTTAATTTGTCTACATCATGTTTGAACCCCAATTCTTTCCTCCCTGTTCCTATTAAATAACTTATTAAAGTAGCTGGGCTTATGTTCATTCAAGAAAATAAAAGCTTTCACCTCCTTTTACTAAATTAAATGTGTGATCTAGAGGATGTTTATGGTAAACCAGTTAGGAGAATGTAATGCAAGATCCGCCACTAGCCCATTCATCTCCATGGCCTTGAGGTGAAGTATAGTCTATAGAGTCTTTAAGGTCTCTGTAGATGTGTTATTTTATTATTCTGTTAACCTAAGGGGGAAAAGAGGAGGAATTCTGTCATTTTTGTCAACACAGGCAAAAAATTGGAAAGAATGTCATTTCAAATCATGTATTAGACAAGAACCCGTGAAACATTTCCATGGCCAAAATGAAACATCTGCATTCCACAAGTTTTCTGTTTTCAGCACCAGTGCTGCCCAGGTTTTAACGTGCACCCAGATCACCCAAGGATCTCTCGAGACTGAAGGTTCTGATTCGGAAGTTCTGGGTCATGGGCTAAAAGTCCGCCTTCCCACAGAGCTCCAGACCAGGATCACTCCAGCAGTAATAATCACAGCACCATCTGTTGGGCGCTTACTAGGTGCTAAGCATATTCTCTCTAATCTTCACGAGAATCTCATGAAGTTATTATTATTATTATTATTCCAAGTCTTCAGATAAGGAAACTTGAGCCTGGGAACAAGTTCAGTAACTTACTGCTGGCCTTAAGGTAGAAAGTGGAAGGACTGAAATTCAAAGCCTTGTCTTCTGACTCCACATCCTTTTGGTGTGTACTCATTAACAGTGTGTTACAAGCAGCCATGGAGAAGGGAATGGCAACCCACTCCAGTATTCTTGCCTGGAGAATGCCACAGACAGAGGAGCCTGTTGAGCTATAGTCCATGGGGTTGCAAAGAATCAGACACGACTGAGCAACTAACACACACAACCAGCAAAGTCATTAAAAGTAGGACATGAGGTGTGATCAGCAAGATCAGTACCTTAAGGTGTCAGAGTGGTGATTTTTATTAAATGCTTCAATACTTGGAAGTTAATCTGTTTTGGAGCGATTTGTGGAAAATATTATTTAAATTTTGAACTCTTGCTTATACCTCGTCTACAAATATCACAACCGTTTCAGAAGAGTTATGTAGTTCAGGTATTATAATTGAGCAGTTCATTAGAACAAAAACTGTGATGGAGATAAGGGGGTTATGTATTTCTCTGTCAAACTTAAGCAAAAAGAAATGCAGTAGGGAATTGAATGTGAGCATTAGCTTGCAGTGCTAACTAAAGCGTAAATCCACATTAGCACCAGTGACTTTAAACGGCTTCATCATTCATGGGCACACAGATTGAAGCCAGATTAAGGGCAAAAAAGTTATTTTACCAGCAGCCCCCAAAGATTTCACCTATAGATGTAGATAATGAGCATTACCATGGATACAGGATAATTATATCACCTGAATAGAATCTAAGGGAATTGGAAAAACAAGAGACAAAGAAATAAGCTGAATGATTCATTTTTTGGAAAAATCTCTGCAGACAATTTAACAGTAAAGTGGGGTGACTAAGGAACACATATATTTCATGCCCATATGTCACAGTAATATCTAATTAGGCGCAAGGTGCCAGTGGTAGTTATAGAATGACCGCTGAAAGAAGGAAGGCTGAATAGAGAGTTGCTGGCAACTTGGTGGTCCTCTTGCTATGTTGAGTGTGCTGAATGTTGCAATGCACTGATTGGTTGTTTTCTTTTTCCTTTTTTTTTCATTTATTTTTATTAGTTGGAGGCTAATTACTTTACAATACTGTAGTGGTTTTTGCCATACATTGACATGAATCAGCCATGGAAAATTAGATTGTAATTGACTTAATTTTCCCCCCCAATAACTTCCTGGTTATAAATGAGGATGCTGAGGCCAGTGCACCAGGTTAAGCCCTTAAAGATGGAAGAAAAGAGGAAAAATAACCTGCCTTGCTAACTCTGACTCAGGGTGACTGATCCTCTGCATTCTCTTAGCTCAAGTGTAAGAACCCACATTCCCAGAAGTGTAGAGTGGTGTAAACAGTGGGATCAATGGATACTCATAGCTTGAACATAAGCTCTACTCATCAACACACCCAACTTCAAATCTCTCCAAAAAATCAGGAAAATCCTATGGAGATGGAAATGGCAAATCTCTGTACAATGTTGCCTGAAATTCCACCAGGAAATCATGTTAGCTTAATGAAAAAAAACCTTGTCCTTGAAAAACAAGGTTATCAGAAGAAGCTGTAGTAGTCTCACTATTGTTCTGGATGGCATTAAATTGTAGTCTCTAACCTGGCTGAAAGAAATGAAACTCTTGTAAGAGTGAAGAGAGTGTGGAGGTAGAATTCTGATATGGTCCCCAAGATTCCCTGATCCCATGGTGTACACACCCCGCTGAGTCCCCAGGACTATGAATACAGTGGATTTTACTCATGGGATTAGGTTCCACTCCACAACACAGTGGATCTTAAGGAGATCATTCAGAAAGGTCTGACCTAATCTCAGAGGTACCTTAAATCTGGGTTTAGAGGTCAGAGGTAGAAGAAATCACAGATGGAACGCCCAAGAAGGATTTGATGGATCCTCGTTGGCCTGAAGGTGGAGGGGCCATGTGTCAAGGATGCAGTTCATCTCCAGGAGCTGAGAATGGCTCCTGAATGATAGGCACCCAGGCAGTGGTGACTATAGTCCTATAACCATAAGGATCTGAATTCTCCGAGTCTTCCCAAGGACCTTCAGACGAACATTCAGCCAGGCTGACACCTTGATTTTGGCCTCATGATCCCTGAGCAGGGAACCCAGTCATGTTGTGCTGGACTTTTTTATTTTTTAAAATATTTCTAACATGATTTACTGAATCATTTTTCATTTTAATACATTCTTGTAATGACTTTAGCTTTCTTTCTTTTTTTTTTTTTTTCCATGATGGTTACACATGTGGCAGCATTTATTTTCAGTTTATTATATATATGTAGTAAGGTATGTTGGATAGAGAAATGCTACAACATTTACAAAGTTTAATATATTCAGTTCTTTGTATTTTTTAGGCGATAGTTACTGTTACAATTACCATTTTAAAAATTTGTTTATGTCTAGTTGGAGGATAATTGCTTTACAATATTGTGTTGGTTTCTGCCATACATCAACATGAATCAGCCTTACGTATACATATGTCCCCTTGTGCTGGACTTCTGACCAGCAGAACTGTGAGCCAAAAATCTGGTATTGTTCTAAGGCACTCAGTGTGTGGTTAATTGTTACACAGCATATACAAGAGTATGAAAGAGGGAGGGGCTGTAGGGACCTTTGAGCTGCAGACTGGGAGAGGACAGGTGGTTGAGCTGGTGAGCAGGGAAGGCTGGAGAAGAGATATGCAGGTCTGGTGGTGGAGGCAAGGGTCCCCAGGTAGACAGTAAGTCCAGGAAGGTAGGTGAATACTAAGTCACTTCAGTCATGTCCAACTCTTTGCAATCCCATGGATTGTAGCCTGCCAGGCTCCTCTGTCCATGGGATTCTCCAGGCAAGAATACTGGAGTGGGTTGCCATGTCCTCCTCCAGGAAATGTGGACCCAGGGATTGAACCTGGGTTCTAATGTCTCCTGCATTGTCAGGCAAGTTCTTTACCATTAGGTCTACCTGGGAAACCCAGGAAGGTGGGTGGAGGGCTCAAAACTTACAAGTTCCTTTGAATCTCCCTTTTTGGAATTAGAGTCATAAATTGGGTTTTAGTTTGGATCTACCATTATTCATTCAGTGAGCTTAGAGTATCACTGTATCTGTCTAGTCCTCAGGTTTTTAATTTGTAAAATAAACAGATAAACTAATAAGGATCTCTTAAGTTCTTTTTAGCAAGAACATGCTTTAGTCAGAGAAGCTGACCTTCCTGCCTCTAATCTCTTTCAATTTATCCTACAGAGCTAATCACATCACCCTCTTTTTGAAAAGCTTAAAGATTTAAACTCTTTAGGATACCATCCAAAATCCTTTGTGAAGTGACATCCAGTGGAATCTTAGTATCACAGACCACTACTCAACCTCTAAGCACTCCAGGTTCTACCCCATCTGAACATTTCCCTTGTCTCAAATGTGATTCCAGGCTTCCTTCTTTCCTGCTTCACTCATAGTTCTTTTGGGACGAAATATTTCTTTGTCTGAGTGTGGTAATCAAGCTCAGCTAATTCATTAAGATGCAGATTAGGTTATATTTTGTGCTACTATTTTAGAGTTTTCCCGGTTATCTTAATTCACAGGAATTTTGTCTGGATTAGTGTCAACTTTCAGTTGTGGGTTTCCCAGGTGGCACAGTGGTAAAGAATTCTCCTGCCAGTGCAGGAGACATGGGTTCAGTCCCTGGGTGGGGAAGATCCCCTGGAATAGGAAATGGCAACCTGCTTCAGTATTCTTGCCTGGACAATTCCATGGACAGAGGAGCCTGGCGGGCTACATTCTTTGGGGCTTCAAAAGAGTCAGCCATGACTGAGCAACTGAGCAAGCATGCAGTTTCAGCTGTATGCAAAATGTTCTTATACTTTTTATCAGATTTTAAAATTAAAGTTTTGCTGATATTAGGGAATTCCCTGGAAGGGTCCAGTGGTTAGGACTCTGTGCTTTCATTGCCAAGGGCGCAGGTGCAACTCCTAGTTGGGGAACTAAGATCCCCCCGCAGCATGGCCAAAAATAATAAAAGATGCAGTTTAAATGATACCTTGTCCAAGAAGCAGTTTCTCATCTCTCAAACTGGAAATAATTGCCGCCTTCTCTGAACCATAGATGTAATGATGTAATAGATGTATGTAACCATAGATATAATGATGTAATAGATGTATGTAACAATAGATGTAATGATTCTCCAAGTCATCTGACTTGGTTCATAATCTTTTTGTGTAGCATTCACCTTCTATATGTATTTAATAGTAAGTACATGTATGTGTTTATATATAATGCATGGTGGTTTAGTCACTAAGTCGTGCCCGATTCTTGCGACCCCATGGACTATAGCCTGCCAGGTTCCTTTGTCCATGGGATTCTCCAGGCGAGAATACTGGAGTGGGTTGCCGTTTTCTTCTCCAGGGGATCTTCCCGACCCAGGAGTTGAACCTGGATCTCCTGCATTGCAGGCAGATTCTTTAACAACTGAGCTACAAGGCAAGCCCACTATATATTTTGCATAGGTATATATTTATATCTGATCATCTCTATTGTTTATAAGTTACTCAAGGACTGGGAACTTGTTTGCCTGATTATTTTTTCAGAAAGTGAGGAGGAACTAAAGAGACTCTTGATGAAAGTGAAAGAGGAGAGTGAAAGAGCTGGCTAAAACTCAACATTGAAAAATCTAAGATCATGGCATCCAGTCCCATCACTCCATGGCAAATAGGTGGGGGAAACAATGGAAACAGTGACAGACTTTATTTTCTTGGGCTCCAAAATCACTGCAGATGGTGACTGCAGCCATGAAATTAAAAGACACTTGCTCCTTGGAAGGAAAGCTATGACCAACCTAGACAGCCTGTGCTATGTTGCCTCTGGTCTGGTACTCTGCCTTTTATAGTGAACTTGAAGGGCCTTTTGTGAAAGAACTTCTCCCCAAATGGCTTGGGTTTCTCTTCTCTAAAAAAAATAAATAAAATCAGATATATGTATACATGTATATATGTATGCATATATATTAATATGGGCTTCGCGGGTGGCTCAGACCAGAGAAGAATCTGCCGGCAATGCAGGAGACCTAGTTTTGATCCCTGGGTCTGGAAGATCCCCTGGAGAAGGGAATGGCTCCACACTCCAGTATTATTGCCTGGAGAATTCCATAGACAGAGGAGCCTGGTGGGCTACAATCCTTGGGGTCACGAAGAATCACACATGACTGAGCGACTAACACTTTCACTTCACTTTCATATATTAATATATATGTATTATTTGGAATTAATTTTCTAGCTTTTTTAAAAGATATTTTAGATGACAGAAATGTTAGCCTTGTTACTATTATTCAAAGACAGACTATTTATTCTACATTTATCCATCCTTCTCTCCCACCTTAATTAGCAGGGCCCAGAATCCCAGAACCATTCTACCACACAGATCATTGTAATGGACATTTTAGTTTTCTCTGTCTCCACCACTGCACAGTCTTATTTTTAATTTTTAAAAGATTTTGGCCGTGTCATCTGGCATGTGGGATCTTAGTTCCCTGATCAGGGGCCAAACTTGTACCCCTTGTATTGGGAGTGTGGAGTCTTAGCCACTGGACCACCAGAAAAGTCCCTCTACCACTGCACACTTGCATGCAGACTTTCTCATTCTGCTCACAGGGTGAGGCTTCTTCCCACTTGACCATTTCTTTTTGCTTTTTCTATTTTTTTCCTAGTTCCGTTTATAGCTTTCCTGAGAGTTAACACTGGTGTAATTTTTTTTTTTTTTTACAGTGTAGCTTGTTTAGTGAGAGACTTTATTTTTTGGGGCTCCCAAATCACTGCAGATGGTGACTGCAGCCATAAAATTAAAAGACGCTTGCTCCATGGAAGAAAAGCTATGACAAACCTAGACAGTATATTGAAAAGCAGAGACATTACTTTTCTGACAAAGGTCCGTCTAGTCAAAGCTATGGTTTTTCTGGTAGTCATGTATAATTGTGAGAGCTGGATTCTAAAGAAAGCTGAGCACTGAAGAATTGATGCTTTTGAACTGTGGTGTTGGAGAAGACTCTTGTGAGTCTCTTGGACTGCAAGGAGATCCAACCAGTCCATCCTAAAGGAAATCAGTCCTGAATATTCATTGGAAGGACTGATGCTGAAGCTGAAACTCCAATAATTTGGGTACCTGATGTGAAGAACTGACTCCTTGGAAAAGACCCTGATGCTGGGCAAGACTGAAGGCAGGAGGAGAAGGGGATGACAGAGGATGAAATAGTTGGATAGCATCAACGATTCAATGGACTTGAGCTTGAGCAAGCTCTGGGAGTTGGTGATGGACAGGGAAGCCTGGTGTGCTGCAGTACATGGGATCGCAAAGAGTTGGACATGACTGAGCGACTGAAATGAACTGAACTGAACTTGTTCACAGTTATAAGTCTATCTTGTTGACAGGGGCAAGCTGGAGTCATTCAGTAAGTGCTTGTTGGACATTCTGTAAGAATGACAAGACATTGAGAAAACATTTCAGAGAGAAATAAAAATGCCCAATTTTCAGGAGATCCAGTCCGTGCGTCCATAACTTCTCTGTGTGATACACCAATAAACAGCTTGAAAGCTGGCAACACAGCTGGCTGGAGTGGGTGCCAAGGAAGCAGATGGTGATGATGCAGGAAGAATGCTCTCCATCGCTTGGCATTAGACTCTTTTGATATGTACCAAAAATGGAGATAGAATTGACAGGCACCAGGGTGACTAAAGCAGGCTGTATTGCCACCACTTGTCAGCTGGAATATTTTAAACACACATTGGTGATGAACTCTTTGGACTTACTTGACTTTCTCCCACATTCTCAAAGGACTTTTCTAGAAAAATATTGCCCTAGTGATGGATGGAAAAACTGAGGTCTCAAAGTCAGTATTACTGAGGATGACTTCACTGGTAGCTCAGACAGTAAAGAATCTGCCTGCAATGTGGGAGACCTGGGTTCAATCCCTGAGTTGGGAAGATCCCCTGGAGAAGGGAACTGGCTACCCACTCCAGCATTCTTGCCTGGAGAATCCCATGGACAGAGGATCCTGGTGGGCTACAGTCCGTGGGGTCACAAAGAGTCAGACATGACTGAGTGACTGACAGACACACATATACATACATATAGCTTAAATATTGAATCATTTCTAAGATCAGGCCTCTAGCAGTTGAGGTTTCGGTGTCCTTCCTTTTTAAAACTTTCTCGAAGACAGTCACATCAGCAGGTTGTTGCAATAATGTGGTATATTCCCTATGTACTTGGTATCAATTCTGTTTTTTCCTTTTAAGAGAGAAACTATACAGAAGGGTAAAGAGTAGACCTAACAGATGAGAGAGAGGCTCGTTCTTTAGGGTTTAAAAGTCTGCCAAACTATTTCAATGCATCTGAGCCAATCAGCTATCTCCTCAACTGGCTGAGTTGCAGAGGAAGCAGGTGATATACAAGAAGGAGAGTCCATAGTGAAATACCTGCTCACAGCACCTGAGTTTTCTGCACCTCAGTACACCTCCTATGTGGGATGTTGTGTGTGCATAAAATTGATCTTTGAGCCTTATGACTGGAGAACTGAGGGCAAAATGCACTTTCATTTTGATTGCTTTTGTATCTTACGGTTCATAATCTGTCATCACTCTCTAATGATAATGAAAATAGCAGGGCTAAATTATTCCCAGTAATTCTGGAACAGTTTTAAGGAAGGAAGGAAGATTAGTGGGTGTGCTTATTTTTAATTTTTTATGTAATTTTTAAAAGCTACTTTCCATTTACAGTTATTGCAAAGTATTGGCTATGCTCTCCATGTTGTACAATACATCCTTGAGCCCATCTTACACCTAATAGTTTGTACCTCGTACTCCCCACCCCTACATTGCCCCGCCCCCTCACTGGTGACCACTAGTTTGTTCTCTAGATCTGTGAGTCTGCTGCTGCTGCTTCTTTTTTTTTTTAATATTCACTAGTTTGTTGTATTTTTTAGATTTCACATATAAGTGGTATAATAGAGGATTTGTCTTTCTCTGACTTACTTCACTTAGCATAATGCCCTCCAAGTCCATCCATGTTGCTACAGATGGCAAAATCTCATTATTTTTGATGGCCAAATAGTATTCCATTGTGTACATATATACCACAGCTTCTTTACCCACTCACCCATTGAAGGACACATAGGTTGTTTTCATGGCTGGCAACTGTAAATAATGCTACTATGGACTTGGGGTGCATGTATCTTTTCAAGTTACTGTTTTTGATTTTTGTCAGATATACACCCAGGAGTGGAATTGCTGGGTCACAGGAGTTTGAGTAAACTCCGGGAGTTTGTGATAGACAGGGAGGCCTGGCGTGCTGCAATTCATGGGGTCACAAAGAGTCGGACACGACTGAGCGACTGAACTGAACTGAACTGAACTGAGGGTAGTTCTGTTTTCAGTTTTTTGAGAAACCTCTACTCTGGTTTCCATGGAAGCTGAACCAATTTACATTCCTATCCATGGTATTCAAGGGTTCCCTCTTCTCTACTCCCTTTCCGACATTTACTGTAGAATGGGTGTGCTTGTTTTCACTGTTATCTCTTTTCACTGTTATCATCTTCTCTGTGATGCTGAGGTCAGGCCTCTGCAAACTCTGTTTCCCAGACTTCCTTGCTGGTTGAGTCAAATCTTGGCCAACAGAAGGGAAATTGGGAGGTGGCAGGAATGGAGAATGCGTTTCCCTCCTGGTTTTTCTGGTGCCTTTTGGCATCACTCCAACAGTACCAGTTGACTCTGGCAGCCATTTGGTTTTGACACCACCAGAAACAGCTTCACTCGTTCCCCTGAGAGGTGCTGGTACTACTTCTGACAGTCTCGTCTATGGTAAGCATGGAGTCTCTTCTCTGGGCTCCCAGGTTCATGAAACCTCACTTGCTGCTTGTTATCCCAGCCCTCTTTAACATCATGGAACCAGTTGTTGTTCAGTCACTAAGTCATGTCTGACTCTCTCATCCCATGGACTATACCACGCCAGGGTTTCCTGTCCTTCACCATCTCCCGGATTTTTCTCAAACTCATGTCCATTGACTCGATGATGCCATCCAATCATTTCATTCTCTGTCACCCCCTTTTCCTCCTGCCTTCAACCTTTCCCAGCATCAGGGTCTTTTCCAATGAGTTGGCTCTTCATATCAGGTGGCCAAAGTATTGGAACTTCAGCATCAGTCTTTCCAATGAGTATTCAGTGTTGATTTCCTTTAGGATATACTGGTTTCTCCTCTTTGAAGTCCAAGGAACTCTCAGAAGTCTTCTCCAACAGCACAATTCAAAAGCATCAATTCTGCAGTGCTCAGCCTTCTTCATAGTCCTTCCCTCACATCCGTACATGACTACTGGAAAACTATAGCTTTGACTATATGAAGATTTGTCAGCAAAATGATGTCTCTGCTTTTTGTCTAGATTTATCATATCTTCCCTTCCAAGGAGCAAACATTTTTTAATTTCATGGGTGCAGTCGCCGTCCACAGTGATTCTGGAGCCCGAGAAGATAAAATCTGTCACTGCTTCATTTTTTCCCCTTCTATTTGCCATGGACCCAACACTGTTAATGAACGAGCCACATCCCTGCAGGAATCCTGACTGTGAGAGTGGCCAAAGGACAAGGTGATTTAGAGTGGGATTTCACAGGGACGTCTGTCAGGCTGATTTTGGCTCACCATAAGCGGGGCTTGACTTTCCAACTGTGGGACTTGCCCCTTAATGGGTAGAAAGGGCTCTCTGTGACTGGAAGCATCAGCAGGAACTAGATGACTTCTGTCAGAGGTGCTGTAGCAAAAACAATTAGAGATGCTTTGCCTGTGAGAGTGGCAAAGCCTTAAAATACTGGGAATTGCCACAGTGCAGAGATTCACACACACCCGCTGCTGGGGTTTGCATGGTGAAGCCTTCTTGAAGGGGAATCCAGCAAACTATGTTCAATCCCCATCTTATTTTATAAAAGGGGACGGGAAATAAACATGATATGAATATATTGTATGTCAGGGATATTAGAGACAAGAACTCATAAGAAAGTCAAGTGTGGATGGACCTAGAGACTGTCATACGAAGTGAAGTCAGAAAGAGAAAAATATTGTATGTTAACATGTGTATATTGAATCTAGAAAAATGGTTTAGATGATCTTGTTTGCAAAGCATTGTCGACTCAATGGACATGAGTTTGAGAAAACTCCGTGAAACAGGCAAGACTTTGCAGGCAAGTCTATGAGGTCGCAAAGAGTCGGACACAACTGAGCAACTGAACAAGAGCAAATTTGCAAATTTGAAATAGAGACAGACGTAGAGAACAAAGGTGGGGTTACCAAGGGGGAAAGTGGGGAGTGGGATGAATTAGGAGATTTGGGATTGGTGTGTATACGTTATTGATAGTATGTGTAAAATAGATAACTAATGAGAACCTACTGTTTAACACAGGGATCTTTATTCAGTGCTCTGTTGTGACCTAAAAGAAAGAAAGTGAAAGTGAATTCACTCAGTCATGTCCAACTCTTTGTGACCCCATGGGCTATAGCCTACCAGGCTTCTCCGTCCATGGGATTTTCCAGGGAAGAGTACTGGAGTGGGTCGCCATTTCCTTCTCCAGGGGATCTTCCCAACGCAGGGATCGAACCCAGGTCTCCTGCATGGCGGGCAGACGCTTTACCCTCCGAGCCACCAGGGAATACACAGGAAGTCTGAAAAAGGGAGGATATGTGTATGCATATAGCTGGTTCACTTTGCTGTAGAGCAGAAACTAACACAACATTGTAAAGCAGCTATACTCCCATGAAATTAATTTTTGAAAAGTGTGGAGATGGCCCTGCAGTGTGGAGGTTGCCGTTTTAGGTGGGGTGGGCCAGCACGGCCGTTCTGGAGCAGCTGCTTTTGAGCGGAGGTGAATAGCCGGCCAGGCGGGATTCTGGGGGAAGAATATTCCAAGGAGAGAAGAGGGCAGGCGTTCTGAGGAGGAAAGGGAGGACCTTCCTCAAGGAAGTTCAGGAAGTGACGGAGAACAGGAGGAGGTGATGTCACAGAGGCGTCAGCGGCCAGGTGGTGTGGGGAATCATTGACAAGGATGAGAAAATTCTGCTTTTTCTGAGTGATGTCAGCAGACACTGGACCATTATTTTTTTTTTAGCAAAGAAGAGCCATGATCTCACATAGGTTTCCTATTAAAGTTTTAAAGATATATTCAGTCTTTGACCTAAAAACTTCACTTTCAAGCATTTGCTTTAAAAAAATTATCAGAAAAAAATGTCTAAGGATGTATGTAACTACATGACTGTTGACTAAGAGCTGCTCAACTTTTAGAGCCCTTACTGGATACCAGACATTATTCCAAGCACTTTGCATATACAAATTCATTTTGCCAGCATAGCTTTTCCATGAGAGAGATATGGTCTCTCTTTTATAGATGGGGAAACTGAGGCACAGAGCAATGAAGTGTCTTGCCCAGGACATTGAATAGCAGAGACTGGATTTTAATCCAGGAAGCCTGGCTCCAGAGTCCACACTTTGAATCATTTGGCTGTAAATGAAAATGGTTTCCCTAGTGGCTCAGTGGTAAAGAACCCACCTGCCAATGCAGGTAGACCTAAGAGACGCAGGTTTGATCCCTGGGTTGGGAAGACCCCTGGAGAAGGAAATGGAAACCCACTTCAGTATTCTTGCCTGGGAAATTCCATGGACAGAGGAGCCTGGTGGGATACAATCCACAGGTTTGCAGAAGAGTTGGATATGACTGAGCAGGCACGCTTCTTATAAATGAAAATAGGTTCACATTATAACACCCAGTGAAAAAGGCAGATTCTCCAACTGTGTGTAATACTTTTGTTATATATATATATATATATGGACATCTTTAGAATTACGTACACGTGTAACAAAATGAGGATTCTGAGTATTTCTTCTTTTATTCCCCAAGATTCCCTTTTCCACTTGGGAACATACCCTGGGCTTCCCACCCCTGACTTCACCTTGCATCTCTAAGTGGGGTGGTGGGGAGGCACTGCAAAGAGAACACCCCACTGGCACTCCTGACCCACCAACCCAGTGGTGGGTCTGTGACTCTGACCCTGCGCTTGTCCTCCAGGACTTTTTATCACTCTGCCTTCCCAGCCTGAGCTGATTCACCCAGGGAGGAGCATCTGGCTGTACTTGGCTGATCAAACTGTCTCTCCCCAAAACTGAAAGCCAGCCTGCAGCCCGGCAGTCACTGGAATTGAGTCACATTCACAGGGGCCCCTGGAGATTCTGAATTCTCTGACTGCCAGGTCTTCTGTGTGGATTCCCGCTTCCCTGAAGCCTGGCAACTCGGCATTTCCTTTGATTCTCTGAGTGATGCCAGCACTCATCTACTAGGTCCGGGGTTTTGTTTATATCAGCAAGGAATATGGCTGCTGCTACAAACAGAAGACCTTTATCTGATATTGTCTAGAGGGAAGCATGGCAAAATGTTAACAGCAGGTGAGGGAATTTTGCATGACTTTGCCTTTACAAATGACAAATACTCAAATGTGAGGTTAAAAATGCTTCAGTTGATTTTACTGCCTATTTATTCAAAGTGTGACATAAAGTTTCCTGAGGTTCACTCATAGCCGATAGCACCTAGAGCACCCATGGCCCAGACCTAAGTACAGAGACTAGGGTAGATGGCATGAAAAGATATTGACGATGATGACGTACAAGTCACAGAGACGTCTGACAGTAAGAGGAAAACTTGGGAAGTTTCAGACCAGAAGGTAGAACAGATAGTGGAGGCTGGAGGTGGGTGTAGGAAGGGGACTCATGACAAATCATATTTCAAAATTCCGGTGTTCTCATTTGCTGCTATGACTGTTGTAATAAGCTCTCAGGGAACTTTGTGATTTTCTCACCTAAAACACGTTATTAAAACCAATTAGCTTTCATGATTTCTGTTGTTGGTAACACAGTGTACATTACCCATGTTGGAACAACGTTTTTCTCTAGGACGTCCAGATTCTAAAGGGTTTGCATATCAACAAAACAGACAGACCTCTAATGTAAATGGGTTACGAATAAAAGAAATGCTAGCTTATGGAAATCAATGAGCAAAAAAATGTGTTTCAGTCATTCCTAAGCAATGGCCTGTCACAGTTAACTGCTTATTTAGTTAGGCCTTCAGCAAAATCCTAAAATCTATTCATCGCCTTCATTCCTGCTAAGTTTCCCCAGCCTTCATGAATCAGTTCCTCAGTGTCTGAATGCTCACTCCATGTCAGGCGTGGCCCCAGGGAGAGGGAACGCAGACTGTGAATCACTTGGTTTCCACCCCAGAGGCAGCCCAATGGGGCAGGAAGGACATGGCAGGAAAACTTCAATGCATGCCCTAAATTTTAAAAAATTAATTATTTATCTGTTTTTGGCTGTGCAGGGTCTTTGTTGCTGCACAGGCTTTTCTCTAGTTGCAGCAAGCGGGGGTGACTCTCTAGTTGCAATGTGTGGGCTTCTCACTGTGGTGGCTTCTCTTGTTGCAAAGCACAGGGTTTAGGGTGAGTGAGTTTCAGTAGTTGCGGCTCCTGGGCTCTAGAGCACAGGTTCAATAATTGTGGTACTCTGGTTTAGTTGCCCTGTGGTATGTGGGATCTTCCCGGATCAGGGATGGAACCCATGTCTTCTGCATTGGCAGGCAGATTCTTCATCCCTGAGCCACCAGGGAAGTCCATGCCTTAAAATTTGAACACCCAAACATAGGACACTGTAACAGTCATAATTATATCTATTGATTTTTAAAATTTTTATTGAAATATAGTTGATTTACAATGTTGTGTTAGTTTCAGGTGTACAACGAAGTGAATCAGTTATATATATATACATATATATACACACACTTTTTTTCATTCTCTTCCATTACAGGTTATTACAAGATACTGAGTATAGTTCCCTGTGCTATACAATAGGTCCTTGTTGGTTATCTATTTTGCATATAGTAGAGTGTATATCTCAATCTCAAACCCCTAATTTATCCCTCTTCCTGTTTTGTATGACACTGGGACCCTGTACCTAACACTCCACACATTCACAATGATCTTTTGTGGTGATGCTGCTATTGCCTTCCTCATTTTACTGATGAGGAAATTGGGCTCAGAGAATTAAGTAACTTGCCCAAGATTATAACATTCAGACATGGTGGACTCAGCTTTGTACATGGACACAGTGGAACTCTAGAACTGTGGCTTTAACCACTGCCTGTAATTCTTCATTAAATCTGGAGGACATGAAATCTGACTGAAGGTGTGGGAAGTCAGGATCTTCTATGGACTGAGTATTTGTGTGCCCCACAAATTCCTGTGTTGAAGTTCTAACCCCTAGTGGGGTCGTGTTTGGAGATGAGACCTTTGGGAGGCAGTTAGGTTGAGATGACATCATGAAGGTGTGGCCCTCACGATGGAGTCATGTCCTTTTAGGAGAACCATCAGACGGCTTACTGTGTCTACATGGTGGTTTAGTCGCTAAGTTGTGTCCAACTCTTTGAGACCCCCATGGACTGCAGCCTGCCAGGCTCCTCTGTCCATGGGATTCTCCAGGCAAGAATACTGGAGTGGGTTGCCATTTCCTTCTCCGGGGATCTTTCCGAGCCAGGAAGGACACAATAAGAAGGTGGCCTGCTGGCAAGCAAGCTTTTCACCAGAACCTGACCATTCTGGCTTCTTGGTAGAGGACTTCTAGCCCCTGGAACCTTGTTCAATCGCCCAGTCTCAGTATTTTGTTATGGCAGCCTGAGCAGAGTAAAGTAGGATCACTTCCTGGGCAGAGATGCTAGAGCACAGATGTTCCCTCCCGGGCCTGGAGCCCTGGGCAGTTCTGGAGAACTGCCCACTCTCAAGGATGCACAGGCTTTATTGGGGGGTGTCCTTGCCATCATAATGGCAATTATGGATAGGGGAGGCCGGGAAGCAGGACTAGGCAGAGGAAGAAAGCTAGGCTAAGATGTGGTTGCACCAAAGCTGTCAGTTGATCCTCTGCAGAGCTACTGATGAGCTGAGGGAGGGAGGGGTTCTTTACACCCTGGAATAGGCCAGTCCTTGGCGACTGCCCATGGGAAGGGCCATGACCTTGATGGAGGTAGCTCCTGTGGGCCAGCCCTGGAGGGATATCATCTTGAGTGCTACGTATGTCCCAATATCAGTCCTAGAGCAGGTTTCAGATGCTTGTTTATCAAGATGGCCAGAAGCTGGAGCAATAAGGCTTGTATCTTAGAGGGGGATCTGGGTGGGATTTTCCCATGATTTCAGATCCAAATATAACCTCAAGTGGTTATCTGTGTGTGCTTTCATGAGTGATGGGAACACTCGAGTTTTAGAGTAAAATCCAAAGTAATCTCACTGAGTGTTTAAACCCTCACAGACACTAGTGCTGATTTTAGTTTCGTATTTTTACCATTGCTGCTTCAACTTCAACTTTCAGGAGGAAAAAGAAGGTTGGATTCTCTGCACAGTCTTACATTGGCAGCCTACCACTATCATAGTAAGAACAATCTGTTACTTCCAAAATTCTGGTGAGCCTGATCCTTGTAAACTCAAGGCAGAATTTTGGGACTTTATCTAATACGTGGTGAATAAGTGGTGCCAGTGTTCATTCATTTTCTACTACTGTACAAGCTACATTGCTGCCTTTTTGCTTTGTGATACTGTGATATGTCTTCCTGACATTTTGCATGGGAGAAGCCTCCTGTGGCCAACTTTTCTGACATCATTGGAATTCATACTGTTGATACTCGGAGAGAGGTTTTACAATCTCCTCCTCTGTGTGTTTTTTTTTTTTTTTTGGACCAGAGTCATTCAAAAAACATCCATTCCTAGCACTGAGAAATGTGACATGCTTATTTTAGGTGCGGGATTAAAATTTAAATTCTGGAGCCTACTCTCAAAAGAAATGCACTTAAAAAAAACCACTAAAGAAAAAAATGAAAATCAAAGTTCAATAAGCTGTTTGATCACCCCATAGCAAGGCTGAAGTTTGAAGCAGTGGCAATACAGAGACAGACATCAGAATACCCAGGGAGGTCCTTCCAAAGGGATGCACCCATGTGGGTGCATGGGGTCAGAGGAGGCACAGTCTATGCACATCATTTGACTGAGCAGTCAGGAAGTGGCCTAGAACTCACCTAAACTGAGTATCAGGGCTTCCCTGGTGCCTCAGTGGTAAAGAATCCACCTGCAATGCAGGAGATGTAAGAGACGTGGGTTCCATCCTGGGGTTGAGAAGATCCCTTGAAGGAGGAAATGGCAACCCACTTTAGTATGCTTGCCTGGGAAATCCCATGGACAGAGGAGCCTGGCAGGCTACAGTCCATGGGGTTACAAGAGTCGGACAGGACTTGGTGACTAAACCACAACTACATTGCATATACGTCTCCTGTTAAGACTTTACTGGGTCTTCTCTTGCTAGGGGCATTAGAGTTCAAGTTCACATGTGAGTATCTTGGTCATCATGGTTCAGAATCTGAAAATGGGAACATTCAGGCTTGTTTCTGATACAGCTGGCCAGACTCACTCTATCAAAACATACAGAGTCTGGAATAGAAAGAAGCACCTCAATCTAATGAATTTAAAATGAGAAACAGTACTGCCAGGTACATTAGAAAGTATGCTTGACTCTTCCCTGCATGCTTCTCATTACAGGAGAATAGACCACTATAAACTAACATTGTCCTCAGTAGTGGGCTGATGTTAGAATCCAGTGTCATGGCCATCACCTTCTTAGGTTTAAACTTAACAAAGAGACTTGAAATCAAGATCATGTCAACCATCAGTGTTGCTGGTGTCAAAGCACAAAGACTGGGTCTTGCTATTTGACTCATCTTGTTTAGTCTCCATTCAAAACACCCTTCTTTTTTCTAAATATTTTGCAAAATAGAAAGCACTTAATAGAGCTATTGCCTCTTTTTGCTTTCTGAACTGTTGTTCTAAAACTGTGCCAAAAACCAAACAACACAAAAAGAGTCATCAAGAAATGCATTCAATCTATAGCATAATGGGTTATGTTTAACTATTGCTTTTTTGCCAGGAGAATAATAAGCGATGTGACCTTGGTACATTAGCTGTAGGAAGAGTTTATTTGTTTGACATCTCTGTATCATTTAAAATGAAATGATGGCAAAAGAGTCCAAAATGGGCATTTGTGAATTTCTAAACCATAAAAGAAATGATAACATAGCATCCTTATACAATAATTCTACAGTGATAATCATGGTAATTAGTAGAAAGTGATCTTAAAACAAGATAAGTAATGCTGTGTGTATGTGTGTGTGTGTGTGTGTGTGTGTGTGTGTGTGTGTGTGTTAGTTGCTCAGTCGTGTCCAACTCTTTGTGACTCTGGGGACTGTAGCCCACAAGGCTCCCCTCTCTATGGAATTCTCCAGGCAAGAAAACTGGAGTAGGTTTGCCATGCCCTCCTCCAGGAGATCTTCCTGATCAAGTGGTCGAACCTAGGTCTCTTGCATGGCAGGCAAATTCTTCACCACCTGAGCTACCAGGGAAGCCCTATAGGTAATGCTAGCATATAGTTATAGGAATGCTCATGGGGTGATTTTACGTGTTGTTTGACACACAATACTTGGCCATGTGCTGGGCTCAGATGCGGTGCTCACTAAATGCCCTAATGGACTAAGGGAATAAATTAGGAGACTATTGCTCAAGGCCACACATCGGTCCTACTGGGATTTTCAGTCCAGGATGGGAATGCTTTGGCTCACGTCGTCCTCTTGGGGGTCTGAGGATTTTCTTGGATTTTCATCTTTTTCTGCATCCAGGACTGTGTCAGGGGCTCGGAGTATCTGGGAAGGTAGACACAGTGAACTGCCCTTGGGATGAGGCATCTGACTAACATGCTGATCTGCCACATAGCTTCCGCCCAAGTGATGCTAGAAATATCTCAAGAACAGAAGGGCAAGTTCTGCCTGTTGCCAAGTTTATTTTGTATTTTCTGCATGTTAAAAAGGAAAACCCACGCAACCAAGAGCGCTCATTCTTTTGACAGGAAGTGATTAGGAAGGAAGTGGTTTGTGTCTGGGAATAAAGTTTCTTTAAGACCTAAGGAGGGCCAAGATGGCTACACATTTTAGCATCATCCTCAGGCCTGGCACAAGAGGCACCTGCTTTGAACTCTAGCTTTAGTGGACCCTGCTCTGGCTCATCATCGGGTACAGCCCTTCTCATGGGGCAAGGAGTCCACAGGGTCAAGGCTTGCTTCCACCAATAGTCTTCACTCCCTCCATTCTATATCACACTATGGGTACCAGAAATCTTGTGTTTCCTGCTTGAATGGTCCCAAGCTCACTTCCCAGGTCTGAATATCTCCCTGGGATCCATCCTCTTTAGGAATTTTGCTCTGTTCTAGTGAGGTAGGAGATAGTGGGCCTCTGGGATGGACACCTGGTATTTGTCAAGTGGAATAAAATTCAAGCTTTGTTCTCACCCAGACACTCCAAGGACAAAGCTAATGGTAAAAGCAGAGCTCTGCTAGAGCAAAGAGATAAGGTGTCCACTCCTGAGGTCAAGGAAGACTTCTCTGTCTGCATGTGCTCAGGAAGGCTCCTTGGGGATCAAAAAGGGGCCCCACCCCAGAGTAAGTATGGACATGCACCCATAGTCCTCTGGGATGGGATCCATCTTAGAAAAATTTACGCACGCATCTTGGGGAGAGTCCGTGGACCAGTCAGGTGTGAAGAAAGAAACAAGATAATTGGCAAGCAGAACTGTTTTATACAGGTGATTTAGATCACTTCTCTACTGTGCTCCTCCTCATTCAGGACAGCCGCACTCCTCTCCAGGAGTGTGTCTCTGCCGAGTTTCTGACTAACTGTTCTCCTCACTCAGGATGCCCATACCCTTTCTCTCTGGGTGTGGGGTGTGTAGTTCTGTCTTACTTCTGTCGTAAATAAACTTTCTGTGTACTCTCCCATGCATTGTGCTGTGTCTATAGTAATAAACTCTGTACCCGTTTTTGCCTCCTGAACCCCTCTTGCTTTCAAAAAGGGGAGAGAACCAGTGCCACTTTGCTTCTATCTTCTAGCCCCTGGTGGTCTAGTGACTAGGACTCTTGGTTTTCATTCAGGTTCAGTCAGTCAGTTCAGTTGCTCAGTCTCATTCAAGTTACCCAGGTTCAATTCCTCGGCAAGGAACTTAAGATCTCTCTTCAGGACTGCTCACTGATCTCCCTCTATGGTCAATAGTAAGGACAGCAATCTCAGACAGGGAATGTGTCCTGCAAGCCTCTGGCAATTCTACCCACCCATTCAGGCCCATTTCAAACACTGCATAAGTCTTCCCTGAGGTACACTTGATTGTTCTCTCTCCCTCTCTAAATGTCTGCAAGTATTTGCTTATCATTTCCCTCTTATTATTGAGTCCAAGTTCATATTGGTCACTGCACAACAGGTCAATAAATCAAGAGTTGAGGTTTGGGGCAAGCGATACCAATGTTTCTGGATGTAAGCCCATGTGCTGGACACACAGTGAAGGCAAACATTACCAAAACATCAGAGTTTGGAGCAGAGAAAGGTTATTGCAGAGCCATGCAAAGAGACAGGTGGCTTATGCCCAAGAAAAACTCCCAACTCCCTGAAGGCTTTCAGCAAAGCATTTTTCAAGGTAAGATGAGGGAAGATCTGGTTAGTTGTTGCAAACTTTTTGGTGATGTATTCTTTGTTCTAGCAGCTGTCCATGTAGGTCAGGTCACAATGTTCCTGTAAACCTCCACAGAACAAATGTTATTCTCTGTTCTGCACCTTGTTATCTTCTTATGAATGGAAAAGTATTATACCTTTAAAGGTGAGAGCCTTGAGAATGGGCTATCCTAGATATTTCAGGCCATAGGCAACATTCTTTTACAAAAGGTGCAGACCCCAGGCTAGGTGAGGTCAGGCTGGGGTTACAGGAATGGGCAGAGTCAGCATGACTGAGCACAGACAAAAAAGCACAAAGGTTAAAGGAAAAAGGAAAAGATCTAACATGGAGTCAGACTTGTTCTTTCCTATTGTAGCAATGTTATTCAGAAAGCCAGGTTTCCCTGATAGCTCAGTTGGTAAAGAATCCACCTGCAATGCAGGAGACCCCGGTTTGATTCCTGGGGCGGGACGATCCCCTGGAGAAGGGATAGGCTACCCACTCCAGTATTCTTGGGCTTCCCTTGTGGTTCAGCTGGTAAAGATTCCGCCTGCAACGCGGGATCGTTGGGTTGGGAAGATCCCCTGGAGAAGGGAAAGGCTACCCACTCCAGTACTCTGGCCTGGAGAATTCCAGGGACTGTATAGTCCATGGGGTCACAAAGAGTTGGACATGACTGAACAACTTTCACTTCATTCATTCACTCATTCAGAAAGCCAGCAGGCCGAGAAGATGAGACTAGTGTCCCAGGGAACCATATTACCAGAGTTAAAATCCAGGCTTCTTTTCTACTCAAAGGGGAGGAGTTGTGGCTGCTTATTACAGACTTCCTGGTGCAGGAATCCTTTGTTCTTGCCAGGTTCCAGTATGTCCACAGGCCATGATGTTCCTTTAAACCTCAAACAAAGCATTATTCTCTGCTCTGCAGTTCTTATCTCTGTATAAATGGGAAAGTGTTGTACCATTAAAGATCAGAAACTTGAAGAATGGGATACTTCGTATATTTCAGGCTACAGGTAACATTCTTGCTGCGGCTGCTGCTGCTAAGTCACTTCAGTCGTGTCCAACTCTGTGCGACCCCATAGACGGCAGCCCACCAGGCTCCCCCGTCGCTGGGATCCTCCAGGCAAGAGCACTGGAGTGGGTTGCCATTTCCTTCTCCAATGCATGAAAGGGAAAAGTGAAAGTTAAGTCGCTCAGTCGTGTCCGACTCTTGGCGACCCCATGGACTGCGGCCCACCAGGCTCCCCTGTCCATGGGATTTTCCAGGCAAGAGTACTGGAGTGGGGTGCCATTGCCTTCTCCAAGGTAACATTCATAACTTTTAGCAAAAGCAATAGAGTACAAAGGTTAAAGTTAAAGAAACATATCCAATATGGAGTCAGATTTGTTCTTCCCTAATATACTTTCCACATCCTGCCTTGGGTTTTAGCAAACTTTGTTACTTTTATTTGATCACTTCTTAGGTCATAAGGGTTTTGTTGTCACAATTCATGTCTAATTCTTTTTAATTTCCTCAAAAGAACCTTGACCAAGAACATCCTTGGCTCAAAACGAAAACAAAAACAAAAACTCCTCTATTTGCTGCAAAAGAGAAGTAACAGATGAAGAAATAATGAGTTTTGCTCTGGGCTCTTTGTCAAAAGGACAGGTATTTGCACTAATCTGGGCTGAAATGAGAAATCATTTCAGTTTCATCACTTTTATATCTATGTTCCAAGGGCTGCTTAGCCTATTTTAGAAGGAATAAAAGAAGGGAAAACCACGAAGAGCATTGTTATTTCAGTGAAAATAGACTTGTGGCTTTCTCACGTCCACAGAACCACCAGGAGTGTTTATAAGGCAGCGACAGTTTCTTGATAAATCTCAGGAAAGGAGAATTGCTGGGAAAGTATATTTTCACTGTTGTAAACTTAAAGCAGAGAACTGGGCTTACTTTTCCCTAAGCACTCAAAGAGTTTCTGACCTATTTTGAAAACAGTAAGGTGTGAATGCAAAAATTTTATAGATTGGGAAACTAAATCACCAGGAGACAAAATACATAATTACGGAGCTATTTCCAAATCCAGGAATCAAATTCAGGCTACCCATCTTCCCATGCAATTCACAGACTACAGTGAATAACATGAAACAAATATTGCCTTAAAATTTTTATTAGTTACAGCTCAACAGAGCCTAATACCTAATGTAGCCAAAATTTAATGTTTTATATCTATGCTTACACCATAATATAGTCTTTTGTCTAGT
Organism: Muntiacus reevesi; assembly: GCF_963930625.1. Classification (NCBI taxonomy): domain Eukaryota; kingdom Metazoa; phylum Chordata; class Mammalia; order Artiodactyla; family Cervidae; genus Muntiacus; species Muntiacus reevesi. The sequence goes on along the minus strand of NC_089252.1, from coordinate 36,768,603 downwards.
GGGAAGCCTTTTAAATCAAAAGATTTTAATTATTACTCCCCATGAAAGAGTGTATCAGTCTCAGAGGTAAGTCTCTGCTGGTACTTGCTAAAACTTTGGTCTTGTGATGTGACGAGCCAGCTCACTGGAAAAGACCCTGGTGCTGGGAAAGATGGAGGCGAAGAGGAGGAGGGGACAAGAGGAAGAGATGTTTGGATGGCATCACCAACTCAATGGACATGAATTTGAGCAAACTCTGGGCGATAGTGAAGGACAGGGAAGCCTGGTGTGCTGCAGTTCATGGGGTCATAATGAGTTGGACACGACTTAGCAACTGAACAGCAGCAACTTCATATTAGTCTGAAAGCTGGACGTGTGGGTTTTTGAATGGAGGATCAAGCATGAATATTGAACTGGCAATTAAATGGATTTTTTAAAAAAATTCTTACTTAGAGGTTCATTGTTTGGATTCATTTATCTTTAAAGTGGCATCTATTTCTGAAATATAATTCAAATTAACAGGAAAATATATTTTAAAATATATTCTAAAGTCAAATAGAAATGACTTTTCCCCTCTGAGAGCACAGAGTTATTATTTCTGCTGATATTGGGGCTAGGTAGGAGATTTTTCAGGTACTGTATGATCTAGGATGGCCTAAGTCACATGTCCAGGGATTCAGAGATGGCAGGGAGGGAAAGGAGGACCAGAGTCTGGCCATGTGGTCTTTCATGCCGGGAGCCAGCACACGAGATCCCACCCATGACAAGGTCATGATGAGAAGACCTAACAAGCAAGGCAGATCAGGACCTCAGGGATCTCAAAAAGCTGCCCCGGCGCTCACCTTAAAAATGATCTCTGTCTTTCTGATGCTTGCTGTATTAGACTACTCCCTAATTTCTGTGACACAGGTAGAAGGCCTTCCCCAATTTCTTTCCAAACAGAATCACCTTAGAACTTTAATCAATATGTCCCATGGACAGTGGTATCTTATAAGATTATCCAGGATGAAAGGAGTGTTTCAATTTAAACTCCTTTGCTGGCATTTTAGTTTGTTTGGCAAATGCATTTATGCCCTCGGTACTAATATGCATGACTGCTCATAATACCCTAATCATAAAACAGCATTTATCACATAAAGGCCCTAATAGGCACAGAGCCCTTCGGGGGGTGAGGAAACCCTATTAGAGAACATAAAAATATTATTCTAAAAGCAGTTATAGTAAAAGATTTAGAAAAATAAGTGTTTAGAATTGTTAATTTTAACCAGGAATGCTAAACAGGGGCTGCCTCATTGGAGCTGCAGAGTCTTTGTGTGGTAAACCTTTTAGATAAATTTAACTGATAACTTCTGCAAAAGGACTGACCTTTGTGTTCATTAAAGAATAGATTATGGAAAACAGCTTTGCATTCACCTAGGTCATAAAATGTCAATAGGCCCCATGGCCAGAAGATAATGTACAAGACTCTCACAAAGAAGTATGCAGAAAACACCCTGGTTTCGTGAAGGATAAGCTGATGTAATATTAAACTATCTTCCCCTTAAAAATGTACTAACTTAGAATATAAAAGCTACGGTAAAAAAAAAAGATTTGCCAGACTCTGCTGCACACCCCCAGTCTGGTCTCTCTCTGTCTCTGTCTCTCTCTCTTTCACTCTCCCTCTCTCGCTGATGCCGTTCATCCTGAGACTTGGCCCTATCAAGGCTGGTCTCATGTGTCTTCTCTCTCCGACACCGTTCATCCTGAGGGTACCCCCTGGATCCTGCCGAGGCTGGACCCCGGCACTTTCATCCTCCAGGAATCTGTCTTGGGCTTCTTCCCATGTGGAATAAGGGATTCCAGTGACAAGAAGGGGAAAGCTCCAACATGCAGGTAATTTTTAGTTCTCTGCTATTGAGAGATATGGATCCTTAGAGGCAAGTGACATTTGGGGTATTGGGAGAGTTTGGGAGAAAGAATAGGGGGCCTGGACAAGAAGAATAATAAAGAGGAGGTATAGGAGGAGACAAATCAGAAGGATACATGGGAGGAGACACATCCAGGTCTTGGAAGGCAACTAGAAGACAAGAAGGCAGGAGGGATATTCACTCGGAAAATGAGTTTAGCTTATTCTTTGAGTTTGTCAGTGGGCTCATTCACTTTGGCCAAACAAATCTTTTAGTGAAATAGGATTTCAGTGAGAATTACCTTTGGAGTCCTCTGCATGATATCAAGCTCACTCACTTGCAGCATGAGAGGCCAGTGAATCTGAGAGATGAGGTGTTGAGGCAAGGAATATGACTGTTCAGAAGGACAGCTGACTGAGAAGATGGCAGACTAACATCTCAAAATAACCATTTTGTCAATCCGGATGCCAGGTTCACTTATGGATCAGAGATGGGGGGAGATGAGGAAACAAAGTAAAAAGACCATTTAATTTTTGCAAATATCTCCTAGAATGGCAAGCCTCAGGGAGTATATTAGTTTCATCTTTCTTATAGTCATTCACAGGTGGGCAGGGTCAGATTATCTCTCTGTGAGCTAAACAAAGATAATTTAGTTTAAGGTTTTGGGTGTTAGGGGGCAGGATTCTCTGAGACAAGTCATTATGTATGGTTATAATAATAAAAGTGGCAAAAACAAAAACAAAAACAAAAACACACACACCAAGGGTAAAAGTAAAAGAAAGAGATCTAGCATATAAAAGTCATAACAGACTCTTCCCTGTTACATGCATACCTCTCAAAGTACCATTTGGCTTTCACATACCATTTGGCTTGTGAAATCTTACGGCATTTCTTTCCTGTGATGCCTCTTAAATGAACAGTTTTGTTCAAATCAACTCTTCCCAAGCTGATCATTGAAGACCCCCAATCAAAAGGAAGGCCCTGGTGTGCTCTCATCATGTAACAGAGAACAACAAACCTCACTCCATGTTGGATCTATTCCTTTGACTCTAACCTCTGTGCTCTGTTGCCTGACTTTAGTCATGCTAGTTCTGCACCTTTGGTAAAATAATATATTTCTCAAGATATTTTCCCATTCTCAAGTCTCTGACCTTTAAATGTATAACACTTTCCCATTCATATAGAGGTAAAAAGTTGCAGAACAGTGAAAAACATTTGTCTTGTTGGAGGCTTATAGGACATTATGACCAGACCTACATGGACAGCTGCAAAAACAAGGGATTCTGGCACCAAGAAGTTTGTGACAACCACCCACACCACCTCCTCTTTTAGAATAAAAGAAGCCTGACTTCTAAATCAGGTTAAGATGGTTCTTTGAGACATTACTCTACCATCTTGTCAATCTACTGTCTTTCTGAATAAAGTTTTGTCCAAATAACTCATCTCTCAATTTAGTGGCCTATTGTTCAGCAACAGTGTGAACTTGGACTCAGTAACAATTGGAGGGTTTTGGTTGGGAAAGCTGTGTGTGTGCACATTTGCTCAGTTGTGTCTGGTCCTTTGCAATCCCATAGACTGCAGTTTGCCAGACTCCTCTGTCCATGGAATTCTCCAGGCAGAATACAAGAGTGGGTTTCCATTTCCTTCTTCAGGGGATCTTCCTGACCCAGGAATTGAGCCCACAGCTCCCGTGTCTCCTTCATTGGCAGGCAGATTCTTGACCACTAGCACCACCTGGGAAGCCCATGTGAGCTGAGGGTGTGCTAACTAGAAACGGGCCTCTTCTGAGATTGGTTTGAAGTGTGCAGCTGCCTCTTTCTGGTTGGTTCTGAGTTGGAAGCAGGGACATAAAATAGGGAAGCTGTCAGTCTTTGATAAAGTCCTTATTGTCTGGGCTTGTTGCTACTGGTTGTGGGTCTGAGTTCTGTTGTCACGTGTGGTACAGTCACTGTCCATTTGTGTATTCAGTCTCTTACAGTTATGTACAGAACTCTGAATATCGTTTTACTTTTCTCCTTATGCTGTTGAGGTACATTTTCAGGGTCATGATTAAAATGATGAATGCAATGATAAACTTATTTGCTTCACATAGATAACAAAGTATGTAAAACATTTCAGCTAAAAGTTTGCTCATTTAAAAAATTTAATACAACAAAACCTCACCCTGATCAGAATGCCCATTATTAAAAAGTCTACAAATATTAATAATAAATGCTAGAGAGGATATGGAGAAAAAAGAACCCCTCTACATTGTTGATGGGACTATAGATTGGTGAAGCCACTACGGAGAATAGTATGGAGGTTCCTCAAAAAACTAAAAATAGAGTTGTCATATGATCCAATGATTCTACTTCTGGGCATATATCCAGAAAAGACAGAAATTCTAACTCAAAAAAGATATCAAAAAGATACATGCCCCCCAATGTTCATAGCAGTACTATTTACAATAGTCAAGACATGGAAGCATTCTAAATGTCTGAAGAAAATCAGAGAAAGCCAAATATCATATTATGTCACTTATATGTAGAATCTTTAAAAAATTATGTAAATGAGTTTGTTTGCAAAACAGACTCAGACATTGAAAATGAATTTATGGTTACCAATGGGAAAAATTACTGCAGATGGTGATTACAGCCATGAAATTAAAAGATGCTTACTCTTTGGAAGGAAAGTTTTGACCAACCTAGATAGCATATTAAAAAGCAGAGCCAAAAAAAAAAAAAGCAGAGACATTACTTCAACAAAGGTCCATCTAGTCAAGGCTATGGTTTTTCCAATGGTTATGTATGGATGTGAGAGTTGGACTGTGAAGAAAGCTGAGTGCCGAAAAATTGATGCTTTTGAACTGTGGTATTGGAGAAGACTCTTGAGAGCCCCTTTGACTGCAAGGAGATCCAACCAGTCCATCCTAAAGGAGATCAGTCCTGGGTGTTCATTGGAAGGACTGATGCTGAAGCTGAAGCTCCTATACTTTGGCTACCTGATGAGAAGAGTTGACTTACTGGAAAAGACCCTGGGAGGGATTGGGGGCAGGAGGAGAAGGGGATGACAGAGGATGAGATGGCTGGATGGCATCACCGACTCGATGGACATGAGTTTGCGTAAACTCCGGGAGTTGGTGATATGGAGGCCTGGTGTGCTGTGATTCACGGGGTCGCAAAGAGTCGGACACGACTGAATGACTGAATTGAACTGAACTGAACTGAACTGAAAGGGGAAAAGGGGAGAGATAAATTAGAAGTATGGGGTTAACAGATACACATTATATAAAATAGATAAACAACAAGGTCATATTATATTGCAAAGTAAAGTAAAATCACTCAGTCGTGTCCGACTCTTTGCGACCCCATGGCCTGTAGCCTACCAGGCTTCTCTGTCCATGTGATTTTCCAGGCAAGAGTACTGGAGTGGGTTGCCATTTCCTTCTCCAGGGGATCTTACTGGCCCAGGGATTGAACCTGGGTCTCCAGCATTGCAGACAGATGCTTTACCATCTGAGCCACCAGGGAAGCCTTATATTGCAATGGGAACTAATTATTCAATATCTTGTAATAATGTATAATGGAAAGAAATCTGAAAAAGAATGTATATATACATATACACATAACTGAATTACTTTGCTATACATTTAAATTAACACAGCATTGTACATCAATTCTACTGTACATCTGAAATTAACACAGCACTGTACATCAATTCTATCTCAATCATTTTTTTTTAATTAAGGGAAAAAATAATGCAATAAAAGAAACCCAAGGGACTTCACTGGCAGTCCAGTGATTAGGACTCAGTGCTTCTACTGCCGGGGGCCCAGGGTTCAATCCCTGGTCAGGGAACTAAGATCCTGTGTGCCACATGGCGCTTCCAAAGAGTAAAAAAAAAAGAAAGAAAAGAAAAGAAACCAAAACAAATATTTAGCCAGAAAATAATGATCTCAAAGAAGTTCTTAAAGGAAAACCCATTTTTATCTCCCTATTATATCCTAGGACATCTTCTCTTCAATGTCATGGCCATTTCTCCTTGAGGCTCTTTTAAAATGAGTAAGTAGTTTTTCACCGGGTGTGAACTACCTCTTCACAGAGAGGAGGGTGACCTATTTTAAACGTCTGCACCCCTGACAAATGTTGTACTATGTGACTAAGAAGAGAGGAAACCTAGAAGGCTCAAACTGGAAGAAATCTTTGGAACAGTCACTGCTTTCCTGTGGCCAGTAAATGGAGTTTTTAAACTGCGTGAGATCTTAGCATCATCAATGTTGTGGCTGACAGCGTGTGGCCTCTTCAGCTCATCCCCAGAAAAGCCTGCCTACTGAGTGAGAACGAAAAGAGGAAGTTGCTGCACCACTTTAGCTGTTACCTTAGCGATCTCTGCCCTGCTTCCCCCACCTAGTGCCAAAGTCTTTCATACACACCTCCTCTAACACCTCCATTTTCATTTAAATTTCTCGAGGATAATGCAAATCAAGCTGTTTTTTCCTCCCCTGAGTTTGACATAGAAAAAGATCCTGCACCTTACCTGGTTCAGAGCCTACAATGACTTGACTACTAGATTTAGATTTAGGTTTCAAAGCCTTTGAATTATTCAGAACCCTTTGCATCATAAAAAAAAAAAAAAAGGCTTTTCCCGTGAAAGTGCATTTTGAGCCCTAAGCAAGCACAAGGAATGATTAGTTTTGGAATCACTTGAATTTTATGTTTGACTTGGAAAGATGCTTCTTACCAAAGAAATATGGGAGTTTGAAACCCAGGGAGAGCAATGTGGTCTTCATATCATTTTCACAGATGATTATACACCTTCAAAAATCCCTAACCACGTGTAACTGGAAACATACTTGACTCTTTACCAAAGAGAGGCCCCTCAGTTATTGTGCTCAGCTGCAGGTTTTAGGACCTTTGTGTCTTAGGCTGAAGGCATGTGGCTTCTAATGTGGTTGCATGTGTACAATAAAAAGCTTATCACTGTAGGCAGTTCAATATAATGGTAGACAGAGAAAGAAGAGCAGGAAGATCCCCTGGAGGAGAGACCATGGCAACCCACTCCAATAATCTCGCCTGGAGAATCCCATGGACAGAGGAGCCTGGCAGGCTATAGTCCATGGGTTCACAAAAAGTCTGACATGACTGAGCAACACACAGATGCAGTAGAAAAAGTTAGAAACTCCCACTTAATTTTTGCATGATGTAGTGTGATCACCAGTATTGGCTTTAAGACGCTGCAGTGAAGAAAATGGGAGATCAGAGATAGGAAAAGATCGTCAAAATGTTGGTTATTGTTGAGTAATTAACTGTTCATTATATGATTTCTTCTATTTTTGTATGTGTTTAAAATTTTTCACAATGAAGATTAAAACAAATCCTCTCACACTGGTAAGGGAGAGTGTGGAAACAATACACTAACAACACATCGGACAAAGTTAGAAAGAACTTCTGACCCTAAAGAAGGATGGAGACTTCATCTTTTGACAAGGGAGTCAAACGCCTGGCTCTTCTCGGTGTTGAAGTTGGGAGAATCTGTCTTGTCTATTACCCTCTATGATCACCTGAGATGAATGAGCTAGAAGATGACCTTTTTGGGAGCAGTATTTTGAAGTGACTCACTTTGTGTTGATATGAGTTCAGAGTCTAGGCATTGCTTTAGGGTGACAGGGAGCAAAACATGTGACACCAGAAGTTGTCACTTTGGCTTATGGATTATTCTGAGCAAAGTCAAAGTCTTATAGACTCAAGAAGAGGTTTTCACCTCCTTCCTACCTGCCTTTGAAATAATTTAGATGAAGGGCCTGTACCAGCAGAGAGCATACACCAAAGTAACTTTTTATAACAGAGAAATTTCTCTGCACTGCCTGGCAAACATGTATCTACCAAACACTGGTTCTTATCTTTCTGGGTTTTATCTTCCTTCTGTTTGAGACCCCAGAGCTGTAGCCCTTTCTCCTTTGCTCAGTTGAAGCTCATGGTGTATAAGCTTCAATTACCTGGCCACCAGGAGACTTTTGTGTGTTTCTGGGAATTCAGTGTGTATGAAATTAAACTTGTTTTTCTCCTGTTAATCTTTTTTTTTAAATTAATTTTTATTGGAGTGTAGTTGCTTTACAAAGTTGTATTACTTTTGCTGTACATCAAAGTGAATCAGTCACAAGTATACATATCTTCCCTCTTTGTCACTACAGAGCACTGACTAGAGTTCCCTGAGCTGTGCAGTTGTCGTTGTTGTTAAGTCGCTAAATTGTGTCTGACTCTTTGCAACCCCATGGACTGCAGCACACCAGGCTTGCCTGTCCTTCACCGTCTCCAAGAGTTTGCCCAAACTCATGTCCATTGAATCATTGATGCTATCCAACCATCTCATCCTCCATCACCTCCTTCTCCTCCTACCCTCAATCTATCCCAGCATCACGGTCTTTTCCAATGAGTCAGATTTCATCAGGTGGCCAGTTTTGTTGGAGCTTTGGCATTAGTCCTTCCAATGCATATTTAGAGGTGATTTCCTTCATGATTGACTGGTTTGATCTCCTTGCAGTCCAAGGGACTCCCAAGAGTCG